>NC_090267.1:308578292-308888974 GCF_040414725.1 Anabrus simplex | reverse complement strand
ATTAATTATATTTTATGTAATAAAGCGAGTTTATCTTTCGGGAACGCTCGACGGTTCTGGAATGAAATGGCAGATACTAGAGTTCAGAATGGCACAACCCCTTCTATTTATGCAACTCTCCCTACATAAAGGTAGAGCGAGTTTGGTCATATTGGTGGTGGTGATTACTATTTTATGGGTAACCATCCTCTCTTAACGCTAATCAGAAATGAATACGGAAGAGAGCCGATACTTCGAGAAATGAAGGTATCAGCAAAAGAGAGAGAAAGGCCACGAAAATGAAACACTCCCTATACCTCAGAAACCTTATACCATCGGAGTCAGAAGTGAACAACAGTTGATCAAGGGAGGCCAGACAGGAAGTATGAAAGTGAGGACACTGACACCAAGTAACGCCGGACCCACCTACGGGAACCGTGGCTGCCAAACTACACTCTGAAGTTGAGAGTCCCTGGTCCCGTTTAAGTCGCATCTTATTACAGGCAATAGACACCATTGATGTATTCTACCACGCCCACCCGGAGGAGTACATGTAGATCATGTGTTGACCGCAAACAATTCCGAAAAAGGCCAGGATTAAGAGAAGAAAAAGAAGAGGATGATGATGATGATGATGATGATGATGATGATGATGATTTCGGTTTGTTCATAGTAATTACAACATTTATTAACTATATTTGGTGTGTTTAAATCCAGTACCCTTATTTCTGCATCACATAGGTTTGTATTACTTTGTAGTACCACCTTCTGTTTCAATATGCCTTGGTATACTTTCGCTGCAATAGCCTAATCGTGATGACAAACCTTCTAAAAATGTTTATTTGTCAAACAATAGTACAAAACAGGGTTGCCGACCTTGTTCTTCATTATATTCCAAACTATTTCTATTGGAACAGAATGTTCATTGTTAGCACTCATACTATTTGCTGAATAAATGTTGAGCCTTGAAGACCTTTAGTGGCGGGTAATTGAATTGCCTCCATACCTTGGTCAAAAGGACTGCTTTACCTTCATCTATTCTCAAAAAGATGTCCTAGAGCATGCGTGGGCAAACCACGAACCACTTGATAAGCAAACCGCAAAAACAGCAAACGCCACATAGTTCGAAACGAACCAACAGATGGAGGTATAACGGACAATAGGTGAAGTGGTGATTGCTGATTCGTAGACAATTAATGATTGCGGTTTATATGTACACTACTTTAGACTACAGTAAACAAATAATAAATGATTACAAGATTTTCCTTCTAAATACACGTCTTTTACATTTGCAAGTATTTCACTAAAATCTGCGTTTATTTCAGTGAAATGAAATGTCGTATGGCTTTTTGTGCCGGGATATCCCAGGACGGGTTCGGCTCGCCAGGTGCAGGTCTTTCTGTTTGACTCCCGTAGGCGACCTGCGCGTCGTGATGAGGATGAAATGATGATGAAGACAACACATACAACCAACCCCGTGCCATTGGAATTAACCAATTAAGGTTAAAATCCCCGACCCGGCCGGGAATCGAACCCGTGACCCTCTGAACCGAAGGCCAGTATGCTGACCGTTCAGCCAACGAGTCGGACGTTTATTTCAGTTAAAGTTATTTTCAGCTGCGCTAGGTCGTCAGTCAAACGGGGTTTTGACTGGCCAGAGTTAATTGGTGAAAACAGCTGCTCAATCAAATAAGTCGAAGCAAATACATACCATACCCCATGGCGCAACAGCCCCGAAGAGCCACGGCCAACCAAGCGACCGCTGCTCAGCCCGAAGGCCTGCAGATTATGAGGTGTCGTGTGGTCAACACGACGGATCCTCTCGGCCGTTGTTCTTGGCTTTCTAGACATGGGCGAAGCAAATATAGCCACAATATTAGCTGAAAATAACCATACGACTATCAACTGAAAAGTGAATACATCTACAGCGGCGGGATTAAATTGTACTTGCACCGTGCACCTTCGAAATATAACTTTCATTTGATTTCACTTCAATTTCTTTAAAATATTTCACCCATACTTAATGCCTGATTCAAATTGTTCAATAAGAGTCACGCCGACTTCCTTTTAAATCTTTTTACTTTGTACAATAATAGAAAGTGCTTTTAATAAATGCATTTTTCGTAGGCAATGATGTGGTTCTGAAGGGTATTTCTTTTCTTATTTAACCTGTAAGAATTATTTCCTGTGTGCGGATTTTTGGTGCTGTCTTTCTTGACATAGACGTAAACTCTTCACGAAAAAACATACACATGGATCGCAAAAATTAAATCGAATGAAGTGGGCATGATTACCTCAGTGGCTTTCCGCCCAGCTGAGGTTCGAATCCCGGTCGATCTTGGGATGAAATTCTCAAAAAGCATGTGGTGTCAGAAAGGCATCGGGCCTTAAACCCCCGGCCAAAACCCAAATTGAACCTCGGTCGCTCCAAAGACCCCAGAGATAGCTGGGATAAACTTTTTATTAAAATGCGAATGACAAGATTCACACTTTTTCGTAGTTCGAGAGGGGTCTTCTGAATTAGCTGCCTACATATCCCACCTGGAGTAAAAAGGACATATCCTTCAATATAATTTTCAAACAAGTAAGAAAAAAATCTTACAACGTTCTCACTTTCGGGTTGTAGATGCATCAAATTTTGAACAGCGCTGACTCGAGCGTGGTATAGTCTGAACAAAAGTTTTCACATAATGATTAAAAGTAAAAACGGTGCACTTTACATCCTCTCACATTAGTGATGCAGTGCAGTTTACATTGTGCATTATAGAAATCCAGTGCAATTTACAATTACCCCATCTGCATTGTTAGACACTAAATGATGTTTTCCAACTGGAACTACGCCTTTGAACGTCACTGACTGTTGTTGGGATAAGCAAGAGTAACAGGCAAATCAACACTGACTTCCTACAATGCCATCTCTTATAGTTTTAGCGAAGGTTAAGGACAACTTGTGGTCCGTGAAACAATAAATATCCTTGCATGTCCTGGGGAAAAGTAAGTTGACAGGGTCAAAATAAACTATTCCCAATTCGCTTTCCATCCACTGTAGTCGGTGTGGTGACATCCGCTCCCATATTTCTTGGCTTTTATGACCGGAAAACAAATATAAGTTTCAGCTTTAATCTAACTGAAGTGATTCAACGACAGTACAAGACATATTTTCATAGGACGAATCAGGTAGAGAATAAACACACTCAAGTGTGTATTATAACAGAGGATAAAATAAGATGACAGATCTGAGTTGAAAAGCAGATCTCTTGCGAGCGTTATAATAACCAAGTCTCTTAAGAAGGAAATTTTGAGTTAAAACAAGCTTTCCTAATTAACTACTCAATTAGTCTCACTTCCCTCATTCTAATTGACATCAAAGTAGTAAGATTAACACGTACGACGTTTATTCTTTAATTTATTTTAATGAGCTCCTGTTTGACTCATCAAGTCCTCTTTCTCACTCAATGTCTCTGCAAACGTTAATTATACACAAACAGTCTCAAAGAATCACGTAGCGATGTAGAACATTCATTTAAAAATTAAGCGGGGGTTGTAATTTTAATCCAATGAATACGAGCTTGTAATTTACCACCTCATGCAGACTGTGCATACAAAGTTTGTAAGTTAGACTGTTAAAAAGTGCAGCTTTGTTTCCCATTTTCTCTGAGCTGCTAAATAATGATGGTTGTGGTGGTGGTGGTGGTGAGATTGATCGTCTTTTTAAGGACCAAAGCAACAGTATTATTATCTTTGAAAAGGAGATGGTCATGTTCCTACTCCGTGAATAGTGAGGTTAACGGGTCGTGGTCACAAAATAAAGACAGTTGGTTAAGAAAATGCAGACTAGGAAGACGACAAAGAGAAACCTTACACAAGCCATCATCGTCGTCGTCCTCACCATCATAAGTAATCGGTCTTAGGACAGGGCAGTTTCCATGAAGTTCCATGTTCGGCGGTCCTTTCCACTCCTCTTCATCGTGACATAGCTTTCCGCTCCTATGTTATTCACTATTTGTTTGATGAAGCTGCATCATGGTGGTAGTGGTGATTATTATTTGAAGATGAAGTACAACTGGGCGTTTTACCTCCCGCACCCACCGGGGGGGGGGGGGGGAGGGGAAAGCACCGATGTGTATGAGGTGTACAGTAGTCAGTAGCGTAGCCAGGATCGACCGATTCGGAGGGCGAGGGGGAGGGGGGGGGCGGTTATAGTTACAAAATGATAGAACATAATGAAGGAGCTTGTGGATGTATGGTGCGCACATGCGTGAGTGTCATGATACTGATACAACTGATATTGATGTTCAGATTGCAGTACCGGTACAGTACAAAATCTTACATTAATATACACAACAAAAACAATAATGATCAAGGTGAATAGTTTTGCGGCGAATGGTATGTTCACATTACAATCTAAATTCCAACTTTCGGGGATTAAAGAAATCCGTTGGTTTTACAATTATGTTCTGTGAATGTTCAAAAGTGCCAACCCATTGAGTCGACCTTCACTAGTTTGTCAGTTTTTGTTTATTTTCATTTTTTAAAATTCCATAGAAGGGGGAGGAGGTCTTACCCCCAGTAACCCACACCCCTCGCTACGCCCCTGAAAGTGAAGATTTACTCTGGTTTACCATTAAGGACCTTAGAATTATAGATCTTGTCCTTCCACAAGATTATTTTTTATCCTACGGAATCACCTGGAAAAATCGGTTATGGCGGGAAAAGCTGAAGGTAGAAGATGACGTTGAAGGACAGCCAGTAAACCGATAGACCAGACAAAGAAGATCGCCGAGTCACCTCTTCTTTAGCGATCTTCTGACCAATGCACGTGAATGGTTTCTACTTGTGCTACATTTTGGCCATGGATTTTCAAGTTTCGGAGGTGAATGTGCGGGCATTATGCACAGTTGTAGCCATCCATGACATCATTGGTATGGATCAAAACCAACTACAACTACTCAGCTCAAATCTTCTTAGAAGAATATTATATTCTAATTATTGCGGTAGTACTTCTGGTAAGAACTGAAAATACCAGCTGAAGTTTAATGTCTCGTGAATTAGACAGGGACCAATTATTTGATTATTTACGAACCCACACTCCCCTCTACAAACCGAGGTCTTTGCTCATCCACTTCTCCCCCGCTGGTTGATTTTTAGTTGGCCAGTAGTGCATCTTGCAAAGACTAACTGTCCGTGGTTTGTACGTTAAGTGTGTGTCCAACCCTTCTCTACAGAGTCGGGTATGAAGCACGATGAAACTTTGTAGCGAGTGTTTACGACCCACTGCCTTTCCTGATGTCATCAGAGGAGTTAATTACGTGATATGTGGTAGTAAGAAGGGAGAATTATGAACACTGCAGAGAGGTTTGGAAACGAATCCAGGTGTTGGCACACAATCTAGTAATTAGAAATTGTCTACCACCAGCTCTCCTACCCTGTCGGCCAACGTTCTGGGAGTGAAATGTTTTCGACCGATGGGACTCAAACTGCCTAATCACAGTGACAGACCATACGGACTTGATGCCTTAACGACCATAAAAATTAAGCTTCACCCTTAAATAAAACCTCAGTTAGAAACATTTCCAGTTGCCATAGACACCATTCAGAACCGTAACTATTTTTTTAAGTCATTATGTAGCTGCCGAATTGCTGACGAAATGAACTGAAATGCAATACAATGTAATGTGGAATGGTGAAATTTGTTAGAAGGTAGTATTTGCAGAACACTTCAATGACAGGATCTCATCCTCATGTTCAATGTGTCTTGAGTTGGCATGATGATTGTGGCTGCTGTCTCACATTGTCGGCATTTTCCATTATCCATGCTTCCAGAACCTTCATATATTATGTTTGCAAAGACAGATTGTAAAGGTGTGGGACAATTGGGATATCATCTATACATTGCTCAGAATTTAAACAGGAAGGTATTTATGTATCGGTCGTGTCCACAGTAACAAGGAAATGCACCTTTAATTTTCCGTAATGTCTGTCTGTCTGTCTGTCTGTCTGTCTGTCTGTCTGTCTGTCTGTCTGTCTGTCTGTCTGTCTGTCTGTCTGTCTGTCTGTCTGTCTGTCTGTCTGTCTGTCTGTCTGTCTGTCTGTCTGTCTGTCTGTCTGTCTGTCTGTCTGTCTGTCTGTCTGTCTGTCTGTCTGTCTGTCTGTCTGTATTTAAACGCATCATGAGGAAACGGCTGAAGAGAATTTAATGACAATCGGTATGCAAAGTCTGGGAATAAGTCGCTACAATCTAGGCTATAAATGATTTCATTCACGCTGAGTGAAATGGTAGTTTAGGGGAAGACCTAAAATTTAATTCTCAAATATTTATGTTATTAGTGGTCGTATCGATAAAAACTGCATAACTAATGTTATATAATATTAAATTTCCTATTATTGTCCGGCTCTATGGCTAAATGGTTAGCGTGCTGGCCTTTGGTCGCAGAGGTCCCGGATTCGATTCTCGATAGGGTCGGGAATTTTAACCCTCATTGGTTAATTTCGCTCGCACGGGGGCGGGGTATGTGTCGTCATCATCATCATTTCATCCTCATTACGACGCACATGTCACCCACGGACGTCAAATCAAAAGACCTGCACCTGGCGAGCCGAACATGTCCTCGGACACTCCCGGCACTAAAAGCTGTACGCCATTTCCATTTCATTCCGATCATTCATGTCTTGTACATTTTTACCGTACCGGCTATGATCACAGAGATACCGGTAATCATGAATTTGGAGTTTTGTTACTAAGTCCATATCAGCGCCGAGTCACAAGAAAATTGGGGAACAGAATTTAATGAAAATCGGTATGTAAAGTCGAAAAATAAGGAACTACAGTCTACGCTATAAATAATCTCATAAGACACCCTAATATCACAGAATCGAAAGAAAACTAAATGTGAAGGCCTACAATATAGAAAGCTTATAACATTTATCAACAGTAACATTACATTGACCATTGTTTGTTGTGATGTGCTTTGTGTCTTCTGTTGCCACTCATCTCCGATAGATAGGATTACTGCTGCGTACAGAGTTTTTTTTTAAATTTGCTTTACGTCACACCGATACAGATAGGACTTATGGCGATGATGGGATAGGAAAGGGCTAGGAGTGTAAAGGAAGCGGCCTTAACCTTAATTAAGGTTTAGCCCCAGCATTTGCCTGGTGCGAAAGTGGGAAAGCAGGGCTGCCGACAGCGAGGTTCGAATCCACTATCTCCCGGATGCAAGCTCACAGCTGCGCGCTCCTAACCACA
Source organism: Anabrus simplex (assembly GCF_040414725.1). NCBI lineage: Eukaryota > Metazoa > Arthropoda > Insecta > Orthoptera > Tettigoniidae > Anabrus > Anabrus simplex. The sequence continues at coordinate 308,881,749 of NC_090267.1, read as the reverse complement.
CGGCCAATTCGCCCGGTCGTACCGAGTGTAACGGCCTGCCTGAATATTGGCGGGAAGTAGCTGGGGAGTTAGATTTCTTCTTTAGCGTGTCATTCCTATGGTTCGTAAATTTACTGATACTACTGGTACACTGCTTCAACATAGCATTCGAGCTATTCAATCCCTACTCTGAGGTACTGATTGGAATGAGCAGTGTGCATATTTCTTCTTCTTCTTCTTCTTCTTTTTCTTCTTTAACTGTTTACCCTCCGGGGTCGGTTTTTCCCTCGGACTCAGCGAGCGATCCCACATCTACCACCTCAAGGGCAGTGTCCTGGAGCTTCAGACTCTGGATCGGGGATACAACTGGGGAGGATGACCAGTGCCTCGCCCAGGTGGCCTCACCTGCTATGCTGAATAGAGGCCTTGCGGGGGGGGGAATGGGAAGATTGGAAGGGAAAGACAAGAAAGAGGGAAGGAAGCGGCAGTGGCCTTAAGTTAGGTACCATCCCGGCATTTGCTTAGAGGAGAAGTGGAAAACCACGGAAAACCACTTCCAGGATGGCTGAGGTGGGAATCGAACCCACCTCTACTCAGTTGACCTCCCGAGGCTGAGTGGACCCCTTTCCAGTTTCCAGTAGCAGTTTTCAAATTTCTTGGCAGAGCCGGGAATCGAACCCGGACCTCCGGGGGTGGCAGCGAATCACACAAACCACTACACCACAGAGGTGTGCATATTTAACGAATTATTGGCAGAGGAGTGTTCACGGATGTCTGCGGCCTGGTCATTCCAGCTCTGCAACTTTGGACTGTTAGATCGGCAACGAAGTACTGTTCGTTAAAAATGAGAAAATGTTCGATATTTCATTTGATAGAGTATTTTATTTGATAACATTGCTTTTAATCGCTACATTCCTACTGACGTTTTTGTAATGACCTATATTGACTTCAGTTATTAGGAAAACCACAAAGACAGTCTTTCTGAGAATCCCGTAGCGAAGCACGGGTACATCAGCTAGTTCAAAATAAAATCACATTGCTGCTCTAATCATTTGGCAATATTTACCATAACCTGAAGATATAGGAACTTTCTTACGATTTATTTGAAGTCTGAATTACTTTAAAAGGAGCTGCCTCTGTGGATCAGTGGTAGTGTGTCGGCCTTCGGATGCCAAGATAGCGGGTTCAAACCTGGCAGAGGTAGTCGAATTTCTGAAGGGCGGAAAGAAGTCCATTCGACACTCCATGTCGTACGATGTCGGCATGTAAAAGATCTCTGGAAACACATTCGGTGTTCACCCGACAAAATTCATTAAATCTCAGTCGTAGACGCCCAAGAGAGTTTCGGTTTACTCGGTCTGCCATCTAGTAGGCCTAGAGTAAAACAGAACGTCGAAATTGACTAGCAGACAGCCAGACGGCGTCAAATCGAAATGTCTGCACACTGTAGTTGAGGCCATATGATTATCATAATTACTTTAAGAAGAGGTTTTCATGACCGCAACTGTACCATATCGCAGACCAACAGTCCTTGTGCAAACAACTGAAGCATTTTGGCTTCAAGGGGGCTACTCAGAATTGTTCAACAGAACAGTTGCTATGTTGTCGCATTATCCCACCCACTCAAATGCGCTGCTGTCGGTGGAAAATTTCACTACATTAAATATCACTTCTTCCAGGCAACAATATTTTTACTTCCTAAGAATCACTGCAGCAGAAACAGCTTCCTATTTGACACAAACTGTACAGTCGATCTGAAGAGTTCCGCAAGCATAATTGGTGGTCATACAAATTTTAGTCAAAAATGGAAGGATATGTATAGGTATTTTAATGCAGAAACAGGTTCCAAGAAGGACATTCCGGGAATCATTAATGAACAAGGGAAGTGTGTATGCGATGATCTTCAAAAGGCAGAAGTATTCAGTCAGCAGTATGTAAAGATTGTTGGTTACAAGGATAATGTCCAGATAGGGGATGTGAGTAATACTAAAGAAGTATTAAAATTTACCTATGATAACAATGCCATTTACAGTAAGGTACAAAAGTTGAAAACTAGAAAAGTAGCTGGAATTGATAAGATTTCTGGGGATATACTAAAGACAATGGGTTGGGATATAGTACCATATCTGAAATGTTATTTGATTATTGTTTGGTTAAAGGAGCTATACCGAATGAATGGAGAGTTGCTATACGAGTAGTAGCCCCTGTGTATAAAGGAAAGGGTGATAGACATAAAGCTGAAAATTACAGGCCAGTCAGTTTGACATGCATTGCATGTAAGCTTTGGGAAAGCATTCTTTCTGATTATATTAGACATGTATGCGAAATTAATAACTGGTTTGACAAAAAGCAGTTTAGGTTTAGGAAAGGCTATTCCACTGAAGCTCAGCTTGTAGGATTTCATAAAGATATAGCAGATATCCTGGATTCAGGAGGCCAAATGGACTGTATTGTGATTTACCTATCTAAGGCATTTGATAGGGTAGATCATGGAAGACTACTGGCAAAAATGAGTGCTATTGGACTAGAAAAAAGGGTGACTGAATGGGTGGCTATATTTCTAGAAAATAGAACTCGGTGAATTAGAGTAGGCGAAGCTTTATCTGACCCTGTAATAATTAAGAGGGGAATTCATCAAGGCAGTATTATTGGACCTTTATGTTTTCTTATATATATATAAATGATATGTGTAAAGAAGTGGAATCAGAGGTAAGGCTGTTTGCAGATGATGTTATTCTGTACAGAGTAATAAATAAGTTACAAGATTGTGAGCGGCTGCAGGGTGACCTAGATAGTGTTGTGAGATGGACGGTGGACAATGGTATGATGATAAACGGGGTTAAAAGTCAGGTTGTGAGTTTCACAAATAGGAAAAGTCCTCTCAGTTTTAATTACTGTGTTGATGGGGTGAAAGTTTCCTTTGGGGATCATTGTAAGTACCTAGGTGTTAATATAAGAAAAGACCTTCATTGGGGTAATCACGTAAATATGATTGTTAATAAAGGGTATAGATCTCTGCACATGGTTATGAGGGCATTTAGAGGTTGTAGTAAGGATGTAAAGGAGAGGGCATATAAATCTCTGGTAAGACCCCAACTAGAATATGGTTCCAGTCTATGGGACCCTCACCAGGTTTAAGGATTACTTGATTCAAGAACTGGAAAAAAATCCAAAGAAAAGCAGCTCGATTTGTTCTGGGTGATTTCCGACAAAAGAGTAGCGTTACAAAAATGTTGCAAAGTTTGGGCTGGGAAGACTTAGGAGAAAGGAGACAAGCTGCTCGATTAAGTGGTATGTTCCGAGCTGTCAGTGGAGAGATGGCGTGGGAGGACGTCAGTAGACGAATAAGTTTGAGTGGTGTCTTTGAAAGTAGGAAAGATCACAATATGAAGATAAAGTTGGAATTCAAGAGGACAAATTGGAGCAAATATTCGTTTATAGGAAGGGGAGTTAGGGATTGGAATAACTTATCAAGGGAAATGTTCGATAATTTTCCAGTTTCTTTGCGATCATTTAAGAAAAGGCAAGGAAAACAACAGATAGGGAATCTGCCACCTGGGCGACTGCCCTAAATGCAGATCAGTAGTGATTGATAGTACAATAGGACAACTAATTTCTTAATTGGTTCCTCGGAGGTACAGTAATGTTCTATTATTAATTGACCTTCAACTCTCTTGAACGACCTTCAAATCACAGTCAGTGTTGACTTTCACATCTCCTCATAAAGTCCAACTTCATATTACTTCAAGGATAGGCATGGATGGATATTTCTCTCAAGAAACAAACTAGAATGTGAAAGAACAAGTGTATATCAGTAACCACTGAACATGTAGAAGGGAAACTTTTTTTTTTTTGCTAGGGGCTTTACGTCGCACCGACACAGATAGGTCTTATGGCGACGATGGGATAGGAAAGGCCTAGGAGTTGGAAGGAAGCGGCCGTGGCCTTAATTAAGGTACAGCCCCAGCATTTGCCTGGTGTGAAAATGGGAAACCACGGAAAACCATTTTCAGGGCTGCCGATAGTGGGATTCGAACCTACTATCTCCCGGATGCAAGCTCACAGCCACGCGCCTCTACGCGCACGGCCAACTCGCCCGGTAGAAGGGAAACTGATACCCTCTCTCCAGAATCGTATTACATAGCAGATTATGAAATTTACATTACAGATTACACAATTACGATCCTACAAAGCATTCTCCCACCGTTCCATTGGACGACAGATGGAACTTGTTCCTTTAGGGTAATATTAGAGACTTTCTTTGGGAAATCTTCCGGTATTCATTCTTTAAACATGATTTTTCCATCTTTCTTGATGATCATGTATATACTGCATTGCTGATCAATTTTGACTTCCATCAAAACAGTTTCACTTCTTTTATGATCCCATCGAGTATTCCCACTAATATACATTCCAAGCAATTTTTTAACAATGAATATGGGAAAGTGTAAATGAATTTATTTACCTGGGCTATAAATTATCTCATGCATATTAGTGGTAATTCTATTAGCATCAGTTTTTTTTATTGTCCATGCTTCACTTTCATGGCAAAGGACAGGTCTTGCCAAAGTTTTACACACACATATGCAGGTATGTTTTGAAATAAGCATGGCTTTATAACCTGATTTATAACTCCTGAATTTTTTTTTATTTTGTGATTTTATGTCGTGTGTCAGGTTCTCTTCTCTAAGATAATTTATAGCCTAGGTAAATAAATGCATGTACTCTTTCCAGTATTCACTGTTAAAACAAATTTTGCTTGGATTGGGTTCCTTACCTTTACAATCCATCAGTGTTTTTTTTTTTTTTTTTTTTTTCAATATGCTCAACGGATCCAATATGGATCCAATTTTGGGCAAACTGTAGACCAATCATTGCAGGCTATTTTCTGTAGAGGCAATTAGTGTAACATCTGAGAGAGTAAGAGTAAGAGTGGTGTGATGATCGGCTCCTGAACATTGTGTAATATCGTGTGTAACATAAAGATACATATCCTGTGCAACCAGTGCAAATGTGAAATACTGCAAGCGTGAACGTATAAACGTAACTAGAACTAGTTAAGAACAGCAGTTTCATTTATTATTAATAATTTATTTGTGGAGCCAACGAAACACAAGAACATGGCAACCTGTGCTGTGTGTGACAAGGAGCTGGACAAGAAGAAGAAAGTACAGTGTGGACTATATGAAAAATGGGCTCACGGTAAATGTAGTGAAATGAACAATGGCAAGTGTTGTGGGGCAAGTACGAGTCAAAAGCAGTGCTATTCTATTGAGGACGTGGTAAAGTTGCTACTAGAGCTGCAAAGTGAAATAAGGGAACTCAAATCTGAGCAAATTAAGAGAGAGTGTGAGCTAGGGAAATCTATAGATCTCTGCCATGAAAAGACAGACAGCAACACTAAGTCTATTGCTGAGCAAGACGACCTTATTAGGAAAATTTGTAAACAGGTGGAAGCAATCCGGGTCGAGAATTCTAATCTCAGAGCTCAGTTGAAAACTCTCGGTACTCGATTAACAGAGTCTGAACAATATTCTCGCAGGGACACACTTGAGATATTTGGTGTTCCAGAAAAAGCCAACGAAGACGTGCTGGAAACTCTAAAGGGCATAGGGAGAGCTCTGGACCTTCAAATAGAAGAAAATATGATAGATGCCTGTCACCGGTTACCTAGACTACCCGGCCAGTCTCACAGTGGGATCATCGTGAGGTTTGTTCGACGCTCCGACAAGGAGAACTTCATGCAGAGAAGGCGAGTTAAACACAACTTTTCTACACGGCACCGAGGACTTCCGGACGACAACATCATTTATGTGAACGAAAGCCTGGCGCCGGAGAAGAGGAAGCTGTTAGCACTCGCTCGCAGATTCAAGACGGAGCACAACTACAGGTATCTATGGGTAAGAAATGGAATCATACGACTAAGAAAGAGAGAAGGTTCAAAGATATGTGTAATTAATGAAACTGAAGACTTGAATAAGTTGAATTAAAAATGCCAGCTTTGACTTCTGTTATGCTTCATGTCCTTTTATTGTCTGTAGTATTAGGAAAGCGAGTGTACTCCGAGTCAGGTATGTTCAGAGAGCAGCGGGCCTAATCGCCTTTACTTTCACTTTGCAAGGGCTTCTATCCATAGCTACCGGCATTCCTCCCTGCATTACTTGAAGAGTTCTCTCTAAGTAAGTCATTAAACGTGTATTACCAGAACTGTAGAGGTCTAAGGACCAAGCTTGATTTATTTTATACAAACTTATTAGGTGAGAACTTTGATCTGTTGGCTTTGACGGAGAGCTGACTAAATTCTTCTATTAGCAATTATGAGCTCTTTGATCAGAGATATAACGTATTTCGATGCGATCGTAATAAAATATCTACAGGTAAAAAACTTGGCGGAGGTGTTTTACTGGTTATCAGCAACAAATATAAGGCCTCACAGGTTGACATAGATGTTTCAGCTGAGCATGTATGTGTTAAACTTCTGAGGGAAAATCTTGATAGTATCTTTATTTGTGTGGTATACTTTCCGCCTAGTACTAAACTGGCTGCATATAATGAATTTTACGAAGGTATTGAAGCCAGTCCTATTTTAAATAGTAAACAGTTAGTAATATGAGGAGACTTTATTTTACCACAAATTATTGCAGAAAACGATATAACATGTATATCCGTACGCATGAATAATTTTATTTCTTACCATTCATGCAATGGTAGAATGCTTCTCCTAGTATTGTCGAATATCATTGCCATTACTGTCGCCAAAAACTTCCATTCTCTCGTACCAAAGGACAAACATCTTCCGGCCTTAAACATTACTTTTTGTTACCAAAAAAAAAAAGAGGAAAATGTAATGATGCGGGAAATAAAATTGTATACAATTATAACAAGGCAGATTATGAATTGTTATACAGAGGACTTTCACACATAGACTGGAGCTTTCTGGAAAATTACACTGATGTTAACCAGACACTAGATATATTTTATTCTAAATTTTATTCTGTTATAAGTTCCTGTGTTCCGGCAACCGTCAGGAAAAAAACGATACACTTGTTGGTTTACGCAAGAGATAATAAGAAATATTAGGCGGAAAGCATACCATCACAGGAAAATGCGCGAAGGGCAGAAAAATCAGACCTCCCATTCCTTGAAATTCAAAGAATTGAGAAGAAGTGTTAAGAAAGATATAAGCATCGCGTATAAAGCCTATATCGGGCAGGTCGAGCATGAAATAGGCGTAGATACTAAGAACTTTTGGGCGTTCGTTAAAAGTAAGCAAATGAACCACTATGTCAGTGTAATGAAATACAGACAAATCTATTGCTGACAGTTTTGCAGGCTATTTCTCATCTGTACACTCAGAGAAACGGGCGCGGTATGATTTACCGAAATATGAGAATACGGAAATAGATCCATTGATGAATGTACTAAATGTTAATGAAATTAGTACTACCGAAATTCAAAATGCAATACGCAAGATGAAACCTAAAAAAGCCGCAGGCCCAGATCTAATCCCTCCGTATATACTTAAAGGCTGTGGATATATTTTAATACACCCTCTCTCAATTATTTTTAACATTTCGCTAAAAACTGGAACTTTTCTTACAAAGTGGAGTTAGGCCGCTTCACAAATCCGAGGATAGGTCAGTAATTAATAACCACAGACCCGTTGCAATTTCTTCCGCATTAGAAGAAGTCTACGAACAAACCCTATATCGGCATGTGTTCGAACATGTAGAAATTATCATCACCGACACCCAACATGGCTTCAGACCGGGGAAATCGACAACGACAAATTCGTTGAAGTGTTGGCAGCCATGGATACAGGAGGCCAAGTTGATGTAGTTTTCACAGATTTTAGAAAAGCATTCGATAAAGTTGATCACGATGTACTTTTAAATAAATTATCTTATTATGGACTCTCTCACGGCTTAATAAAATTATTTGAATCATATCTCTCTGATAGACAACAATTTGTGTCTTATAGAGGATTTGAATCTGTGTATTACAATACTCGATCTGGTGTCCCACAGGGCTCAAATCTTGGACCATTACTCTTCTTACTACTTATTAATGATCTTCCTAAATGCATACAGTATTCAAACATATTGCTATTCGCAGACGATGTTAAAATTTTCAAAACCATTCGTTCACAGGTGGACTGTAGATTTCTTTAGAAAGACCTCAATAGCATATCACATTGGAGCGTTATTAACAAGTCAGATTTTAACATTAACAAGTGTCATGTTGTGGTATTTTCCAGGAATAAAAATAAAATTAGTCACTCGTATAATATTTTGAATACTAATCTGTCATCAGTGAATTTTATCAAGGATCTTGGTGTGCATTTTGACGCTAAATTGACGTTCCCTCTACACATAAACGAAGTAGTTGCAGATGCTTACAGAATATTAGGATTTATTAAGAGATGCACACGTGACTTCACAAATCGCGAGGCAATAAAGCTATTATACAACTCCTTTGTAAGAAGTCGGCTAGAATATGCATCGACCATTTGGAATCCCATCTTTAAACTATATGAAAACAAAGTTGAAATGGTGAAAAACAAATTTCTTAGATACCTTACGTACAAAATAACTAATAATTACCCAAAATTTGATTCGTATGACGACTTAATGAAAAAACTTGGCTATAAGTCCTTAGCAAAAAGACGAGTAATTGCAGTTCTTCTATTTGTCTACAGAAACATGTTACTTTCTACTGCTCCAGATCAACAACCCAACAACATAGTAATTCACCAGTGTTAAACTCAATGAAAATATTTACCGTCTTACTAATAAACGGTGTATAACTTTTATACAAGGTTTATACACCGTTTACGCGAAATTCGTTACTAATAAACCGTGTATAAGCCTCCTGTGTATACATCTGTTATAGTTATTCACTGAATTGCTTATACAGTCCAGGACCCTAGTATAAGCGTTGTATAGCAGCGTGTAGCGGAAAAAAAGAAACGAGCGAGCAGTTTATTTTCGTGGTATTTATTGTCGACAGTAATACAATCGTTGTAAAATATTCGACTTATCCATTTAACATTGAACACACGTTGAAAGAATGACGATAACGTTGATGATCTTCACGATATTTTAAACATAGAAGACATACGGTACCGTACACCATTCAGAGGTTATGGAAGCTAGACATCTTCGTAAAGTAAAACACTTTACAGAGACGGAATGACAATGAATAACTATAAAAGAAATGATGGTTGGGCGTATTTTTGTTTAAAAATATGTTACAGCTTAATAGACCTTTGATATTGCGAGTTTATTATACACTATCTGCCCCTACAAAGATCTTTCTTAATTGAGTACCTACCGTATACAAGGGGACATATTCCTCGAGATAAAAAGTGGCATAACTTGAAAACCATACGTAATATGATTTCCATACTTTGTAGTTGAATACGTAGAAATGTGATGTATAAATGCCTAATAGAAACTTTTTTGATCTAACCTTTCGTTTAGCTACAAAACAGGTTTTCCTTTCTCCTGAAAAGTAAGGATTTTGGAATGTGTACCCTTTTCAACTCGCCGGTTCAATTACAATTGCTTACGTTTTCCGAACTACCCCAGTTAGGAGCTTTTGATATTTTCTTAAGCTTTTCCATTTCTTTTTTAGCGTCCATTACACAAGCAAGCTGAAGAAATGTTGATATCAATATAAGTCAATTTCCAGCTGTCTCACGGAATGACAATGAATACGGTAACTATAAAAGAAATTATGGTTGGGCGTATGTTTGTGTAGTAAGGTGTTACTGCTTAATAGACTTTAAATTGCGAGTTTATTATACATTATCTGCCTCTACAAAGATCTTAGATCTTTCTCAAAGTTGAGTATAAAAAGGGACATATTCCTTGACATAAAAAATGGTATAACTTGAAAACCGTACGTAATATGATTTCCATACTTTGTAGTTGAATACGTAAAAATGTGATGTATAAATGCCTAATAGAAACTTTTTTGATCTAACCTTTCGTTTAGCTACAAAACAGGTTTTCCTTTCTCCTGAAAAGTAAGGATTTTGGAATGTGTACCCTTTTCAACTCGCCGATTCAATTGCAGTTGCTTACGTTTTCCGAACTACCCCAGTTAGGAGCTTTTGATATTTTCTTAAGCTTTTCCATTTCTTTTTTTAGCGTCCATTACACAAGCAAGCTGAAGAAATGTTGATATCAATATAAGTCAATTTCCAGCTGTCTCACGGAATGACAATGAATAACTATAAAAGAAATTATGGTTGGGCGTATGTTTGTGTAATAAGGTGTTACTGCTTAATAGACTTTAAATTGCGAGTTTATTATACATTATCTGCCTCTACAAAGATCTTAGATCTTTCTCAAATTTGAGTATATAAAGGGACATATTCCTTGACATAAAAAATGGTATAACTTGAAAACCGTACGTAATGTGATTTCCATACTTTGTAGTTGAATACGTAGAAATGTGATGTATAAATGCCTAATAGAAACTTTTTTGATCTAACCTTTCGTTTAGCTACAAAACAGGTTTTCCTTTCTCCTGATAAGGAAGGATTTTGGAATGTGTACCCTTTTCAACCCGCCGATTGAATTACAATTGCTTACGTTTTCCGTACTATCCCAGTTAAGAGCTATTGATCTTTTCTTAAGCCATTCCATTTCTTTTTTTGGCGATCATTACACAAGCAAGCTGAAGAAATGTTGATATCAATATACGGTAAGCGAATTTCCAGCTGTCTCACTTAGTGCTGCCACTGCCTTTTCGATATGCCGTGCTACTGTGCGACTTTCCGGAAAGTTTTGCTCGTAGATAACCAACAGAAGCGATCATAAAGGCGGTGAACGTGCGAAATACGTCAGTGAACTACAGGAAGAGATTCCTACTCCTTGGAACGACTGTATACGTGCTGTGTAGTAATACAGTGCGTATACCTCGTTTATTAGTAAGAAAAATGTAAAACGCTTATACAGGGTTTATTCACTGTATAACTAAACAAGAGTTAAACAACGGTATAAGGACTTTTTATTAGTAAGACCCTAGATATATTTGTAACTACATACACATTCATAGTAATACAATGTAAACAAATAACTTAATTGTTTTCTGTTCTAAGTTAAAATCCCACTTTGCTGACTCCTATTGTTAGGCTCATAACTTTGGTTATCTTTCTAGTTTCTAGTTATACCATCTACCTCATCATCATTATTATCTTCGATAACATCACTACCATCATGTATAATTACAGTACTAATGCAGCTTTAAAGCAGTTTGTAAATCATTTTAATTGTAACATTTTAAATATTGTTATAATATGTGCATACGTAACTGAATATTTGTAACATTGTGTTACTGAAGAAAAGTGTATTTTTATTTCATTTATGACTTTATTTTACAAGGACTTTCATAAGAGATATTATAATTTTAATTTAATATTTGTTTTTATCCAATGTAATAGTATATGTGTTTCACATCATTAGGTTTGTACCTGTCTGAAGCACAATAAATTAAATTAAATAAATAAATTAAATAAATCTATTTGTAAGAGAACATCTAACTTCAGGTTTCTCTTGCCTCCTCTCTTTCATAACAATATTCATGTACATTATAAACAGTATAAACAGAGGGGGAAGTCCATATTCCTGCCACCTCTATTAATTGATTTCCATTCTGTCTGCCCCCAGTCCAAACTTATAACATATGTAAGATATATCGGAAAAGTTTAATATGTAAAATGTGTTGACTGACACAGGCTTGCTTTAAAATTTCCATTAATTTAGATTATTTTGTCAAAAGCCTTTGCAAAACCAATGAATGCAATATGCATTTCCAGATTAAAGACGCTAGGCCTACCATACTTGCCAACTTTTAGCATTCAAAAATAGGAAGATTTTTTTAATTCTTGGATTTCATCACATATATTGCGCCACAGTCGAGGTGAAAAAAGGATAGGATAAAAGGCATACATATCTACAGTCACGATGCGAATTCACCATTAAGTTCAAAATCTTAAACTAAGAAAACATAAAAATTGTTGCAAGGAAATGTACCTAATCATTCTCATTTATGACACATACATAATATTTATATCACGCCGACACATGCAACAAAATGCATAATAGTTTCCTTCATTAGACTGTAAAATGAACGGAAATGTTATGCTATAGGTATCTCTGAAAACTCGGAGATAACGTTTGTTATGTTCTTTGGCCATAACGTGAAGAGAAAATACCAGAATCACCGTCACTATTCCCTGAAATACGTTCAACTCATTAAAATTATGAGGTAAGAATGAACACAAATGTACTGAAATACGCGAAAGTACCACGTACAAACTAATCAATATGCCTCATACATTATTAACATATGAGTTTGACACGGCGAAAAGCACAGAACTACAAGAAAAAACACGTGGCCTAAAACTCCAAGGAAAGTTCGCTCAGAAAAGTTGTTAACAGCGCTCGAACCACACAATAAGAGACTCATTCTTTCGTCCAGATTATCTTAGTCAAATACGGTAGAGACAATACGCGACACTCTGCGAGATATCGAGGGACAGCGACTAGAGCTTTGTCTAGCGGAGTGACCTGATTCTGTCATAAGAGCACGTGTATTTGTTTGTGAATTTTTTGGGGTTATATATGCGTTTGCATCAAGTTGACATAAGTAAATAGTAGCGTATGTCATTCCTTTATATATCCTGTCAAAATGAGTGGAAAGATATGTGCTGCGTTTCGCTGCAATAACTATGAAGTGCAGAAGGATTCGCGGTCTTTCTTCCGTTTCCCTCGTGTCAAGAAAATGTAAGTAAATACTGTGTTTGCATATACAGTACACTGACTGACAGAGCAAATGCAACACCAAGAAGGAGTGGTTCGAAAGGGATGAAAGTTGGGGAAAAAACAGAGACGGCACGGACGAATAATTGATGTTTATTTCAAACCGATATGCAGGTTACACAATACGCACGGCATCGACTCAGTAGGATGTAGGACCACCGCGAGCGGCGATGCACGCAGAAACACGTCGAGGTACAGAGTAAATAAGAGTGCGGATGGTGTCCTGAGGGATGGTTCTCCATTCTCTGTCAACCATTTGTCACAGTTGGTCGTCCGTACGAGGCTGGGGCAGAGTTTGCAAACGGCGTCCAATGAGATCCCACACGTGTTCGATTGGTGAGAGATCCGGAGAGTACGCTGGCCACGGAAGCATCTGTACACCTCTTAGAGCCTGTTGGGAGATGCGAGCAGTGTGTGGGCGGGCATTATCCTGCTGAAACAGAGCATTGGGCAGCCCCTGAAGGTACGGGAGTGCCACCGGCCGCAGCACATGCTGCACGTAGCGGTGGGCATTTAACGTGCCTTGAATTCGCACTAGAGGTGACGTGGAATCATACGCAATAGCGCCCCAAACCATGATGCCGCATTGTCTAGCGGTAGGGCGCTCCACAGTTACTGCCGGATTTGACCTTTCTCCACGCCGACGCCACACTCGTCTGCGGTGACTATCACTGACAGAACAGAAGCGTGACTCATCGGAGAACACGACGTTCCGCCATTCCCTCATCCAAGTCGCTCTAGCCCGGCACCATGCCAGGCGTGCACGTCTATGCTGTGGAGTCAATGGTAGTCTTCTGAGCGGACGCCGGGAGTGCAAGCCTCCTTCAACCAATCGACGGGAAATTGTTCTGGTCGATATTGGAACAGCCAGGGTGTCTTGCACATGCTGAAGAATGGCGGTTGACGTGGCGTGCGGGGCTGCCACCGCTTGGCGGCGGATGCGCCGATCCTCGCGTGCTGACGTCACTCGGGCTGCGCCTGGACCCCTCGCACGTGCCACATGTCCCTGCGCCACCCATCTTCGCCACAGGCGCTGCACCGTGGACACATCCCTATGGGTATCGGCTGCGATTTGACGAAGCGACCAACCTGCCCTTCTCAGCCCGATCACCAATACCCCTCGTAAAGTCGTCTGTCTGCTGGAAATGCCTCCGTTGACGGCGGCCTGGCATTCTTAGCTATACACGTGTCCTGTGGCACACGACAACACGTTCTACAATGACTGTCGGCTGAGAAATCACGGTACGAAGTGGGCCATTCGCCAACGCCGTGTCCCATTTATCGTTCGCTACGTGCGCAGCACAGCGGCGCATTTCACATCATGAGCATACCTCAGTGACGTCAGTCTACCCTGCAATTGGCATAAAGTTCTGACCACTCCTTCTTGGTGTTGCATTTGCTCTGCCAGTCAGTGTATATTCTTCCAGTCACAAAGGTACTTTTATAGAAGGCCTACTTCCTAAACTTCTGACCTGCACGACCCATATTTTAACTGGCTTAAAATATAATAAGCACATTTCATTGTATTAGTGCTGCAGTTAACCTTCAATACCGAAGTGTTGTTGTAGGTGTGATCTGTGGGTTTTGATTTAATTCAGGAAAATGCATATGCATATGTGTGTGGCTGGTTGGGTTCCAAGTTACCCCATTTGGAATGCCGTAATGCGTTGTCAAGCAGTGGAGAAAATATGGTTAATTTAAGAAATGTGATGATGATGATGATGATGATGATGCAAATTTGATTTACCCCAATGTAATGGCAAGTATTGCTTATAGGGAAATTTTGAATGTTTTTGCGGCTAAATTTATAGATTTTCTTTCTGTTAGTAGGTTTCAAGTTAAAAGGAAAATTGTCGAGCTCTTAAATGTAAATTCATTGAATCATGTGTGTAAGGAATGTGCCGATGTTTTTATTGACAAGTGTCCTAATGTGATGTACAATGCTTTTAAATGAGAAGAAAGACAAATCTAGCCATGAAAGTTCAGGCAGTTATGCTACAGCTAAAAAAGTAATGCATAAATGAAATATCAAGCCCTTTCACAGCAGTCCATTTCACATCTTGGTTATATGTCTAATTTCAGTCTTTAAATAATAACCTGTTAAGTAATTCTTCATTCATATATCCAGAACTGCTTTAGCAACTTTGAAGTTAATATTTTAGCAACAATTTATTTCTAGGCGTAATTTATTTATCTATTTCCGTATATACATTTCCATTGATATTTGAATTTAGCGCGAATTTTCAGGTCAGGCCACTAGGAGCGCCACTTGCGAATTGTCTCCCATTTTAACAAGGCTAAATCCGGAAGTGTCGCGTATTGTGTCTACTGTATTTGTCTGAGTCACTAGCGCACGCTAGCCTCTCTTGCTTGTAGGATGATTGCCGTCCCGAATCCCCAGCTGTAAAGAACACACGCTGCTGTGGTAAGCGGGAAACACGATATACGAAGGCGACGGACGATACACTCGCTAAATAAAGCGTCAAATAAATACGCTTGAAAATGAGGTTGCGTGAATTACACAAGCACATAAGAATTTATCCCTTATCCTAGGGGAAAAGTTTTGACCATGCTGGGGTTATACAAAGGGCACTAGGAAAGTTTTGCAATGTGAGTGAACGCTTTAGACTTATTCAAAATAATTTCCACCACACTCAATACCCTTTTCCATACGTCGAAACCAGTCACTGAATCAACTCTGCCACTTTTCTTCGGTTAAATTTTCACACTCTATTCCATGCTACCAGAAGCTCCTCGTCGGATGCAAAACGCCACCCTTTCAACGTCATCTTCACTTCTGGGAAGAGTGCAAAGTCACATGGGGCAAGATCAGGACTGTATGGAGGGTGATCAAGCACAGTCAACCCTGATCTGGCAAGCAAATCCATTGTTGCATTAGCACGATGTGCTGGAGCATTGTCGTGATGCAAGAGCCAAGTGTTCAGCTGTGATCTTGGACGGAGCTGGTTGAGAGCCTGGATGACCTGAGGCAGACAAGTCTCACTGTACCACTTCACAGTAACTGTCCTTTGTGTTTCTAGCACAACCCGAGTCAGGATGCCCCGTTTAGTGAAGAATACTGCAATCATCCTTTTCTTCACTGACCTTGACTTTCGCACAGTCACAGGAGTACCCTCATCTTCCAACAGCCACACCTTGTTCTGGGATTTTGTTGGGACATCGTAATAATGAAGCCAAGTTTCGTCACCTGTAGCGATGCTTTTGACGTTATGCGAAGTCCTATTTTCAAACTGTTTTAGCATTTTTCGACACCATTTCACTCGATGTGCCCTTTGTTCCTCTGAAAGTGAATGGGGCACCCAAAGAGAACAAATCTTTCTAACATGGAGATGGTCGTGTAGAACTGAATAAATAGCTGGTGCAGGGATGTGGAGGATCTCTTCTACCTGCCGATAAGTCAACCGCCTCTCTTGCTGCAACATTTTCCTCACAGCTTCAATGTTTTCCTCAGTCACTGATTCAGACGGTCGCCCAGAACGAGGATCATCTTCAACACCAAAATTTCCCCTCTGGAACTCTTTGTACCAGCGGAAAATAATTGTCCGATGTTGACAGTCTTTCCCCAGCACAAGAGTCATTTCCTTCAGGCACTAGTCAACAGTTAATCCACGAGCAAAATTGTAGCGGATAATTGCGCGATATTCACCTTTAGACCACACTGACATCTTAACTTGCTTTCAATCCCACAGCTTGGTAACAGCTGGTGTGAAGGTCGCGCCTTGCTGTCTTCTAGACCGGTTTTTACCCCTCTTTTCATCCCTCACCATAACGGGAGTGTCTAGCCAACCGTTTTTGCGTATTGCAAAATTTTCCTAGTGCCCTTTGCATTTGTGAAAAATGGAATTAAGTAAAAATAAATCAGAAAATCGGAGGACGAGTTAAAAGGGGAAATTTCTGGGTACTTCGGAAGGGTTAGCAGGTACGTACTTTTTCTGTAAGGATTTTTATCACAGCAAAGTATCGGCCTTCACGAAACACGTTATGTTCACTTCCAATTTTTACTATTATATTATGTTATTGGCTTTACGTCCCACTAACTACTTTTACAGTTTTCGGGGAGGCCAAGGTGCCGGAATTTAGTCCTACAGTTCTTTTATGTGCCAGTAAATCTACCGACACGAGGCTGACGTATTTGAGCACCTTCAAATACCACCGGAGTGAGCCAGGATCGAACCTGCCATGTCGGGGTCACAAGGCCAGCGCTTCAATCGTCTGAGCCACTCGGCCCGGCACTTCCAATTTTAGCATAGTATTTGTATATCCTCTGGGCGTAGAGCTAACCACTCTACCCCATCAAGTGCCGAGGTTACGGATGGTGGAAACCTTTACCTTCCACCCCTCCAAGGGCCTTCATGGCCTGTACGGAGATGACTTTGTATATTTAATTCCTTATGATATTGATATCAATCTTGTAAGCCAAGTTTAGCTGACTTATACCACTATAATCTCCATAAAACAATTCCAAGCTTATGTATCGAAATAACCATGGCCTCTTGCCAGCTGTTGGGTAATTCCCCATTCCAAACCATATTTAGAAAATCTTAGAAGCCTGTAAATAAATTCTTCACTAGAGTATTTGAACAGTTATGAATTCAGTTGATCTTCGCCAGGATCTTCATTGTTCTTAAGAGCCATTTTCAGTTCTGGCTGGGGAAATTCATTTGATATCAGTATTTGCCAAGTTTGACTGTTCTAAAGACAAAAGAACTGTCTTCTTGACTTACTTGACCTCCTTTCCGGAGACTTCTTACTAGTATTCTTCTGACCACAGATGTTGAAATAATTTATCAATGTTTCAGAGGTTACACCTAAGAATAATCAGAAGAAATGAATGTTTTAATATGAAATTAACTCCACAGACAGGCCTATTCATATAATTGTATGTATTAATTTACAGTAATATCATCATATAAGTTGCCAGCAGAATCAGGAATCATATATCTCGCAGAAACTCTGTGGGACTAAGGGCAGAAACACACTATCGTCACGTTTCGTGAGCTCACACGTATTGTGTCGCACTCAAACTTGTCCAGAAAAATGTGCTATGCCTTTTCCACACTGTACGGAATGTAGTGAGATCATACTGCAGTTCATGTCACGGCTGTTCACATACCGAGACACTTGACCGTACGATTAAGGGCGCACATCCGTGAGCTTGCATTCGTGATATAGTAGGTTCGAACCCCACTGTCAGAAGCCCTGATCATAAATGGTTTTCCGTGGTTTCTCATTTTCACACCAGGCAAACCAGGCTGTACCTTAATTAAGGCCAAGGCCAATTCCTTCCCACTCCTAGCCCTTTCCTATCCCATCGCCATCATAAGAACTATCTGTGTCAGTACGACGTAAAGCCAATAAGTAGGGAAAAAACACCGGAGGTGGCGCAGGGGCAAATTGGCAAGATGACGGCTATACACAGGCTCTTATGAGACTAACTCTGGGGAGCAGGCACAGGGGCAAGTAGGGAAGATGGCCGTCACGCGCAATCCGCCTCTACCCACGCGCTACTACCTCCGACATCCTGAGACAATAGGATGTCATCTTACGAAATACTGTCCAAAGAGGCTACTAAAAGGGTGCCTGACTTGGGAGAGCATGGGTTAGTGAACTCGGGGTCTTTAGCTGAGTCTAGGCAATGATGTGTTCTAAGCTGTTGTCTACCTAACCTCCCTTAGCGAACTCTTGAAGGACACTTCATTCCGAGGTGGTAGGGTCGAGTAGAGTAAATTTCCTCTAGGGACACCCCTTGCCCTCAGGTAGAGGCATAGCAGAGTGAAGCTCCTCCAGGGACAGCCTTGCCTTAGGTAGAAGCCGAGCAACCTGTACTATTGTTGTGTCTGCATTGGCGAACTCGGCGTCTTTAGCTGAGTCTAGGCATGATGTGTGCTAAGCTGTCATCTATCTAACCTCCTTGGCCAACTCTTGTAGGGGGCACTTCCACCCGAGGAGTGGTTGAGCAGAGTAAATGCCATTCCCAAGGTTTTGAACGTGGAGTTGACATAAACTCACAACTAAAGAGCTTAAGTGCAATTCAAATATCCTCACCCTGATTGAAATGTACGTATGATGAAGGTGTACTGACAACAGTAAATGTGCAGACATGTACTGTACATCTCAACAGCGAGCTAAGCAGTATATTCCGATCTGGTGTAGTAAAGGAATGCCGACAATGTGTTATGACGCAAGACATCTAACTTGAGAGGACTCGAGGTCTTTAGCTACAGGTCAAAGCTTGTTAGCGGTGATGTTACTACAGCTCTCGCTACTATGATGATGTTACTCTTAGGCCTTAACTCTACAGAACTACCTCACGGGCTCACAACTTGTAACTTATGACCTATTAGTTTACAGCCTGACATTCGGAGAACTGAGGCAAGGGCTGCTATGCAAGATAGCTGCTATACTCTATTCGTATAGACCTAACTAGAGGGCTCCCTCAGAGGCTCACAACTTGCTCACTTGACTGAAGCATCTCTAAAGGTATATCAATGTGCATGAATTTATATAAAAAATCATTTTAAAAAGAACATCCACATTCAGAACATTGGATCATGGTGACCCGGTGCCACCATTTTTGTATGCAGTAAGAGCGCCATTAGTGCCGGGTTAATTTGATAGGACCTCCTAAATAATTTTTTGGAGGTACCGGTATAGCTAAATATTGAATATTGTTTATTTTCAAAACAAATAACTGTTAGCTACTACAAGTTTTATCTTGCATAGACATGTGTGTGTAGTTACTCGAAGGTCACTAAGTGTATGCAATGCGTCATACAGGCACTGTGCTAAGGTATTACCAGCAACGGCTCCTGAGGTGAACTGGCGGAGGGGCACTACTTTTTCACAAATTTATGCACTCTGACAAATAAGCTTATGTGGTGTGTCCCTTAATATGGGATTAATTTGTTCTAACAGACATTGACACAATCCATCCGCTGTCCGGTCGATTGGATTCATGAACCCCCAGAATCTTTTATGGACGTGACCCTCTAATGCATATCGAAAAACAAGTATCAATTGGCATTTGTTTGAAACATCTGTTGTTTCATCTGTTTCTATTGCAACGAATTGGCATGTATTAAGGTTTCGTCAGACACATTGGCTCAAACCCTACGCTGACTTTATTGACAATCTCAGAAAAGAAGCAAAACATGACTTTGAAAAAGATCTGTACAAACTGTTTAATAATGCAATGTTTAGAAAAACAATGGAAAATATCAGGAAGCGAATAGATATATGTTTGGTTACTGATACTAAAATGTTAGAAAAACATGTAGAAAAACCTCATATTATTGACAGAACCATATACGGACCACAGCTAACTGCAGTTCATCTGGCAAAGCGTACGCTGTTATTTAACAAACCTTTTTATGTTGACATGAGTGTACTAGACATATCAAAAACACTTATGTATTCCTATCATTCTGATATTTTGCTTCCTTATTACGGAAAAGAAAACCTAACTTCGATGTACATGGACACCGATTTGTTTATCCATGTAGTAAAAACAGATGTCTACAAGGATAAACTACACTTCCTACATCATCTTGACACATCCGATTACCCTGCTGATCATATGTGCTACTCACTGAAAAACACGGAAGTGTTAGGAAAATTTAAGGATGAAGCTTGTGGAAAAATTATAAAAAGATTTATTGGTCTAAGACCTGAGATATATGTCCTTGACACAGATGGTTCTGATATCAAGAAGATAAAAGGTATTACAAAAAGGGCTGTGAAAAATTACATCCATTTTGAAGACTATAACACTGTCTCACAAAGAAAGAACAGAAAAGGGTTCCTATTAATATCATACCTCAAAGCTTCACAAGTTATCATCCTTACAATTAAACAAGATTGCACTCTCTCCTTATGACAAGAGAGTAATTGCAGTAGAGAGTAGTTGAGTAATTGAGAGTAGTTAAAATACAGTGCAATGTAAAATGTATTTCAACTATTTCTACAACAGAAGAAAATCTAGAACAAATTAATCAATTTGCATCAGGCTAAAAGCACTCTACATATTATTATATATCCCAGTTCACCCATACCTCCTTCCATTTTAAGCTATGTCTCGTGGTGGATCGAGTAGCTCCAATGTCGCAAATTCCTAGCTCCTTAAAATCTCATCCTACATCCTTATTCATACCTAGAGTGCCCAAGCCCCGTTCAAAAAGGATGAGGGCACTATATCCTTCTCCTCTTTCAGTTATTCCTCTTAAAATTCATCCAGAACAGGCTTTCTAGGCCTCTACCTAGGGGAAAGGGGTGTCCCTAGAGGAGCTTTACTCTGCTCGACTCTACCACCTTGGAATGAAGTGTCCTACAATAGTTGGCTAAGGGAGGTTAGGTAGACGACAGCTTAGAACACATCATTCCTAGACTCAGCTGAAGACCCCGAGTTCGCTAACCCATGTTCTCTCAAGTCAGGTGTCCCTTTTTAGTAGCCTCTTTTAACAGTATTCCATAAGATGATGACATCCTATTGCCTCAGGGTGTCAGAGGTTGTAGTATGCGGCCCTATAAGCCATAAGTTACAACTTGTGAGCCCCTGAGGGGGTCCTCTACTTAAGTCTAAACAACTAGAGTATGGCAGCTATCTTGCATAGTAGCCCTTGCCTCAGACCCCCCCAAAAGTTGAGCTGAAAAAACTAATAGGCCATAAGTTACAAGTTGTGAGCCCCTGAGGGAGCTCTGTAGAGTTAGGCCTAAGAGTAACATCATCAATCACCATAGTAGCGAGAGCTGTAGTAATATCACCGCTAACAAGCTTTGACCTGTAGCTGAAGACCTAGAGTTCCCTCAAGTCAGGTGTCTTGCATTATAACACATAATCGGCATTCCTTTACTACACCAGATTGGAAAATACAGCTTAGCTTGCAAAGTCTTCTTTTTCTCCCCTGTTGTGATGTACATGTCTCCACATTTACTGTTGTCAGTACACCTTCATCGTATGCACATATGTATCAGGGTGAGGAGATTTGAATTGCACTTAAGCTCTTCAGTTTTGAGTTTATGTCAACTCCATGTTGAATCCGTGGGAGTGGCATTTACTCTGCTCAACCACACCTTGGGCGGAAGTGCCCCCTACAAGAGTTGGCCAAGGAGGTTAGATAGATGACAGCTTAGCACACATCATGCCTAGACTCAGCTAAAGACCCCAAGTTCACTAACCCATGCTCTCTCAAGTCAGGTGCCCTTTTAGTAGCCTCTTCCTACAGTATTCCATAAGATAACGACATCCTATTGTCTCAGGGTGTCAGAGGTCGTAGCGTGTGGCTAGAGGCAGATTGCACGTGTCGACCATCTTGCCCACTTGACCCTGCGCCAGCTCCGGTCTTTTTTTCCTACTCCAACAGTAAAAGTAAAAAACTACTGTTCAAGTCGACTGACGTCATTATGGCACAGAATTAGGTGACAGCGCTCCTCATGTGGAGCATAATTTTCTGCTCTAGCACATACCTGGCGAAATGACATGGATGGAAGCATTTTCTGTAAACGATATGAAAGAAATGTTAATTGAATTGGTGTGGATGCACAAAAATCACAATTAACTATACAAACCAGTAAATGCAGCATGAGGCACGGCATGAAATAGCAAAGGAAGTTCACAGGTGAGAACTAAAATGAAGTAATGAAATAATTTAAATGGCCTTAGGCATTCAGCTAGGAAATACAGCTACCTGCATTGATGATGACGATGATGATACACTTACCTGAAGCATACAGCTAACTTGTGTTTGGTGCAGTTCTTGAAATTATGTCTTTTGGCCAACAATTTCATCCTTGATGAGATTATACAAGTAATTAAATTCTTCTTTGTTCAAGTTGAACACTGAAATCTTTCTGGATGTCTATTTACCTCCCTTACTAAATTGTTTTGTTTCATGTACCCACTGTCTTTTCCAACAGACAGTATCCATGACAAAAGAAACAGCACAGACAATTAGAAGTTCATCAGAATCCGATGAAGTCAGATGTACTGGTAATTTGCCATCATACTAAGTATACTGTGATCTGTGAGCATGAGTACAGTGTGTTTCCTGTCTTCACACCACATGCAGTGACAGCATCAACCTTTCCTCAACAATGACTTAACTCAGCACGTACATTCATCTAGACCAAATTGTAAAGAAAAATGATAACCTTAATGAGGCTATAGAGTATAAGAAACCATTATATGATCAAATTCTGGTGTATTTAAAAATACTTGAAAAAGATTACGAAAGAAGAATTGGAATCTCTCCACCTCCAGATAACCCTATGACATGTTCCTCCCCCTTTGAAGCACAAGGTAACAACAAGGAAGTTAGTGACACACCAATATCCCCTGCTCCTCCACCTCCTCAAGTACGTGAACAAGAAAGAACACATCACTACTACACCAGACACAAGACCATAAAAAAGACAAGAGATACTGTTCCAGAGGAAAGCAGGTTTAAAAAGAATTGACAACTAGGAATTAGTTATATTATCATCTCCAATAGTAATAACAGCCATTTTATGAAACCTAGATTTCTTCATTTCGACAATTACTAACAAAATGTATAATTTTTAATTTATAAATTGGCTTAATTTTTTTTATCTGCAAAAGTGATAGAATCATTAAAATGTTCATGAAACTGGAGAACACTAAGTACACCATCATACAAGTGTATGCCCCACAGACAGGCTGCAGTGAAGAAGACAAAGAGAAATTTCGGCAAGACCTGGAAGATACAGTTAATGAGGAAAATGTTATTATTATTGGAGATCTAAATGTGCAAGTTGGGGTAGACTGACTTGGGTACGAGAACATCATTGGTCCACATGGATTTGGACAAAGGAACCCAGAAGGAGAACAACTATTAGATCTGTGCAGAAGAAATGATCTTATAATCAAAAATACATTCTTCAATAAAAGAGACAGTCACAGAATAACAAGGTACAGTTGGGATGGCCAGTATAGAACATTGATTGGCTACGTAATCACGAATAAAGGTGGTGGCAGGTACATCACAGATGTAAAGGTCATCCCTAATGAAAGTATGGACAGTGACCACAGATTGTTGGTAGTAGACTTCAAACATAAGACAAATGAAACACAGAAACTTATTACGAAAAAACCAAGGGTTGAAACTTGGAAGTTGCAATAAGTCCAAATAAAGGAAGAATACAAACCAAGGATTCAAAAGAGTTTGCCGAAGTGTGAAGTAACCAGCATTAATGAAGAGTGGAAGGCCTTCAAAGACACCTTTGTGAGAGAAGCCAAAAACCTATGTGGAGTTACAAGTTCTATCAAAAGAAAAAAGGAGACCCATGGTGGAATGATAGAGTGAAAACAGCAGTGAAAGAAATAAACCAAATAAAGAAGGCACTGGACAAGGAAAAGCAAAAACAGGGACAAGAACGAAATGAACAAGAAATACAAAGACTTCAAGGAGTACAAAGGAACAAGAAACTTGCTGTAAAGAACATTGTAAGGGAAGAAAAAGAGAAGAAATGGAACGAGTTTGCAGACAAATTGGAAGAGGTTAGTAGAGGAAATATGAAATTGCTATACAGAGTAGTGAAAAACAAGCGAAGGGATCAAGAGACCATAAAAGCAATAGAACGTGATGATGGAACTCTGGCACAAGAAGAGGGAGAAATTAAACAAGAACTCAAGATCTATTTTGAAAAGCTGCTGAATGGAGATACAGAAAACATAACGGATAGAGGAGAGCCAAGTCGAGGAACCACAACTGAACCACCAATTACATGGCTTGAGGTTGAAAATGCGCTCAAGAGCATGAAGAAAGGAAAGGCAGTGGGCATAGATGAACTAAGTGCAGATATGCTGAAAGCAGCGGGAATTCCAGGAATCCAGTGGCTCTACAGACTGCTCAACAAGATATGGAAGGAAAATACTATTCCTGAGGACTGGAAGATGGGCATCATTGTACCTCTCTTCAAGAAAGGAAGCCGACAAAAATGTACTAAT
Organism: Anabrus simplex; assembly: GCF_040414725.1. Lineage (NCBI taxonomy): Eukaryota > Metazoa > Arthropoda > Insecta > Orthoptera > Tettigoniidae > Anabrus > Anabrus simplex. Next base: position 308,856,954 of record NC_090267.1, on the reverse strand, counting down.
TATCGTGGTATCACACTACTGTCTCATGTCCTGAAAATATTGGAAAAAATAAGAGACCAGAATCAGAGATATTGTTGAACCAATTTTGGAAGAAGAGCAGTATGGTTTCAGACCAGGAAGGTCAACTACAGACCTTATATTTGCAATTAGGATGCTAATGGAAAAATACTGGGAGAAGAACAAGCCTTTATTTCTCATATTTTTGGACATTGAGAAAGCATACGACAGTATACCAAGGGAAAGAATTTGGCAATGCATGAAAGAACTTCATAGACAAAGTGAAAATATTGTATAGTGGGAACAGAAGCTGTATTCAAGTAGGATGTGGTTTGTCGGACTGGTTTGAAACAAAGAGGAGTGCAGCAGGGCAGCTCATTGTCACACTTCTATTTATTATTGTAATAGATGTAGTAATGAAATCTATTAAAAGGAAAGAACATGGAGATATCAAAGCCTTCACATTTACAGATTATGTTGCGATCTGGAGTGACTCAGAAGAGGAATTGGGAGAGAGAATACAAAGCTGGAATGAGGAGTTTAAGAAATATGGTTTAAACATCAGCAAGACCAAGATGGTGGTGATGAAAGTGTATGGGGAAGGAGCAGAACCAACAGTCATGTTAAATGAAGCTCAACTGGACAGCGTTCCAGTTTTCAAATACTTGGGTAGCGTTATATCAAATGACAACCTAGTAAAACATGAGGTGAACAATCGAATCTATAAGGCAACACAATTTTACCACCAGGTAAGACACCTGCTGTGGGATGAGCAAATACCCGTGAAAACAAAAATGACATTGTACAAGTCCTATTATACACCAATTCTTACATACAGTCTCGAAACCACAACACTGACCAATAGAGATAATTCCAAACTTCAGGCAGCTGAAATGAAATTCCTACGCACTATGATCCAGAAAACCAGAAAGACAAGATTAGGAATGAGAAAATTAGAGAAGTAGGAATGGATGATTCTGTCCTCAATAAGATTCAGATATCAAGACTGAAGTGGTTTGGTCACATGAAGAGGATGCCAGTAAACAGAACTGCAAGGAAGGAATTTGACAGAAAGGTAGAAGGAAGACGACCCGTGGGAAGGCCACGAAGGAAATGGATAGATTTAGTTAAGAGCGATTTACTGCTGAGAGGTCATGATTGGGACAAGTTGGTGGAGGAAGAATGGTACAAGGACAGGATGAGATGGAGGAGGCTCATATACCACACCCGGGAAACTGGAGATGGTTTAGGATGATGATGAAGATGAACTTTTTAAGAAAGAGTATTCATCAGGACACATTCTCTATAGCCTATTGTACAAGTGTTTCCTTGACAACCACTTTCAATTGTAAAAAGAATTTATATATTTTCTCAGGAGTATTTTGTTTTTAATGTTGTCATTTAATCTTCTTATGCTATTTTTTAAGGACACTTTCTCTCAAAGCAATGATACTTTGTCAATATATGATTTTTTCATCTAAACAGTGTTATGTGGCTGAAGATGTTAATATTATACAAAACATGTACCACTTTTAACCAATAAGTTGCCTTAAGCAACTAATAATAATAATTATTATAATTTCGTGTGGCTATTTATAGCTGAGTGCAGCCCTTGTAAGGCAGACCCTCCGATGAGGGTGGGCGGCATCTGCCATGTGTAGGTAACTGCGTGTTACTGTGGTGGAGGATAGTGTTATGTGTGGTGTGTGAGTGCCTTAAGCAACTAATGTATTGACAAGGTGGAAAACAAAAAATAGTTGCGAATCAACAGAGGTTGCTCGGATGAGATCAAGAGACGTCATTAAATTGCTTGCACGACTGTCAAGCTACATAATATCTGGAAGGACAGGAAAATCACTAAACACAAAACTGCAGTTTGTCGATATTTTAATGTTCTTGATTTTCTCGTATGCTACTGAGACATGGATTATCAAGGCAGCTGACAGGAAGAGGATAAGAACATTAGAAATGTGGGTGTACTGCTGTGTCTTAAGAATAACTTTGACAGAACACAGCACCAACTCATCAGTTCTTGAAGAGCCAAAAGTCAAGAATAGGCTAATGGAAAAGATGAACTGATCATGTGTAAAATAATTTAGACACATCTCCAAACAAATGGGTGTGATGGAGAAGCTGGGAAAGTGCTATGAAGACTAGAACCAACCAGATGGGTAGACCAAATAAAGATTACATAACATATCACCACACACACACACGAGAGAGAGAGAGAAAATATGCAAAAAATATAACAGCAAAGGCAGAATCATATAAAATCTCAGGTTCAATATATTATGCAATCAACTTCACATAATAATATTAGGACACATTTTTCAAAACTATTGGATGTATGTCATAAAGCTTCCTATTGCTTTTGGTATGTACTAATAAATACTTAAATCAGTTCACCTAGAGCCACCGGCGAGTGCAGACGTACGGAGTGGAGGGTCCCTGGAGTGGGAGAAGGTAGTGTAAGTGCGGAGTGTTGGAAGTCAGCGAGGTGCTTACAGGCAATGATTGGTACAGAGCAGTACAGGGCGAGCATAGGTGGTTGGGAGGGAAGGAAGAAGAAAGAAGAAGTGAAGACAAGAAGATGCAGAATAGAACTGGATAAAATAGGATACTTTATACTTTCTGCAGCGGTGATTTTGATATTGCTTTGGATTGGGGGAGTAGAACTGAACCCAGGTCCGACTTACAGAGGAAATATGAGCTGGGAGGACATGGAAACAATCAGAAAAATCGTAACAGAGGTGGTAGCAGAGACATGTCCCCTCGAACAAATCAAGAACATGATCAAGGAACAAACGAGGGAGTTTGAAAAAATGAAGGGGTGGTTTCAGGAAAAGATAGAAGACACAGCTTCACAGGTGAGAAGAAATGGTGAAGAAGTTTCAGCATTAAGAGAGGAGATAGGGAGATTGCAAGAGGAGGTATCGAAACTGAAAGCCGACGTAGTTGTTAACACCCGAAGTCGCAGAAATAAATGCTTATTTATATATGGAGTGCAAGAGGGTAAGAAGGAAGATAAGACGAGTATAGTTTATAAAGTAGTGGACTTAATTCAGGGTAAAATGAAAATAAATTTTAGTGAAGTGGACATTGATGATGTGACAAGAGTGGGAAGATTTAGAGGTAATAGGCCTATCAAAGTGCAATTATTTTCTACACTGATGGCTGATACAGTGGTGCGTAATGCAGGTAACGTGCAAGGAGAAAAAATATGGATAAGGAGGGACATAGGAGCTGAAGAGCGGAGGAATGAAAAAACTCTTAAAAAACACATGATACGAGCTAGGCAGCAAGGGTTGAATGCAGTCATCAGAGGACAGGAATTAGTGGTGACAGGCAACAGATGGAGGAGAGTATGGTCGGTGAATAGACTGATGGACCTAGAACGGAGGATGAAACAAGATGAGGAGGCTAAGAGAAGTGTAGTGAATAACGGGGATGACAAACGAGTGGAAGATAATAGGCAAGTGAAAGATAACGAGGGTAGAAGTGTAATTATAGGAAGTAGTACTGAAAAGTGTCAAGAGAGACAGAACGAGGTGCTAAGTGGAAGTATGAACAACGGTAAGGAAAGAGCAGTGGATGGGCAATGCAGGAGAGAGGCTGAAGATCAAAGGGGTGATGGGGGAAAGGAGAGTGAGCAAAAAGAAGCTGAGAGAGCTGAGTGTAGTGGTGTAGTTAGACAAGATCAGGGTATAAAAGTAAGGCCAGTGTTAACCTATGAGTACCTCGCTCAGAAGTTGGGTAGGAGCGCAGGGAGAGATAGAAGATATATTTGTAGAAGAAGTAGAGATGGTGGTACTGAGATTGCATTGGTGTAGGGTATAAATGCTGAGTGATGGCAGATGAGTGTGTGTTAGGGCTGAATTGAGGTGTTGGAAGTAGAGGTGGTATATGTTGAAATGTGGTGTTGGAAAGGTATGGAGATGTAGTTATGATATGTTATAGGGTTGAAATGTGGTGTTGGAGAAGTGGTGGTATAAGATGGTGGATGACAGTTTGTTGATATTTGGAGCTGGAGGAGTGATGGTAAATGTGGTGTTGGATAAGTGTTGTAATTTGGCTATTTGTAAATTTTGGTTTGGGGGAAGATGGAGTTTTTGGTAGGAAATTATGATGGATATTAGGATGAGTATGAGTGTATGGCAAATTGAGCAAATTATGATATGTTATAGGGTTGAAATGTGGTGTTGGAGAAGTGGTGGTATAAGATGGTGGATGGCAGAAGGTGAGTGTATTTGTAGAAGAAGTAGAGATGGTGGTACTGAGATTGTATTGGTGTCTGGTATAAATGCTGAGTGATGGCAGATGAGTGTGTGTTAGGGCTGGATTGTGGTGTTGGAAGTAGAAGTGGTATATGTTGAAATGTGGTGTTGGAAAGGTATGGAGATGTAGTTATGATATGTTATAGGGTTGAAATGTGGTGTTGGAGAAGTGGTGGTATAAGATGGTGGAAGGCAGAAGGTAAGTGCATTTGCGGAAGGAGTAGAGCTGGTATGCTGAAGGGTGGTGTTGGAAGTATTGAAGGCTTAGTATGATATGTTATAGGGTTGAAATGTGGTGTTGATGGCTATTTAATTTTTGGAGCTGGAAACAGGTGAGTTTATTATCATTTTGTATTGTATTGGTGACTGGTATAAATGCTGAGTGATGGCAGACGAGTGCGTGTTAGGGCTGAAATGTGGTGTTGGAAGTAGAGGTGGTATATGTTGAAATGTGGTGTTGGAAAGGTATGGAGATGTAGTAATGTAACTCGGCTATTTGTAAATTTTGGTTTGGTAGAAGATGGAGTATGGTTGATTGGAACGCAATGACGGAATAGGATGGCCGGGTTGGTATGCAATCATGTAATGGCTGGTTTGGAATGCAACCTGGTAATGCTGCGGTTGCAGCTTATGCTGGAGTAGGTCAGGGAACAATAGAGGTGATGAAAATGCTGAAGTAAGAAGGCTGCGTACGTGAGAGTGATAACAAGCATGGAGTTGTAACACCAGCAGTAGAATGTAAACATTGACCAGGCTGTTGTGAATTGATGTAGATGGAGTTGGTTCTGGTATAAAACCGGGACGGTATTGTTTATTTCATTTGATGTTATTTAGTATATAGGGGAGAGGGGTGGCTCAGGTTGGACTATTCTTATTAATTTTATTTGTTATTTATTATTATTATTGTGAACATGTATTCGGGGCTGAACGCCTGTTTTGTTCACTAATAAATACAAATACAAATAATAAATACTTAAATAAAAAAATTATTTCAATACAGGAAATAAGATGATAAGTTGTAAAGGATCAGGTATCATAAGAGAGAAATGCATTAGAATATAATTATTAGTTTTGTAATATACTTACGAAAAGAACATTATACAATTCCAGACACCACCACTTCAAATTACACCATTTTATGAATAACAAGGTACAGGAATGTATATACGAGTGACTAATATAGATATAGATATATATATATATGTGTATATCAATTACATAACAATGGGAAACAACAAAATGCCAGCAAATAACAAAGTAAGCTGGTTGGCAATGCAAGCATTATTAAAGCTGAGAATACAAAAACACCCCACTGCAATAATAAATATACTAGATATTTGTTGACACTTGTTGCCGAATCTATAGTGATTTTAAGAACCTACATATCACTGGATTAAGTATCTCCTGTGACCCCTACTTTTCACTCTTCATTTCAACTTCAAGATATAGTATTACTGAAATTTAAGTACATATTAACACATGGTTTGAATGATTGTGTGTTTTTTCTTTTTTTTTTTTTTCTTTTTTCCTCACAGGTTTAAGTGAACAATATTGCTGGCATCAAGCCATAAAGCAATCAGCTGCATTTTCTTTGAAGATATTTACATCATTAAATAAATAAATAAATAAATAAATACATAAATAAATAAATAAATAAATATATTAGAAATTTTACTTTTTTTTTATAGGAAAAACATTTACAGAAAAGGTTTGTCTTATATATAAATCTACAAGTTGTAACCCATCAACAGCAATGCAACCTAGCACTGATACACATGTACACATGCCCAGAGAACTGAAGAATGTTCTACTGAACTGATAAATGTATACATTATTAGATAGTATTTCTTCACCAAGATTACAGTCTTTTTTCTTTCTTCCATTTTTATCAATAATCAAACAGCACTGAATCTCAGCTAGTTTGGGAAACAGTCTATATTTTCTCTACAGGTATCCATCTGACATGTTCATTTAATTGTACAGAGAAATTTATTACAAATTTGTCTTCAATTTTGAATAATGAAGGTTGAAAATAAAATAAATACCTACAGACTCCTGTCTTATGAATGTTCACGAACATTCTTAATAATAATAATAATAATAATAATAATAATAATAATAATAATGTTTTTGTGTGGCTACTGTTGGCCTGATCCCAGCCCTTCTAAGGCAGACACTTCAACAAGGGTGGGCGGCATCTGCCATGTATGCGAAACTATGTATTGTTGTTGTGAAGGATTGTGTTGTATGTGATGTATGAGTTGCAGAGACGTTGGGAGATATTACAAATACCCAGACCCTGAGCTAAGGGAATAAATCATTTAATATAAAGTCCCCAACCCAGCTAAGAATTGAACCAGGGGCCCTCTGAACCAAAGGCCACTATGGTTGAGAGAGAACCAAAATGGAATGCATTAAGATTACACATGAACGTCAGAAGTTAAGAATTTCCGGCCCTATGTTGTTATAACATATAATCTGTACATCAATATTTTGGATAAATTTACCTTATAAAAACACATCAGATGAGTTTTATATTAAATTTCATGTTCACACAATGTAAATGCTAAGGATTCTATCGTACTGAAAATCAAGTTCCATCAGGCATAATTGCTGCTTCTGGGAAGGGTATCATTTCAAAGTTCTCAACATAAATTACATTAGCAAGAACTACATAAAACAAATACCTTATATTTACAGTAACAAAATGAAGTATACCTTTATACAGTATTTTGAAAGAAGTCATTTCATAATTTGAAGGAAATTCTGTCTATCTTTACAACTACAGTACATTTAAGGATAAAAAAAATACTCATAGTTTGTTTGAACTACAAAATTTTATCTACCGGTATAAAACCTTTACCTAAGACAGGGATAAAAATGCAAAAATATTCATATTTGATGCATGTGATGCACCAAATATGGAATGTACTGCATAAAATAGTGGCTTTTTTTTGCATGAATAATAAAATATACAAGCCTAAACATCTATGGAATCAGTCGTTCATCAGTAATGAAAGCATCAAATCACAGCTAACGTATGTTGTACATCTCTCCTACTTTTGAAATGTACAAAGCTGAGTAATCAAAATCATCAAGGTCATGAATCTAACACAACAGGGACAGTTTGAGGTTATAATTTTGATTTTCTTTTCAAACTGTAGCTTATATTAATGTCAATCAATGGACCATACAAGAACATTTAATACAGTCAAGGGTCTAACTGTACATCAATACACCTGACTACACAATGGGGTCATTTCAATAAATAAGACTACCAACATACATCAAAGGAACCCAAGCAGATTACATGGCTGCATCCTGCTTCTCAAATTGAAAATTTGGTGGTTTTTAATAATACTGAACTACATAGCTCACAGGAAGTACAACATAGCTTACGTAAGAAAGAAGAAAATGTAAAACAGATCATAAATGCACAACACAAAAATTCACTGCATAGTTAACACAAACAGAAGAAAATTGATATTGTATCAAAATGAACTACATTAACAAAAATTCAAATTCTGACATATCTTTTCCACAACCATCTTGAATTTATGGAAATTAAAACATTTGGCAATGTAACCAACATTTCAATTACTAGCCCATTCATTTCAAACCCAGAACTCGTGTAAATTAATGGTATGAAAAATCTTTTCATTATTTGTTAACAACAAAAACTCAGCACCAAATATCAAATGTTCTTTAATACCTTTAGAAGAATAATTTGGACCAGACCAACTGGTACTACCGACCTTGGGAAAGAATAACCATGATCTATCTCAGTTCTAGAAGGCCCATTTCAACAGACAGTATAAGAGAAAGAGGAATGACAAATTCCACTTGCACTGTTACATTGCTATGTTTATTATGGCCATAACATTCCATATACAACTCTAGAGGTTCTGACACAGCCAAGTTTTGTGATTGGATAACTAGTATTTGCTATGACAGATACTGTTATAATATAATAAACATGATGCTTCTCAACCTCGATGCACAAATTTGTCTAACCTTTACAATACATGTTCTTACAATTATCACAAACAGAAAATGGGCTATGAAGTATTACGAACAATATGAACACATTCCAATCCTCTAACACTTACAGTATTTGCTATCAATTTCCAGGCAATTTCACAACAGGTTAACTACAGTGCTGACCCAATAAGTAACAACACACTTTAAAAAAATTGTTATTATTATTATTGCTTATACTCCCAACGCACTTGAACAAAAACTTCTAGCAAAGCCATTTTCATACAGGCCATGAAGGCTCTTTGAAGAGCAGGAAGTAAAAGCTTTTCCTTTCCATAACCTCGGCACTAAGAGAGAGTGGTTAGCCCTATGCCCAACCGCCTTTGCTCCCAGGAATGAATTTGGTGCTCATTTTTGGTGCAGACTGAGTGAACCTCAGGGTCATGTGTCACTCTAGAAGTGGAAATCTTGTTTCTTAATTTTTCATCTTCATAGCAGGAATCAAACCTAAAGTTAGTATATAACAGGTTGCCCAGAACAGGGGTTTCTGCGTTCAGAGGGCTTCAGCTACGCTCGGTTATGACGTCAGCCAGTTATCCACCACCAAGGTTAGTAACCTTGACCGCCAGTCTCATTAAAAGTCTGTGCAGTAATACTGTATGAGAGTAGTGTATGAGTTTCTTTAATATGTACAAGTGAGTTGCAGTTTTGATTTTATAATTTCATGGTACTTTCTACGCCTAGTCCTTGTGGTGAATAGCTGCTTTGTTATGGCAGTATTATTTTGTGTTTGGCTTGAATTGATTTGCCTCGGGTTGCATATAAACATGCTTGGTATGAGGTGTACGGTTGCAGTGTGCAATAACAGCCGGGTGAAAACCAGGAAAGATCCCTCCAAAAGTCATATCAAATACTTCAGTTTCTCTACAAATGAGGACCTAAGAAAGAAGTGGATCCAAAGATGTAGGCGTGATGGAAAGTGGAACACAGATTCGTGCCGGGTGTGTTCTGAACATTTTTCTGATAGCGATTTTGAAAGGGATCTAAAGGGCGAATTGTTAGGGCTACCTTACAAACGTGTACTTAACAAAGACGCTGTTCCCTCTAGAAATTTGGGTGTTTTGCGTAGCATAGAACAAGTGTCACATGATAGATTAAGAAGGAAGGAAAGGGGGCGCAATAGGAAAATGGTTGACGAATTATTAAAAGATTCAGAACATAGCACAACTATTGCAAGTTTACCACCTCCTCCAGCCACTTTACCAACCCAGGTCTGTGATAATACTACGGCCCTGATTGAAGAAATTGAAAGATTGAAAAAAAAAAAAACAGATGACGAAAGAGAAACTAACAATGTCCTTAAACTGAAATTAGATACAACGGAAAGCAAATTATATCAATGCTGCATATCTATAAGTAATTTGCGTAAGTAGTTAATTAAATGTAGGAAATTAAAAAATTCTGCTCAGAGCATCCATACAAAACTGGCGAACGGTTTGAAAGGAATGTTTACTGAAAATCAAATAAAGATACTCACAAACCAGAAAAAACACGTTAATTGGACTGATGAAGACATATCGGCGGCTTTCACTTTAAGGTATCTAGGGAAGAAAACTTACATTTATGAAACAAAAACTGCATTACCCTCTGCCTGGACTTTCAATGCAGGAAAAATGAGCTTCAAAAATTGACATGCGAAATGGAAGGGGAATCGTGGAAGATATTCTGCGTATGATGAAGATTGCTGTTGTCTCGTATAAAGACCATGAGAAAAATACAGTCCTCCAGTTTGACGAAACGTGCGTTAAAAGTGCTTTCGAATATGATCCCCTGAAGGATGAAATTATACGCCCCAGTTCATTACTGCGAGCCGTGATGGTGAGAGGACTGTTCAAGAATTGGAAGCAAGTAATTTACACAGATTTCGATAAAAGGATGACAAAAGACATACAATACAATTTGGTTTCTTGTCTTTCGGAAAGAGGGTACAAAGTAATGGCATGTGTGACATGGGAGCAGCAAATCAAAGCTTGTGGAAAGCATATAAAATCAATTAAACAAAAACATGGTTTCTGAACCCACGGATGTCAGTAAAAGTGTACTTCTTTGCAGATACCCCTCACCTGTTGAAACTAATTAGGAACTGGTTTTTCGACACAGGCTTCAAATTTTCTGATGGTAAAGTTGTCTCAAAGGAACCTGTGGAAGCTCTGGTTTAGAATCACAGCCACGAAATTAAAGCATGCCACAAAATCGATGTCAGTCATCTAAACTGTAGGGGTACAGAAAGGATAAACGTAAGAAAAGCTGCAGAATTAAAGTCTCACACAGTGTAGCTACAGCGTTACATCATTTCAAATTAGGAGATGATGCAACTGTTGCTGAAAGCACAAGTGAATTCATTGAAACAGTTAATTGGTAGGATCTCATTAATTCCTACAGTTCGATGACGTTTTTGAGTATTCGATGACGTTTTTGACTTGTTATGCTGAAGAAGGTGACGATATGTTGAGTCACATCATAATGGAAGACAAAACATGGGTTTCACATATCACGCCCGATTCGAAGCAACAGAGCATGGAATGGAGACACACACATTCGCCTGTAAAGGTAAAGGCCAAACGGACTCTGTCCCAGAATAAGATCAAAAACTCTCGGTTTCTATGAAGAGGGTATCCAAAACTTAGCTGTAAGGTATGATAAGTGTTTAAACAAACTTGGCAGCTATGTTGAAAAATAGAGAAAAGTATGTAGAATCTGCACATAAATTGGTGTTTGAAAATCGTCTTTCGTTGTGTAGTTATTTTCAAACAGCCCTTACTTAAAAAACATGCCTTGTAGGTCAACTTACCTGCTTTTCCACTAAAAAGAGATGAGTGAGAAAAAGTATTCAAAAAGTGTTACTTCTCTTCTGACCTTTTAATTCTTTCTTGTGAAAACTAGTGCAAGTCTCTTTTTCTCATCAAGGAGTGACTGTTGACTCATTATTGACCCTTCTGTTACAGTCACCTTCTACAATGCAGGCAGAAACAGTATGTGTACAGAATTTGTTATGTACTTAGTAATAACCTAGAACAGTCTGTTCATTTTAGCCCAAGTTACCACTATGGCAAGTTGTGCACGCAATTTAGCAGACTTAAGTAAACCAACATACAGTGAAAATTATCGGGAAGACCAACTCAAGAAGGATAAATATCAACGTAAACGAAGTGATGGCAATGATCAAGATTGGTGTTAATTTATATCTTATTTTCTTCTGGTGATATTAAACTGCTTCTTCACTGTTCTATTGGTAATGTTCAAGGGTTAAATCATACTGTTGGACCAATCTAATGAGGTGCACCATGGTAATTTCAATACTTTGGTTGTGCTTCAACATTCCAAAAATCTTGAATGGTAACAGTAATGCTTTATATAAGGTGTAGCAATCCAACTGATGAGCCCACTGCTACACTGGGGCAAAATGCTGGTAATTTCACAATTGAAAAAGCCTAAGGAGCTTAATGTTTTCAGTAATGCTTTACTTTGTTTCATATTCCACTGTCATAGCCTTAAAAATTACTGACCAGAACATGAAAATTTTTGTTTTTATCATAACTTTTCACACTACAGTATGCTGAACTGGTGTTTTCAGCTGTAATTTATTATGGTTTTAGGTTCTTCTCCCTTGACATTAGAACAAACCTACAGTGATACTTTAACAGAAGAAATACTAAGATCCGGATGACCTACGTCATCCAAATCTATGGATTTTGATTCTGATGACAGTGTCAAAGAACCTAATTATAGGTCTGACATCCCTACAAATATGAATGATAAAACAGGGGAGAGTAACTCAAAATTTCAAGAAGAGATACTGCAGTGCAGCAGCGAAATGCCTCAGAAGGATTCCTTTCAAGATACAAATTCTTCAAGCTTTATGAACAGGAAACTTGGATCAGTGTGCTTCTAAGCAACAGGAAGGGACATGAAGCGACAGGGAAGTTAAAAAAAACAATCAAAGGAAACTTTATGTGTCAGAGAAAGAAAAGGAAATTTAAGCAAGAGAAATGCTTCCTTTGAAACAGTGCCGAATAAAGTGCACAGAATGCTTCAGAGAAGCAGATCAGAGTTCTCTATATTTCTTCACTTATAAAACCTAAAAGCCATAGTGTTTCTGAAGACAGCAGGGGAAAATTAAGAGTGTAGATCTGCAAATATGAACAAATTATTAAAGGGCCCATCCCTAAAGAATGTTTCTGAAGAACATTTGGGGAAGAAACAGGTTTTATTGACCGGGTGATTCAGAAGAAAAAGATTTCATTATCAGAAGCAATTTCACTTGATGCTAGAGAGAAATCTATCCCTGTAAACAAGATAGAGGACTTAAAATAGTACAGGATCACATTCTCTCATTCCCCAGTTATGAAAGCCATTACTGTTCGAAGAGAACTTAGAGAAACTGTCCCTGTCCTTCAACCTCAAAATAACCAAACGAATGTGCAAACTATCATGTCAGTAACAGTTTATTCTATGTTTCCAACCTTTTCTATCTCATGCCCGAGTTAACTCTGATGTCAACATGCCTCCTGCTTCCCAAACACTAGTTAACTCATATTTCAATCAATCAATCTATCAATCAATCACTACTGATCTGAATTTAGGACAGTCGCCCAGATGGCAGATTCCCTATCTGTTGTTTTCCTAGCCATTGTGCTCTTCTCTACTTCAAAGTTCAGTCTGATGCTGTAATTTTATTGACCATCACATGCTCTGTCCAGACGACTATTCATAAATTGTCTTACCGTATTTTCATGATAATTATGTTCCTTGCGTTTTTCTTTCACAGCTGTCTTCTGAGATGGGTGTGCAGAAGTGTAAAGAAAGCATGTAGGAAAATTATATTTTAGAAAGTTTAGGTAACCAAGAGAAAACTATTGCTAATGTTATTGTTCCAGAGCTGTTTACAGTAGGTACGTGAATAGAAGGTATTTTTAGCCTATTTCAACCATAGTCGAAACATCCAGAAAAATCTGTATGGGTCATGCATAAGACTGAAAAGAACTTCGGAGTGAAAAGGTTAAAAAGTTGAAACAAGATACCTGCCATAAATGTAACTTTTTGAAGGTCAAGATAAACAGTTTGGCAAGAGGAGATAGGGAAAGTTCTTGAGGAGGGTGAAGTACACCAAAAGGCTATCAAAGACGTGAATGAAGCCAAGAGAAGAAATAAGAAAGCTGCTCAGGGTAAGTGCACCAATAAGCTGTAGAAGATGCATATGAAGCCAAGAGTAGAGACAAGGAAGCTGCTGAAGATGACATCACCAAAGGTGTTTTTGCTTTTGAATTACAGCAATGCTTATAAACAACTTAACTACATCTACATCATTTATAAACGATAGCTGCGGATATTCAACTTGACCATTCGCAACTTGGCAACTAACGATGCATCATGTCTTATGAGGAATGAAATGACAGCAGGGAGAGGCAGCAATGAGATAGCCTCCTGTCTTTATCAGTTCATCGTACAAATACCCCATTTTACTCTGACTTTTGTACGGGTCAGAAGTGAAACAGTATAGTGGACACCATGTTTCAAATCATTATGGAAGAGAGTCCTAATGTTCATGAAATACACCAGAAGTTTTTAGTGAGTGGACATACTCACATGCAGTGAGATTCAGACCACTCAGTAATCGTCGGCGGCGGCGGTAGCGCCAGCAGCCACTACAGTAAAACCTCGTTAATTCAAAGTCATTGGGACGCAAAAATAAGACTTCGAATTACGTGATTTCGAATTAACCACCAACAAGTACTTTGGAAACGCCAACCCTTGCGGCGTCACATTATATTCTAAGACCCTTTACTGCATTCAATTAACCTTGATTCACAGTTTACAGCTCTCAAATGCCATGGTAAAAAACTATTTCCAAAATGAATCCAATAAGGTGCATTTACAGCATTCAAATAATGCACTTGGATAACTCACCGACAAACATAACCTCACATAGTGAAATAGAAAGAAAGAAAGAAAGAAAGGAAGCAAGAAAACATGATTCAAAGACGAGGAGTGCTTTATTAAGTGGATTACTGTACTGTATACATTTTAGATGCCTTGTGCTTGCACAGAAAGTACCCGATGCCCTTAAAACATCGCGGCTTATCAAACTTTCCTATGACGAGGGGAGAAAGTCTCTCGCTTCCGTCAACATTACAACAACAGTACAGTGAATATACTTGTACGATTTCCCGCCATGGCACTTCTAAGACCCATTAATGCATGCAATCACCTTGATTCTCAGTTTAAACTTTTCAAATGCCATGGAAAACACCTTCAGAAATTTATCCTACAAGGTGTATTTACATTATTCAAATAATGCACATGTATAAAACAATGACAAACATAACCTCACGCAATGAAAGGAAGAAAAACATGATTCAAAAACGAGGAAAAATTATGCTGGCTCCCCTGTGCAAATGCTTTATCTTTTGGATTACTGTACTGTCTGCATTTTTAGATGCTTTGTACTGGCATGGAAAGTGCCCGACGCCTTTAAAACGTCGTGGCTTTTCGAACTTCCCTATGAAAGGGGAAGGAAGACTCTCACTTCCGTGTGCACTGCATATCAACACAATACCTTTCCCGGCTGGCAATTCTCTCCTTTAAAACCATAAGTGCGTTTGGCCTCAGCATTTTATAATACACACAAACAATGAAGTTCCATCGTCATTGACAGTATTATTTGGTGCGTACGAATTGATTATAGGCTATAAGCCACGCTTTTAAGCCAACCGTCGGCATCGCCAGTGTTGATGAAGGCTTCTATGCCGTTCATATGATCCTTGTCAAGAACTGCCACATTGGTTATGTAGTCATCCCATTTGATGTTCATGATGGATCTAAGTTTCTACTGATGGAAGCTTTCCAGTTTCTTTATGTCACGACAGTAAAGTGTCCAGGTTTCACATCCATATAGTAATGTTGTTATGACTCAGTAATAGAGAGGGGGAAAAAATGATGGGAATGAAGATTAAGCAACCCAATGAATGGTACCACCTCAGAGATCCTGTAGGAGGAGGAAACCATCCAAAGTATCCAACATTTTAAAACCTCTCCTCACAGAGCAAAGTAAATCGACCATTTTAAGGTCTATATTATGCTATTTTAGACAACCTCTTGAACTTTGTTTTCTTCCTCCTGTAAAATTTACTTTTTAAGGCTAATATGGTTTTTCACAAACTTTGAAAACATAACACCATGTTCAAGGTTGATACAAAACTTACCATTAACATTTACAAGTAAATCATACCATTTTCGTAAGGACAATCCCAATTATTTTTTGTACTAAACTGCACACATAAGGTCTAACTCTAACTGAATCATCTTGTGCAGTTTATTAAAACATACCTATCACAAAAACTACAACTATAGTATTTATCTCCTTTTGTCACAAAGAATTGTATATTTCCACACAATGAAATTAGCAGAGGGAAATGGATGGCTGTCTATTAATATAATCTTACAATCATATCCAAAACTTCCACTGAATCAAACCACTGGCACATAATAATTGATTTACATAGATATAACCAATACAAAACAAAATTTCAGGAAAATTCCTTCAAATCTGCAAATCTTGAAAGCAATGTTAGCTAAAATATCACTATTTGACCTAAAAAGTGAAGTCAAGCACCATTAATAATTTGTCATGCTTCACTATTGCTTGCACGAAGTATCTTATTTGCTCATTTTTCTAATGATTTCAACTCAGTTTGTTCTTTTATTACAAGAGTAATGAAGAGAAAGCATTTAATGGTATATCATCTTGAGCAAATAACTACACAACCTTCAGAAGAATTAGCAGTGACCGGGTGAGTTGTCCGTGCGGTGAGCTTGCATCTGGGAGATAGTCTGTTCGAACCCCACTGTCGGCAGCCCTGAAGATGGTTTTCTGTGGTTTCCCATTTTCATACCAGGCAAATACTGGGGCTGTATGTTAATTAAGGACACAGCCACTTCCTACCCACTCCTAGGTCTTTCCTATCCCATCATCGCCGTACAACCTATCTGTGTCGGTGAGATGTAAAGCAAACTGTAAAAAAGAAAAAATTAGCAGACTCCATCCATTTGCGAGGAGGTGCTAAGTGTACACTTACGGATCTTGCTTCAGTATAATTCTACACCCGAGACAGATGGCAAGAGATGACGGATGATCTAGCAGAAATGATTAATAAATTCAAAGTTTGTGTTTGTATCATCAATACTAACACTGAAAAATACTTCTGCTACTGTTTCAATTACCAGTACTTTTCCAGGTGTACGATTTCTCACTAAACTCAATTACTGAAAATATTTTCTTAGACTTCATAATTAAGTAGGGACATGGTATAACTTTTTTTAAATTTATAGAAATACTTTATTATCCAAAACATCTGACATCTAGACCCAAGATATGAATCTAAAAAGTACTATTAATGTTTCCAAGAAAGACTTGGATCTCAGTATTCTTGACAGTATTCTAACCATGTTCTATCTTAATATCATGAAATTGCACAATACTGGCAAGGATGTGCCATACCAGAGTGTGCACACGATTCCAGTCAGTGAACAGGTGAATTACAATGACTTTTTTCGGTCTTGAAGAACAACAATTTCCAAAATGAGGGAAGGATTCCACACTGATCACTCTAAAATCTGCTCTGCATAATACAGTATTGTTAGCTATCAGGAAACAGAGTCATGAAATCTAATGTTGAAGACAACCTCAAATATTACTTTTTTAAAACCACTGCAAGCTGGAATAATGATAGACACCTCAGGTGAATTGTTTATGAGCTTGTAGTTCAACACAACTGTTAAGTTCATAGCTATGAGATATCCAGTTCTAAGTGAAATCCAAACCATAGAGGTGTGAATATTAATTTACAAAAGCCAACCCTCCTTGGCCAGAACTGAACTGGAGCCTCCTTGGTGATAAGTCAGTGATAACGTCACTCAGTCATCATGCCCCTTACGAACTATGAGATATGATCTTACCAGCATGTACACAATATAAAAATCTAATGCCATGTTCCAATTCTTTTATATGGAATGCATACTATACGACTTCCACGCAGCTCTGGCAGCATCTAAGATCACATAGATCCAAAATATACCAGTAATGTTCTGTTATCTGCCAATGGTCTCAAAGAGTAAGCTACCATATTTCAGGAACTGGTTCTTCTTTTCATACAACAAGAATCCTGACCTTGCAGTAGATATATTATGATTGCAGATGAACAGTAGACAAAATATTTCTATTTATTCTCCACGTAAATTTTCTCAGCCTACAAATAATAAATACTACCGGCCATGAAACACAATTTTTATTTGCATTACTGTACAGTAATTGTAATAAATTCATACTTTCCAAGCAGGTACACAAGTAATGGATCACACAATATCACATGAGCACGAAACAAGATTCAATTTTCAATCATCAAAATCAATCAATCAAACATCCTTTACGAGAACTCAACATTATAAATATATTTCCTGCACATTTTTATCATTTTCAATTGTCAGATAGACACATTCTATTGCATCGGATCAAATTTTACCACACTACAAATTTCACTATAAATTTGCATTTATTTTGGATATGTTGAGAATATTCATATATATTCACATGACTGGCTGAGCCACCATCAAGTAACGCCACCTACACACTACGGTTTTTCTTCCATTCTGACATGTCATTATTATAACCTCCATATTATTTGTTTCTCTGTATCCATCTGTGATTTACAGCTGTAATAAATAGTTATTCTAATATGAACCGTGCTCATCTTGTTACATTCTGTAAAAACGTGCCTTTTGAACATGTTATGGGCCCAGCTACGTAAGCCTACATACGATTTTTTAGTAACACAGCCTTCATGTGCATTTTCCATGTGCAAAAATTATCCTTTGACAACGTCTCGATGCACACCATACTTCAACTGTTCATCTTCACACACTCATTTCTTTGCAGAAAACACTTGATTAAACGTTTAAGTCAAACTCTTTAAGTGTGCGCGACACGATACTTCCACGTGTCTAATTATCAATGTGTTTTATCACTACACATTTAATCCCTTTCCGAAACACCGTGCCTTTTCAAAAGGTTATGGGCCCATGAAACTGGTATCACAGTTGAACAGAAAGGTTACGTTATGATCATCTTAGATCGCCTTCAAAAATCTAATCGCAAGCCAGTGGCCACACCAATTTTGAAGCTGGAGTTAAGCTGTTAAGATTTGAGTACTTGGTCCAAGGATGATAGTGACAGGCCCTTCTACAGAGAATTGATAGGTGCACTTAAGTACCTATCAACTGCAAAGCGTCCAGGCATATCTCATGCAGTGAGGGTTTTAAGCCAATACAATGATTCTTTCAGCAATAAACACTGGCAAGCGGCAAAAGGGGTACTGAGGAACCTGAAGGGTTCTTCTTACATGGGGATCACTTTTGGAAGCTATACCAACAATTTAACTGGATATATAGATAATGATTAGGCTGCATGCATCAAAGATTGCAGATCATATGCTGGCTTCGCCTTTACAATGTACGGCGGAGTCGTATCTTGCGAACCCAGAAAACAACGGACAGTGGCATTTTCCTCAATGGAGACTGAATGTATGGCCTTGAGTGAGGCTTCAAGAGACTAATGTACTAACGACGATTAGCAAGGGAGATAGGCATTAACAGCGTGTTGACTGTACAGCTATATAATGACAATACTGGCGCTCAGAATCTTGCTGGAAATCAAGTTTTCCACTCTAGGACTAATCACACTGATGTGCGACATCATTTTGTACGAGAAGTTCCTTCATCTGGGGACATTCATCTCAAATACTTAACTAAGAAGATGCCTGCAGACATATTAACCCAGGAGCTACCGAAGGAAGTGCTTAGAATGTCTGGTGTCAGAAGACTGAAATGTTGAAGCTGGTTCAGCCTTCGAGAGGGGGTGTTGAAAATATTTATTTCACATGACGCTGGCTGAGCCACCATCAAAAGTAGCACCACCTACACAGTATTCACCTACACAGTTTCACTGTACCCACATGTGATTTGTGTCTGCAATAAATATACAGTATAACACCAATTTTGCGTGACCTCAATTTAGCATAAACCCCTATTTAACGGTAAAAAATGCTAAAATTCTCAACTATTTATTTCTACTATGTCACGAGCTTGCTGAGAATGAATGAAGGCAGAAGAGGAATTTAGAGCACAGGCACATAGGGCTCTGTATTAACAGTAGAAGCAAACCCCCGTTTTAATGAAAATGTTATTATGCCCTTCAAAAATTCCTATATTTATCTGTGCAATATCCTTCGGTTTCAATGAGAACCCTTTTACTGATTCATCCGTTATAACAGGCAAATGCGGGCGTGTTAGTTTCTTGTTATCAATATTCATATATTTTACTCCAGTCTCTAGCATATACATTGAACATGATCGATCTTCCATATCGATTCCTTGTGCATAATTACATAAAATAAATTTCATCGTAAAGTCCGTATTGTCGTACGTATACTCCAATCAATCTTGAGCGAGCTCTCCTCGCAACTCTGACTGGTGTAAACAAACACTGGGAGAACATGTTTTTGCAATAAGTGCACTGACAGAAGTTGTTAAGTTCTTAGAAATAAAGGCTGAAGTAAATGACTGCTTAATTTTAATACTCTGTGCTAAAATAAAATAAGAATGTGATAATTCTCTTTCTCACGATACAGCAGTGTGCATAACTAATTTGATGCTGCTTGTGGTCCAAAGAGGCCCAACATCCAGGTCATTGGTCCCCATAACTAATTTCAGAGGTTAGGTTATGTACTTCCACATCAGGTTAAATTTCAGAAAGGCTGTTCCCATGTAAACATTGTTTGAAGTAAGATAATGAAAAACGTGTCACAAGCCTCTGGAACAATGATGAAATAATTTTTAAGAATGAAAATGAATATGCATGTTCAGACTATTAGAATCAGAAAATACCATGCTAATGAGTAAGCTGCTGTTTGGAAAACATCCGCAATTTTTTTTTTAAACACACCGATTGCTGTTTCATACCGATTTTAATATGTTTTTGTGCGACTTTGGTATCCTTCCTGACTTTCGTAGAAAATCATGTATAACCTCGTATGAAGAACCTTAAACCGAAGTGGTTTCGCATTCACCAACATAAATCTACTCTCAATAATGGACTCCTCATTATCAGGAATAATGGCAAACATACTCCTAAATAACATTGAAAATAATTTCTTAAACAACTAAGAGACAGAGGGAGACCAAGTTTTAAGAAGTGTGCAACTAAAAGAAGCTACTGAGCTGGTTACAAATAGAGGATTATGTAAGCACTTAGTTAATTTGCAGAGGCTTGCAGGCTTAATGCTAAAAGGCAAAATAGAGTACGAAGAAGATGTATGAGATAATAATCCATCATCTAGTATTTCCTTCTGTTGTACTAATCTGATGATAGTGCAAAGGAATAATTTGTTAGGCTGTACTCAAGCATGCATGCATTAATTATTTATTTAGTTCAATTTATTTACTTTCAAAGAACAATCTAACCCAAAGCTAGTTATGGCATAATACAGGCCTCTTGCTTAGATGGCAAGGGCAGTTTACCACAAGATGATCTTCAGCACAAACAGCACAAAGTTGTAACTACACTATACAGTGTATAGGGTAAGTATCTCCTTGTTTTATTGCTGTCGCTGCGTAAATAATGTGTGATGATACAATTGATGTTAATACAGGCAAAGATTTCTGGAAAAGATGCTTCTACTGAAACCTTGATTTAAGGTAAACCCCCATTTAAGGTTTAAAAATAATCAGGTCCTTGTAAAAACGCTAAATAGGGTTCTACTGTAGAAATTCTAATATAAACCATGCTGACCTTATTACTTTCCAAAACACTGTGCCTTTTTAACAGGATACATTCTATTTATTTTAAGCATGGGATTAGTGAAGTGCCAGAGGATCCTTAAGTGGTCAGTTATCTTGTTCATCATTAAGTCTACCATAACACTCATTGCTTTCCCTTCTCCATAAATATATGTTGAATCCCCTTCAACAAATCTCATTCCATCAGATAAGTATATCTGCAGAGAAAAGAAGCTTCTTATGTAGCATCATCTCACTGCGTCACACTTGTTGAGTAAACAAAGATTATAATAACATGGAAACTGTGAATCCATTTAAACCCATATAATTTACAAAAACTGACAAAGTTTTAAAAAATACCAGCATGAGGTACAGTCATCATCCAAGGTCCCATGAAAAGATCACTTGCCACGACCCAAACATTACCCATCTCAGAGGCTTTAGGACACACTCCACATTTGCCAAGTTAAACAATGGTCAAATACCCTTTGCTTCTTTTTTCTTTTTTACAGCCCTGTTATTTATATTTTCCTATAATTTACAAAGTCTCAGCATTTCTCATATGTTTACAATGTAATTTACAACAAAGAATCAAGAGCTCATCTTGCAATATTTATACAATTTAAAGACAGCACAGCAGCTTCTCACCAGAGGAGCTTTGCTACCAGTTATCTGGACACTGTAGAATGTATCAAATCCTGGATTCATCAATACAGGTATTCCATTGGTAAATAAGCAACAAATTAATATCATTTGATGCATATCATGTTATTTACATAATTCCTCTACCTGCAATGCAGGTAAAACAATCTAAGGAGACCAGCCAGGAAAGAACATGCTGCATACACCAAGTAGTTGGGTCCAGCACTATGCACCAAAGGAACAATCTGGCATAACCATCATTCTACTTAAACCTTAACCAGTACTAATGGAAATATGACCAAATCAACTAATATGTGCATATGCATGCTGATCTATACCCATTTGAGAACAGCCAAGTTGTTCCTTACTTGTGATATTTCCTGCAAAGATGTCATTTGATATGGTTTGTTATACAAACTTCATTAAATTTTGTTTTTCTTTCTCCTAATTTACAATTGTCTGCCTTCTACATTTTTATCATTGGTCCCTGAAAAGTGTAAAAAAAAAAAAAAAAGGGGGAGGGGGGGTTTCTAGCATAAAACAAATCTGGACAATGATAAACTTCTTACACCAGAAAAGTAATGCTTTTTATATCCATTGTTTATGCATGGCAAAACCAACACACTTTTACACTCCCACTGTATTATTATAATTCAGAATGCGTGATTAAATTACACCTGAGAAATGCATTCAAAAATGCATATAAAAATTACATTTGTATTGCCAGTGTAATTCTAGTCCAGTATACTCTTGTAGAGTATAAAATAAACTGAAATGATATTGTATTCCAGTACAGTTTCGTATATTGCCATGGAAAAACCTTCAAAATGAGCCCACATTATGATTCATAACCTTATTATACCTTGACATGTCTACAAGAACTGAGGACATTTCTACACAACATAGTAGCTAAATATGGCAACTAATAAATAATAAATTAAATGAAAAAAATAAATATATATTTTATAAATAATATTTCTTCTAGTTAGAATATAGCATTTACCAAAATAATGTTGAAGCTAACAGTATATAACGAAACTCACAAAGAGGTATAGGTCTAGACTGCATGCTCACGGAATGGCTTCTAGACAATCCCGAATGTGTGTCCATGTTTGCAATCCCTGTAAACATAAAAGGTTCAAATAAGGTAAAAAAATTATCCTTCTACATAATTCCCTGAGGAAAGGTACCGAAGGCTGAGAATGAGAAATACTAAAAGTGTTGAGTTACACAGTGATGTGATTTATACCTTTATGAACACCCTGACTATCTGTGTTATGTGTTTATTCCTGAAGTAAATTATCTTTCTTCTTCCCTTCTTAAAAGGCCAGTGCCGGTATGTTTGGGAAATTTTTACTTTTTCTTGTAAATATGTGTGTTGGTACATATATCAAACAGTTGAATGTTAATAAATATGGTGTTCGAAGATACATTCCCAATATTGATCCGGCCCGGAGGAAAGATGTATATAAGATGTAATTGGAAAGATGTATATATTTAATTTATGGTAGGTCATTCTAAATTATTATTATATATATAGGGTTTTTGGTCATTTATTTCACATTATCATCTCATTTCTTTGTATCACGGCAATAACGAAATCTGAACGAGTTAAGTCTTGAGTAAGGTATTACAACATCACCCGTATTAATAGCTTGCAGTAAATTTCCAGTAGCCCGAGGTCAATCAACCGGATACACCATGCTAATTTTAGCCCTTTACCACGAAAAGGATGTCATCGAGATTCCAGAATTACCCTACCCGTCTACTTTTGAATGAGGCAGCTAGAATTTGTCAACTCCCACTTTTTGAAGCTGCCTATCTGACACGAAGCCCGCAAACTTTCAACCTATGTGAATGAACAATACGAAACAAGGTGATGGATATACAACGATTGGAAAGAAGAAGGGATAGAATATCAGATCTTACTGGACCGTGTGATATGGGAGATGGAGGAAGAATTTAGAGTTGATATACTTCAACAACAAGAGCTCGTGAGGGTCTTAACTACTTAACATCAGAACATCGGAGCGTTGGAGGTCTTAACTTCTTAGCGTCTGAGGGCCTTCCTTGGTGTCTGATGGTCATGATGATAGGCGAAGAAGGTCGTTTTCGTCATTCTTATATACAAGAGACGACAGGGCAGATAACAAGAGGAGGTTCTCCGTTTAGTTCACAAGTCCTCACATCTGAGTAGAGCGCTACTCAAAGTTACTTTCATTAAGAACTGGCTACCAATGACTAGAGATAAAGTTAGCAAGAGACCAGTTTTGACTTGTCTGGAACAGAAGATAATTTTTTTAATATCTTTAGTTATGCTACATTTCTGTAATACGGAAGAATACAAGTGTATTCTCTCCAAGAATGTAACCCTAGGTGGTTTTGATATTGAAATTAGGGCTCATTACCATATTATGTAATTAGTATTATAGGAAGTGTTAAGGTCAGGAAACTCGCCATCCAAATAGTGTATATATTAGTGGGCAATGCACGAATCAGAAATAGGACTGGTACTTACTACGAGAGATAACAGCAGTACGAGAGGACCATCAAACAACAACTCCTACATCGAACATGTCCGGATACCAGAATCTACAAATGGTGAGCTAATGGCAAAAATTACTGCAACAGTTCAGTTTATTAAATTTTATTTCATTCAATTTTTCTTTTGTTTCCGTTAGGTTAAGTTTTCATAAATACGCTGTCATGTTTATCATCCTAATGAATCGTTAATTTAATTGGTACTTTCATAAATTCTTATTTAAGATCCTTAGTTTCCTAGTGTGAGTGCACTTAACGGTTAGTGTTCTGTCACCCCACTTCTGGGAGTATCTAGTCTCATTACTTATTACTATTTATTATCAACTATTGTCTTCAAGCCATAAGTCTGAAGGCTGGCGCCCAAGAGATATTGTTTATGGAGAGTGAAATGAGCGAGTATTTATATTAAAATTAAGGTGACCCGGCACGTCACAAACTGGGTGGCAGGAAAGAGTATCTGGGTGGGGAATACTACGTAAAAAATTAATATTATAAAATTTCATTTATTCCCCTCAGGGCATCAAGAGTAATATCACACAGGCAAACACTAACTGCAAAATTGAACTATTTCAGTGCTATTATCATGAATAAGACATAACAGAATATTTTGTATTTCTAGTATTCTACTGCTCGATCATAATCATGTAACACCGTGGCTTACCATTCGGTTGCTGTGGAGTGCCATACGGGTTTGTGACAACATGCGGAATCGAGTGCTCGCATGCAATTCCAAGCTAATTGAGATACTGCTTGCACACGACACTACATGATAGTCAAGCTAAACGTTTAAACTCCGATATCATCGTCTTCATTTCCCGTTTCCAGCTTCCCGGGTCAGGTTGTGAATCAAGGACCTGCATCGCTGCCTCTCTCTCCACCACTCTTCTCCTTTTTTAAGTACATCTTCTGGTTTTCTTCCGCTCTTCTCTATGCACTCGCACACTGAATCTGTCCACCTCTTTGGGGTCTACCTCGTGGTCTCTTTTCTGTTAACTTCTCTGAAAAAGCTTTTTTTGGCACACTCTCTTCTCCCATTCTCATTATATGCCCATACCACTTTAGCTTTGTTGTTTCTACCCTGTCTTGAAGTTTCAAGATTCCTGTCCTTTTCCTTATCTCTTCATTTATAATTCTATCCTTTCTAGTCTTGCCCTCGATACCTCTTAGGAATTTCATCTCCGCTGCCTGTATTCTACTCTTCTCTCGTTTTGTTGTAGTCCACGATCCAGCTGCATAGGTTAGTATGGATTCATAACAGGACATCTTGGTTCCACAAAATACCCCTTACACTCTGGTAGAAGCTGTTTGCTTGTATTCTTTTTCCACTTTCCTTGGTAATCTTTCCATCTTCTGTGATCACATTTCCCAAGTACTTGAAACTTTTAACCACTTCCAGAATTTTACCATTCAGTTTTATCTTTCCTCTTCCTTCCTTCCTTAACCTTGTCATCACTATTGTTTTACTTTTCTCTGTGCTTACTTTCATCCCAAATTTTTCTATCTCTTGCTTCCATACATCTACTTATTTTTGCACTTCCATTTCATCATCACCCCATATCACTATATCATCTACAAACAACATGGCTTGCGTTGCCTGTCTTTATCTCTGTTTAATGTTCTTATGAATTTCCCTGTCGGAGACCAGTTTCAATTGTAAACCATTTTGTTTTTTCTATACTAGTCGTCACACTACTAACACTATTTTTGTACATAGCTTTTATCATATGCACTTCCACTCTGTTAACTTGTTTTTTCCTTAATGTGTCCCATACCAACTGTCTGGACAAACTGTCATAACCTTTCTCAATGTCAATAAATGTCATTACTATGTCTTTTCCTAACTCTCACTTTTTCTCCATCATATGTCTTAATGTAAAGATCAGATCAAACATTGATCTGTCTTTCCTAAAACCATACTGTTCTTCTTCCATTCCTCCTTCTAGCTTCCTCCTCAGTCTTCCTTCCAATACTCTTTCAAATATCTTAGCTATATGGGCAATAAGGGTGATCCCCCTGAAGTTATTGCATTCCTTTTTATCACCTTTTTTAAATATCGGGATAATTAAACCCTTTCCCCACTCTTCTGGGATCTTTTTCTTCCTCCAGATTATTCTAAATAATCTATACAGCCACTGTAGCCCTATTGGTCCTGCTGCTTTTATCATTTCCGTAGTAACCTCATCCATTCCTGCTGATTTAACTCGCTTTATCTTTTGTATGGCTTCATCTATTTCTAACATTGATATCTCCTTTTCTTGTTCTTTCTTTCCCCATTGTTTCTTCTTGCTCCTTCTCATCTACCCGTTCACTGTATTTAATATTTCGAAGTTCTGAGGAGTATTCTTCCCATCTTCTTAGTATGTCATCTCCTGGTTTCGATATCTGTCCTATTTCAGTTTTTACAAATTTTGTATCTTCCCTATTTTGTAAACTATTCTTCACCAAACCATACAAAACCTTTTTACTGTACTTCCCTTTATATCTTCTCATAAAGTTTCCGTGAAACTTTCCCAGGTCCTCCATTTCTCTTCTTGTACTATTTTCTTACCTTTTTGGCTTCTTTATATTTCTGCCAATTCTCTGTACTATTGCTGATTATCCGCTTCCTTCAAGTCATTTGTTTCTTTTTAACTGCTTCCTTTACCCTGCTGTTCCGCCAAGGAGTCTCCTTTTCCTTTTCTCTCCCTGATGATCTTCCTCAGGTGTTTATTTCTAACTTTCATCTCTTTATTTTTTTTTCCCTTTTTTCTATTAACTTCGTTATTTTACCAAGTCTTAATTTGGCTACCACCACTTTATGGTCTCCTTCGAAATCTTCTCTTGGCATTGCTGTCACATCTTCCAGTTGTCTTATGTTTCTCCTTCTCCACCAGAATAAGATCAATCATTGTCTTTGTCTTTCTATCTCCCCAACCATATCTAGTTAATTTTTGTGAGTTCTTCTTTCTAAACCACGTATTGCCAACAATTAATCCATTCCTTCTACAAAAATCTATTACCAAATCTCCTTCATCTTCGTTTCCATAACTATACGGGCCAATTACCTTTTCTTTTCCTTGTCTGTCTGTTCCAACATGTGCATTCATGTCTCCCATTATTATAACCTCTTTGTCTTTAATACAACTTTCTAGTCCTTCTAGAAACTGTTCTAAACATTCATTTGCATTCCCCGATTGGGGTGCAAAAACCTGTATAAAATCCTTGATTCCACTCTCGAGTCCAAGTCTAACTTTAATTATCCTGTCACTGATCTGGTCAATTTTGTCCACATATTGTGCTAGGTAAGCTTTGATATAAAAGGTGCAATTGTGCTGACAATACTTCAGATTTATCACTTAAATAATTTTACAGTGTTAACATTTTAATTTGGAGCACCAAATGACTCAAACAAGTATTAATATTATGTAATTAGCAGCACATATCTATGTTATATTAGCCGGGTGGTCTGTAAAAACAGCAGGGCAGGGCGCCCATTAAAAAGGTCCTAGGGAGAACACTGGCTTTTGATACACAATTCACAATGCTTACTTTTCGATTCACTAATGAAAGAGTATAACCAACAATCTAGATCCAAGCTGTGGAAAGATCATTCTATAATCTGTGTTGCAAGTGATTCAAGATAACATGGTTTCCGAGTATATACATCTGTCACGGTATCCTGAAGGCAAAAGATCACATATTGTGAGGTCACACGATCAATGTGATCATTCTATTACAGCCCCATTACTAATCCATTCAAGAGCTGGTGTACTACACTGCTGCCATATCAACTGTACTTAAGCAAAGCAAGAGCTCTTTTCAAGTCCTGGTTTTCAATAGCTCAGTAAATACAATTGTATGAAGTTAACTTCGCTACTTAGCTTAAAAAAGGCTTCAATTTATAGAATGGTTTTACAAAAGCCAAGACTAGCTTCATGCTGCACAAGGAACTACTTGTAGATTTCCAAACCTTAGTTCACATATGTGCAAACTGAAAACAAATTATGGGAAAGCAACTTAATCTAAAACTTGAAAATTCCAAATATTCAAGTCAAAGATTTATTATTGATTATAACAGATTTACATGCCACAGATTCCTTGGCAGTGTTTTGCTGATTTTGTAATTTCAGAGTTGTGTGGGAAAAGAACTGTATTGTAAAATATGTTAACAGTATTTATTTATTTATTTATTTATTCGTGTCAGTAGCACAATATAGATTACAGATTGCAAATTAGATAAAATATATAAATTACAATATTGCATAAAATTAAACAGTTATTTACAAAATATCGGCCCAGAATTTGGCCACGTTAACAGCAATGATACTGGCCTGTGCCATATCAAGTTCTGTACATTTAACAGGGCGTAGAGGGCAATTAATAAGGTGCCTTGTCGTTTGTACCACGCCGCATTCACATAGGGCCTGATCCCCCTTCAGGAGGCCCCATTTCTTCATATTGTCCTTTGATGTTCCAACGCCTGCTCTTAGTCTGTTCAGTGCCTTAAATGCAGTCCAGGTTTCTTCATGACCAGGGGGAAGCTTTTCCTCCAATTTTAAGCGTTCTGGATGAAAAGGGATCTTCTGATTCCAGAGTAGAAGTCTGGTCTTGCTTGCATCTGCACTAGCGCGAGGTGAGGAGTGCATAAAACTGTTCCTGGACTTCATTCAAGTTGGTGGCAGTTTGTGTCCATGTAGGGGGTGGGCTGAGCTGGTAGAAGCCCTTAACCTCTCCACATTTGCAGCTACTTCGCGTCTGATCTCAGGAGGGGCTATTCCTGCAAGGGAGTACAGTTTGTCTGTTGGTGTTGGTTTCAGACATCCTGTAATATGTCTGCGTGTTTCATTCAGGACGACATCGACCTTTCTGGCATGTGCAGATTTATACCAAACGGGACTTGCATACTCCCCTGCTGAGTAACAAAGTGCTAAGGCTGTTGTCCTTACCGTATGAGGGTGACCGCCCCACTTAGAACCTGTCACTTTACGGAGCAGGGAGTTCCGAGAGGAGATCTTTGCCTTGATGTTTGAACAGTGCTCCCTGTAAGTTAGAGAACGATCCAAATTAACACCCAAGTATTTTGATGTGTAATTATGTTCTAGGACTTTGTCTTTCCAATTCACTTGCAGCTTTCTTGAGGCTTGTTTGTTCTTCAGATGGAAAGCACATACTTGAGTTTTTGATGGATTTGGTTTGAGATTATTGGTCTCATAGTAGCGAGACAAAATATCCAATGCTGAAGTGAGATTATTTTCTACTCTTTCAAAGCCTTCACTCTAAGTAGCCAAGGCCAGATCATCAGCGTACAGGAAGCTTTTAGTATGAGGTGGATGTGGCTGGTCGTTGGTATATATATTGAAAAGTAAGGGAGCTAGCACATTTCCTTGAGGAAGACCATTCTTTTGCGTTCTCCATCGACTTCGCTGACCCTGAAATTCAACAAAGAATCGTCGGTTCTGTAAAAGGGCACCAACAATTCTGGTAAGCTTGAAATCCTTTGTAAGGCTGTACAGTTTTTGTAACATGATTTGATGTTGTACGGTGTCATAGGCACAAGAAAGTTCTACAAACGCTACTCCTGTGATCTTTCGGGATTGAAAACCATCTTCTATATACTGTGTTAGGATTATTACTTGCGCAGTACAGTTCATGCCTGGCCTAAAACCAGCTTGCTCTGGGATTAACAAAGGTTCCACAGATGGTGCAAGGCGA
Organism: Anabrus simplex; assembly: GCF_040414725.1. Taxonomy (NCBI): domain Eukaryota; kingdom Metazoa; phylum Arthropoda; class Insecta; order Orthoptera; family Tettigoniidae; genus Anabrus; species Anabrus simplex. Next base: position 308,826,943 of record NC_090267.1, on the reverse strand, counting down.
TTATGAAGCATTCTTTCTAAGATCTTGTAGAGGTGTGACAAAAGGGAGATCAGTCAAAAGTTCTTAGTGTCATTAGGGTCCTTGCCGGGTTTAAGGATAGCAACTACTCTGGCCTTCCTTCAGATTTTTGGAACGCGACAGTGCTCCAGGCAGTTATTGAAGAGTTGGAGTGTCCATTCTTTGGTAGCATTTCCAAAATGCTTGATTTGCTCTATAAGAATGTTGTCTAGACCAGGTGCTTTTCTGTTCTTTCACATCTTGAAGGTGTTTTTCCAGCTCTCCAAACACAAAAGGTTTGGATATTTCACAGGTTTCATCTTCAATGTTCCTTAGAAATTTTGGTGGTCTAGCTCTGCATTTAATTTTGCCATTCAACAAGAACTGATGGGCAATTTTATTCGGGGATACATTATAATGAATAGATGCATTGGTGGGGTCATTATTCAAACATTTTAGTAGTCTCCAGGCTTTCATGGTGCTCTGAGACATATCCAGTTCTTCCATCAAATTAATCCAACGTCCCCTTTTCAATTTACCAACAGTCTCTATCAATTTATTGCCTCGTCGCCATAAGACCTATCTGTGTCAGTGCAACGTAAAGCAAAAAAAAAAATTATTACCAGCCTGTATTGTTTCTTCACTAAAAGGATCCGCTTCAAAGAGCGAAATGTACTTTTTCAGATCTTTTACTGCACACAGATCTAAACCTTGTATGTACTATGTTCTGCAACCACGTGGGATTGACTTGCGTGTGAACATTTCTTGATTGCATCAGTGAACTTACCATATGATTCTGGACTTGGATCGATGTTCAAGATCGTTTCATCTAGACTCTTGGTGAAGTTATCCCAGTCAGCTTTCTGAAAATTGTACCTTCTTCGAAAAGGTATTATTTGAGGTCGAACCACTGAGAACACCTGACACTTAATTGGTCTGTGCTGAGTATGAGGAATAGATTCACAGACTTCCTTTACACATTGATGGGATATGGTATCAATAACAAATGAGATCAGGATTGTATCCGCGTCTCCATCTGCCACAAAGGACGGTGGAAGCTTGCTGTCATGAATTAAAGACAAGTGATTCATTTCAGCCCAGCTAGTCCATCTTCGTTGTCATCTCTATATCCCCAAATGGAGCTGTGGCAATTGAAGTCACCCACAACAAAACAGATCTTACTTCCTAGAAGATTAACGGATTGGGAGACGTGAAATGGAACATTTGGTGGTTTACAAACTGACGTTATCATACAGTTTGATAATTTGAAAACTGAGGTTGATAGTACATTGAGTTCAGGGCTTGCAAAAATGGCACTGCCGTATTTTCTGTGAGGTCACTCGGCAACAAGTCACATTCTATGTACTTTTGGTCGGTTTTGTGTACTACTTCTGTAAGTTTCCTGAAAACAAAGAATGGCACGCGCGTGTGGGGGGGGGGGCACATTTGCTGTAATATGGCCTCTTTATTCGATGTCATGCCCTCTATGTTTACTGACATGATTGTTAGCTTTGGTCCTGAAAAGGACCCTTTGAAATATTTATTAACCATACTGATTAGTAATAGTGCTACTGGAGTAAGAGAATAGCCATCTAGGAATAGCCTAGTCCGTTACCCAGGAGACACCCGGATGTATGACAATATCACATGTAAATACACCCTTCTGTGACGTTTCTCTCGTGTCAACAGTGAAAAGCATGTAAACAAGCTACAAGAAAATTGAAAATAGAGTTTTAGAAGTTATCCTGACAAACATGGTTTTTGCTAATAAAAAAAAATTTAAAAATCCATTTATAATTACCTACAAAATAACAAGTATTTGCTAATTTTGCATTATTCACATTTTCAGTCAAATTTTTTTTTAAATTCGCAGCTATCGCAAAATGCAAAATTTTCTAGTCCCTAGCTATCTGTAAGTTAGCAATTTGGTTTGTGGTATAGGTTACTGTAGTCACGTCCTAGTTCATGAACCATGGGCAACGGCTGAGTGATCTAGTAAGTGGCCCAAAGAGTTGGGATACCAGCTGCTATGGAATAGCAGTGCACATCTCAGATATATTCTGAATCATGGCCCTCCTTGTGCTCACGTGGCTAGGACTATACAATCCACAGGTGATCCCTAACTTGTTAGAGGAAAGATTATCGCTGGGACTATGGTGTAAGTGGGGTAGCACCCTGCTACACAGAATTTTCATTGAAACTCTGAATGTTTTAAATCTTTTCCTGCCAAGCTAAAATGCTGTAGTACTGCTAAAACTGTCAACCTTAATTAAGGCAAAACGTAAGGTCTTACTGAAAATTTTGTACTCTCCTCAGTTTTGAAGCTATATACAGTAGATAAAAAAATTTGATGATTCATTATATATCCATGTATATCTCCTGTGATTTACTGAAGTACGCATAGGAGTGATATCAGTGATTTAACCATGTTTGATCTGTTTTCTTAAGGTAAATATGAGGTAATAAATCATAGTTTAAAGGTATTTAAATCAAACTTTAGTGAATCAAACTAGTAAACTATACACTTAAGTGACAGTGTATGATAACAAAATGAGGAACCTACTGGACATATGATAAAAAGGAAGTGAAGCCACATTTAAATGTAAAACCTACAGTATGTTTTATTTTGATGGCAAGGTAAATTCATAAATTTCATTCTACTTAATTTACAATGCTTATGCCATAGAGCAGATGTCTGTTACGTGTAATGCAGTGCTGGATTTGTGAGGCAATGTCATTTTCTTTTTGTTATTCTTCTTATTTGCTTTTCATAATTTATTTGTATTCCTGGATGTTGTTCTTTTCTTTCTAAATTAAGCTATAACCCTTTCTTTATGTATCTAGCCATCCTATGCACTCGTTATCCTATTTTAACCCGCATAGGCCCTAGATTTCATACTTACCCACATTCCCAAATCATTTTAGGGCACAATACATACATACATACATACATACATACATACATATAGCACATTCATCATCATCATCATTTCCCTTTATCCAGCTGTAGCCGGGTAGGGGCAAATATGGTTCCTCTTCACTTTCTTCGGTCTTTCCTCCACTCCTCCTCCAACACTGTGTCCCAGTCCAGGTTTCTTTCTATAATGCTGCATTGGATGGTATCCTTCCATCTCAATCGTGGTCGTCCACGGCCTCTCCTTCCTTGGATTTGCATTTCCATCACCTTTTTTGGCATTCTTTCGTCGCTCATTCGCTTTATGTGCCCAAACCATCTTAGTCGGCTCTTCTCTATTCTATCATTCATTTTTTCCACTCCAATTTCTTCCCGGATTTTCTCATTCCTTATTTTGTCTCTTCTACTCTTCTGTATCATACCCCTCAAGAATTTCATTTCGGCCGCCTGTATTCGACTCTCATCCTTCTTTGTCATTGTCCAAGTTTCTGCTCCGTAAGTTGTTATGGGTACGTAATACATCTTGTACATAGTATCCTTTGCTTCCATTGGCACATCTTTGTCCCATACCATATTTCTTACACTATGATAGAAACAACTTCCAGCTTGAATCCTTTTACTAATCTCAGCATCCAGTCGAGCATTCTCCATTAATTCACTCCCCAGGTATTTAAACGTTTCCACTACTTCCAGGGGCTTGTCTGCAAGTCTAATCTGACCTTTCCCTTCTTTCTCCCCTCTAGTCATAACAAGAGTTTTACTCATTTCTACACATTTTCAATCCACATTCTTCAATCTTCCCATTCACCACATTCAACTGTTCTTGAACCTTCCTGTCGTCTTCTCCCCAAATCACAATATCATCTGCAAATAACATCATGTTCATTTCTCTTCCTCCATATGCTGCTTTTGCTGTTCTCATGATGTCATCCATGACTAATGTAAACAGGATTGGTGATAGAACACTTCCCTGTCTCAGCCCACTAGTTATTTTGAACCAACTTGTCCTGCCAACTTGTGTTTGCACGCAACTACAACATTCCTTATACAATGCCATGATCATTTTTATTAATCCCTGTCCAATTCCTTTTTGCACCAGACTGTCCCAAACTTTCGTCCTAGGGACACTGTCATATGCCTTTTCAATATCAATGAATGTCATCACCATATCATTCCCGTACTCCCAATGCTTTTCCATTAGTTGTCTCATAATGAAAATGGGTTCTATTGTTGACCTTCCACTTCTGAAACCAAACTGATTTTCCTGTATCTGCTTCTCAACCCTCAACCTTATTCTACTTTCCAGTATCCTTTCCATTATCTTAGCAACATGGGATATTAGAGTAGTTCTTCAAAATTTTCTTATCACCTTTCTTGAAAATTGGGATGATTATTCCTTTTTTCCAATCCTCAGGGACCTCCTTATTCTCCCAGACCTTCCTGAGAACCCGATATGTCCACTGCAGGCCTACAGCTCCAGCTGCCTTTATCATCTCCACTGAAATTTCATCTATTCCAGCAGTTTTTCCATTCTTCATCTTTCTTACTGCCATTTCAATTTCATTCATTTTAATTTCTTTATCCATTTCTTCGTCAACTAATTGCCTTTCCTGGTCGTCCATTGAATGACTGTCATCCGTTCTTATGTTCAGCAGCTTCTGATAACATTCTCTCCATCTATTTCTTATTTCTTCTGGCTTTGTTAAAATTATGCCACCTTCATCCTTCACAAATCTGGTGTTTACTTGATCTCTCTTTTTGTTTCTTAAGATACCAAACAGTAATTTCTTGCTGCCCTGCGTATCATCTCTCAATGTCTGTGTAAATAAGGCCCAGCTTTTCCTCTTTTCTTTCTCCACTACTTTCTTGGCCTTGCCTCCACATATTTTCTTCTACTTTCTTCAGTCTTAGATGTTTTCCATGCTTTCCATGCCATTTTCTTTTCCGTCACTTTAATCTTTACCCTATCATTCCACCAGTGTGTTTCTTTGTCTTTCACATTTCCTGATGTTCTACCACACACCTTTTCTGCACATCCAACCAGTGCTTCCTTAAATCTTTTCCATTTCTCTTCAACATTCCCCACCTCTGTCCTGGGTACCAAGGGTATTATTTCCTTTTGAAATTCTTCTTGTATGCTTTTCTCCTTCAACTTCCATACTTTAATTCTTTTCTCTCTTCTTAACTGGGGTTTTTCAATCTTTCCAACTTTCAATTTTCCTATCACAACTCTATGATCTCCACCAAAGGCTTCTTCAGGCATGGCTGTTACATCTACAAGGTTCTTCCGGTGTTCTTTCTCTATGATTATATAATCAATCATGGTCTTTGTTCGTCTGTCTCCCCAGCCATACCTTGTAATCTTCTGACTGTTCTTCCTAAACCAGGTGTTTCCAACAATCATTTGATTCCTCATGCAAAAATCCACCAACAACTCGCCTTCTGGATTTACATTTCCATATCCAAAGGGCCCTATCAATTCATTAGCCATTTCAAATGCGGTTAATTTTGGCATGTACAAACTCTCTATTCACATTATCATCGATTCTGGCAACCTCCCAAACAAGCGACAGTCTGACGTGGATAAAAATCTTCTCCTTTGAGATAACTCCAGTATGTCAATAAATGGCAACTTCTGGAAATTCTCCAATAAACTCAAAATATATTAAACTAAAGCTGAAATAATTTACATTAACATACCTTCCGGCATACTTTGATCTGCAAGACTACATAACCAGCCAACGTCTCCCTTAAATCAGCCACCTTCTGATGCTGGAACCTTTCGATGTCAATGAGTGCATTAGTAGAAAAATCCCTGAAAATTTTAAAAGAACAATGCAGGGAACACACACTGGTTGAAAAGAGAATAGTAGAACACAACAACTTACTGAAAGAATTGTGAAACAGAGACAAATCAGAGTAGAATCAGGGATGAACATAGAGCAGATTTCTGCTTAGACATCTTGTAACTGTTCCCTCTCGTCAAAACACTTGAGGAGATGAAAGTTATTATCTTGGGACACATGAATATTAAATAAACTATTTGTGACTTGCCCGCAAATTGCCACGCAAATAGAAACAATTAACATTCCATGGTTCCCCATTTCTCTATGTAATGTTTGGGCGCCATGGTTACAGTTTTAAACAAAACTGTAAACCAAAATTTATATTTACTAGCATAGAGACTTATACTTAGATCACAGGGGTAGGATTTTAAATAATTAACCATCAAGTATCGCTTAAGAAAGAAAATTAATGCAATATAAAATACAAATGAATTTATTATACAAAAAAATGAGATGAATCGGAAAAGTTTCCTTAAAGCGTGGAGGAATTTATAATTTACTGAATTTACTATTGCTTGCTTTATCTAATTGAAGCTCACCAGTTGCAGCTTCCGTTGAAGTCATCTGGTTTCCGTGGTTACTCGTTCTCTTCTTCTCGATGTAGACTTTGCTCCATGGACATCCTTCCTTCCTTCTCTGATATGGTACGGGCTATCTGGACTAACACTCCCTACTTGCCTAGTCTTTAAATTAGACATTGGCCCTATACTTGTAAAAACTGATCAGCGTAGATCGTATGAGGAGAAAATTCAGAGATATGAATTTTTCCATATTAGTAGAAATCTCAATCCAACTGAGCTATACTATTTATACGGTACAGACTTGTACCAAAATTCCTTGAACTAAACATAGTTCTTCGTCCATAATATTTACTGAAAATTACATAAGCCATAAGCTTGTTTCGTTTCACGTAGATCCGATAACATTACCGCAGCTGAGTACTGTATCGAAGCGATAACACATTGTACAAAAATAACTATGTCGCGGAGCGACCACACACTGTATCAAAATTCAAATCACGTCGTTCAAAGTAGATGTTCACAGTTGAAGTAGTAGTGATGGAGTATCTCGTAGTTAGGTTGTAAGGTCGTAAAGTCCCGTTCTCGTGTTGAGAATCAGTATATATCCGGGCTCACCCCCACTCTTGGTAACAGTTCTATCTCAAAACTCATATACAACGAAGTACCTGATTCGATAGATCGAAGCATCAACTCCCCTCCTCTTCTTCCTCGACAAGTCCAGAAGGCGTGGTGATGATATAGCTGACCAACTTGCAAGCCTCGCGCATGGGTCGCTGTTTACTAGCCTTGGTCATAAAATAAACCCATGACTCACGCAAAATCCCAAGCTTCAAGAATAACCCTCCGTATACACAAACATGAGATGAAATGAAAACAACTATGTCTCAACATATTGACCGTATTTACAACATAATGAATTCTTATCCTACATAATATAATAACTTAAATAATAAAACGATGTTATCATATATACAATACGATTCCAAAAAGCCTTGATTACAAATGATTGACGTTGAATAAATATGTTATTACGAATAATTGCCGATGGCGGATAAACTTGATATCAAATGATATCGCGTAAAATGATATTATATTAAATTAGTAGGGCTGGAGAAGCCTGGACGGTTACAATCTCGAACAGAACTTCCTGTCACTCTTCATCCCTTTCTACGAGTGCACCCTCCCATCAACTAGACCTCAGAAATGTGTAATATTCTGTAATATTCTGTACCATTTTGCTTTGTACTGGTCTTGCTGCTCAAACTGAAGAAGACAAGGTCTATGTCTTCAGTAGCTTTAGGTTTTATCCCTGAGAAATTAATTTGTTTTAGAACTCTAAGTCATCTTCAGCCATAAGCAGATTTTACAACATTGTGCGATCCATAGTTCAAACTCTTGAGATTTACATGCAGCCTTCTATCATTAAAACTTTTCCAATAATTAAGCATTTAACAGCAAATTGGTCAAAGAAGTATTTTATGTAACATTACATGTAAACTACAACTTGAATAACAGACTAACTTTAAAACAAACTTTGTAAGTGAAATTACAAGCTATGATTTGATTGGCTGTTTGCATAGTTCCAAACATCAAGATATTTAGGAATTTCTTAACCTTTTCATTGCCGAGTTTTGATGACCTGCCGAGCCCTGTGGGCCGGGTTTTTTTTTTAAGGAAGAAGCACTTTGACAGATACATATTTACTGTTACTATTAATGGAATGCATACCATCCCCTTAGTCCTACAGCCCAATACGATGTTGGGGATGAAGTGAGATTATATTTTACACCATATTTTATGACCGGATGCCCTTCCCGACGCAAACCTCAGTTGAGGAGGTAATGAATATGAAATGAATGATGGTGAATGAAACTGGGTACAGAAGTGGAAGGAATTAGCTGTGGCCTATGAATAGGAACTTTCCCGGCATTTGCTTGGGGGTACGAAAGGGAAACCACAAAGAAAAGAAAAGAAATTCTCAGGACAGCTGACGGTGAGGTTCGAACCCACTCGTCTGCCGAATGGATAGCTTGACTCCATAGCCGTAGCAGGTTAATACGCGCGGCCACTCCTCTCAGTGATACTATTACTGAAATACAATACAAAATTCTTGATCCAAGAACTGGTAATATCAAAATCATTTACATTTGAGGAAAAAATAATTTATCTGAAGAAGGGGTGACAATTCCGCATGAGACTCGTCATTACTACTTTGTCTCGCACTTTCTTGTAGTTCAATGTCGCCACTTAGATATTCTCCATCTTCATTATCATATAGCTCTCCAGAAACACGATTTATGAGGAAACATTCAATTTCTTTGTCAAGAAGAGATGAATGTATACTTCAAGACGCCATGATGGCTGCACGCAAGCGGGAAAGATGTTCCACTCCAACGAAGATGAAATAACACTAGATCGCTTTCAAAACACACGTAATGGTACATCTGCAGTACAGAAGTTCTTTGAGCATTTCCATGGAATCTCAAAGCATGACACTATATCGCGTTCATTTGTGAGATCGGTGAAGTACACACTGCACCAAAACGTATATATACGGGTTTGGCGGACATGGCACGGCATTCAATAACGTATATATACGGGTTTGGCAGTGATTGGGTTAATAGACAAATAAGTATTTTAACAATTCCTTATATTTACATAATCCTGGTACAACACCTTTTTTTTAACAGCACAACATACTCTGCAGAAAACCAAAACTACATTTATTTTTCAAAAAACAAATCATACCATATTCTGAGTAAAAGTGTTTTTGCATGTTATCACTAATTCAAAACAACTACACACTACATGCAAAGGTCATTAAACAAGAAGACAAATAATTAAAGAATTCTGACATACCCTACACAATCACTTTTCACAAACTTAAACTTTAGCAGTTCTTTCACCAGTGGGGTCCGAACTTCAGATTTCCAAATAATGTAGGTTTCCAATTTTATTGCTGTACCGGGCGGTACACCTCCACGCCGCTAGTTCAAATATTGCGCCAATTGAAACTCCGCTACAGGAGAAAGCCTGAACTTTAAAAAACTGTATTAACTCAACAGTTTCTCCGAAGATGGCTCTGTGTGAATTTTGATGTGTTTTTGTTTATCATTGATCAAGAAGTGTGGACATTCCCTAACAGATGTCTCTACCAAAATCTATGGTAATACACTCTGGTGCAATGGAATGAACGCTCTTTAAGAAATTTTGTATTCCTGAGTTTTGTTTTTACTATATTTTGTTCTGTGGTTTGTGGGTTGGCAACATTAATCCTTTCTTTCCGCCTGTTTTGAATTTAACCAATCACTAATTTCTGTAATTAATTTTCCTCCAATCATTGCTTTCTTCTTTGAATTTCCATGTGTAATTATTTGTCTACCAATAAAATTGGGAGGTGTGTCTACTCGTTCTTGAAAGGTCTCGAATTTTCCACGAGGGTATAAAAACTGCTGATTTTCTTGTCTTGGGGCCACTTCAGTAACATCTAGCTTAGTGTGTGGATATGTAGTAGGGGACGGGAAGCGCCTCGTTCTTCAGACAGCAGTTCTTCTACAAGGTAATGGCCTTTTAACATCTTTATTTCTTGCTAGCTCAGCAGTCTAACTCTCGGGGAGGGTTTGAAACCTTTAATATGTAACCCATCTTTTTAAAATGTAAATTCCTTTTCTGTCTATGTAAAATCTACAAATCTCTTTTAATGTAAAGCGGGGATAGAGAGTGCTTTACCCTCTCGAGCTCCCCTTCATTTTGAAATTGAGGTGACTACGTTTTCATAACCGTTTCTTCTCTTCCTTAATGTATTAAAGTTTTCTCATATGAGTCACCTCCCTAGCTTGGGATTAGCCCCTGTATTATCACCCTAGCGCCACATAGGTTTAACAAAAAAAAAAAAACTTCAGTGTAGGAGTGCAAGTAATCGCCCCTATTCAGTTTTGTATTTTGGGCCATTTATTTAACTCGTTTTGTTTTCCTTCCTGAGAAGGCCCAGTAGATTGGGTACGAGGTACCCCTGTACCATTATATGTGTGCCTTGAGGGCAGTTAGTGTGAAGTCTGCTTATGGCCTCCTGATAGGCTTGAACTTTGAGAGCGGGTCTGCTATTTCCTAAATTTGATCTCTGTGTGCCTTTAGGAGGCTTAACATTGTAATTTGGAGCAAGTGCTCCTTGGCATGATGGGGTTTTCTGCCCCTTTGTTCACTTTTGTACCTTGGTAAAGTTGGGCTAATAGCTCAAGGATTGTGATTGTGGGGCTCAAAGCCCAGACCTTGTAATAATCCCCTAACACCTATAATTTCTTTGTATCTGATTTTGGTTTGTTGTTGACTTCTTAAGATTTCAAATTCTATGTCACCATTGTTCAGTTTTGAAAATATAACCTTTGTTGAAATTTCGAACTTGTAGTTAGACCCATTCCAGCCCGCACCTTCTTTCACCTCTGCTTTCCACGGATAACTCCGTAACAACTGCAGAGAATAATTATTCATCTTGAAGACAGTTTCATCCCCACAAACTAAGTTAAAGAGTAAAAGTTCCATGTAAATACATTTCACGCTAAGTAATTTTAGACAAATCTTAGTTCACCACTTGAAAGTATATTGAGTGATGTAGAATAGAGTTGTTCAGCAGAACATACTTATAGCGTTGCACTGACAGACATATTTCTTGTGCCAGAACTGGCGCGATCTGTTGTTACCATTTATTGTACAAGGTACTGGTATGCCTTCCGTTTGTAGCACATGAACACATCAGAAACCTTAAATGGTACAAATTTTGTCAGAAAATGGTTGATAGGGAAACAGAGTCAGAGGTAGCTGCCGTACAAGCAATTATTTCTGTAATAATTCAAATTTTATGAAAATTTAAGAACACTGTATCCGTATTGAACCGAGAATAGAACAGGAACAAACTAATGGGTCCACCTTTTCAATACAAAACAATGCTATAATATTTAAATTTAAATTACATTTTAATTAATGGAACTAGTTTCAACTTTTTCTGTGTCATCTTCAGCCATAAAACTTAGAAAAACAGACATTGACATATATAAAATAAGCATACAAAGCAATGAACAATACAATTGAACATACGACTAAATTGTAAATGAATTAACGTGATGAAAGATCGCTTCTTACAACACTAAGTTACAGATTAATTAAAAGTATAACACCATTTCTTGAATCACTGCATAACGTTTTTTAAGATAGCTCTCTTTAGATCATAAGGAACTTTAAGTCCAAGTTCAATATTTATTCTGAAAATGTTGATTATATATTTGTAGCTTGTGGAAAGTGTAAAATTTCTTTTTATAAAAAGATGTAACGAATAAAAATTTAATCTATAAGCCTGATCAGAACTTGAAGTTCCGGGTTCAAATTTGTGTTGCCAAAAATTAAGGTACGAAAAGAATTTGCATCACTGTTCAAGAATCAAGTACATGTCTTCTCTACACGAGACATACAAAACAAAGCACAGGACCAATATGGCCATATTAAGTGGTTAAATGGACTGAGAATTAAAATGAGTATCACCTTATACAACACTAAGTTAAAATGTTCTTAAAATCTTAACACCAAGTCTTGAATCAACAAGTAATATTATGAAAGTTCTCTTTTGAAATCTTAAGGAACTTGAGTCCAAGTTCGAATTCCAGTCTCAAATTGTTTATTATATACTTATAATTTATGTGAGAATGAGCTGGAACAGTACCAGATTAAAATGTAACATTCCTTCTTAAAACACGACGTAATACTGTATGATATGTTTATCTATAAGCCTGAAAGGAACTTTGAAGGTCCCGAATTTGACTTTGAGTTACCAATTTTCGAAGTGTGAAAAGATGGATCCTCTTCAGATATGTGTTGTTTTTAGAATTAATGACACAAAATTCTTTTCTTTTTAGACAAACATTTTAAATTGTTTAAAGTAATTTTAGCATGTGTTGTATATGCTATGTCTCAATATCTTTATTTTGTACAATAACTATTCCACAGTGTCAATACTTTTAAGAAATCAACAGTTCAATTTTTATAAGTGACTAGCAAGATACCCGTGCTTTGCTACGGTATTATACTGAAATTTATAATTGAATGTTGTTTTAGATATATAATCAGTCGAAATTCGCGATCTGAATCGTTTTCTGCGAGAATCCGCCAAAATTCGCGATCTGACTCATTTTCTAATAGATTATGGCAAGTTTCCTCCCATTTTTCAATCTTTATTTCCAGCAATCGATTTCCTACTTCCCAGGCTAGGTCCAGGTATTCCACCCTGTCAGTTGGGTCCCTAAATCTTTGCCATCTTTTCTTATAAGCATTTTTAATATGGAACAAATACTTCAGGAGATCCGGCGTGGTGTCGTCTTGGGTGCCTTGGCGGTACTGAACCCGCGGCCAGACTGAATTCTTAGTCATTACCCGTCCAGGACCCATTTCCACCGCGGTCCGCACATTTGACGACGGTCCAGAACAATATTATTATTATTATTATTATTATTATTATTATTATTATTATTATAGATGTTCTGGACCCCAAAGCAAGATGCAAGACCGCTACTTGGCGGTAAATTACATCTGCTGCCATTGTTATTGTTGAGAATGTGACCAGCACCAATGTCGCGCGTAGGCAAGTGTGCGGGATTTCTGGCGATAGGAATGACATACTTCCGTGCATTATTGACCTGATTATAGAGGTGAACAATTGGACGGTCAATCTCATTCCTATCGTTTATTTCAAATGTGTTTAAATTTTTATTCATATGCCAGGAGAATCTACTGTAATATAAGAACGTTCTCCGAAGGAAAAGTTGGCTGTTGAAAACGAACCCAGGAAAGATTAAAAAGATCGGTTTATGATCAGAATAAGTACATCGAAAATATACAGCCTGTTTCCAGTCATTCGACAGGGTCAGGAATGGAATGAATAAAGCCCCATCTAGCGGCGACAGTAGGAATTGTGCCGGCTGCCGAAGCACTCCTCTGGGGCAATGATCGATGAATGACAAATGAAATGAAATATTGGACAGTGTTGCTGGAATGAATGATGACAGGGAAAAGCGAAGTATCCGGAGAAAAACCTGCCCCGCCTCCGTTTTGTCCAGCACGAATGTCACATGGAGTGACCGGGATTTGAACCACGGAACCTAGCTGTGAGAGGCCAGCGCGCTGCCGCCTGAGCAACGGAGGCTCCTTATAAGTACATTATGAACAGCAAAATCAATTGGTCTCACCTCCTTTTACACCCCACCGCCGTTAAGTTTATTTACCCCCCCCCAAAAAAAAATGAAAAGAAGGAGTGTTTCTTTATGTTTAAAGGAGATTCCAAATCCCAATGTTCACGTGTATTACCTTGAGTTTTGAGATATAAGTATCCCCATAAAAATAATTCGCTTTTTTTACTTCCTTTCACACTTCTCCCCCCCCCCCCCCCTTAAGTGAATTTTCCGGCAAAAAATACTTGTTTCTTTAATAGTAAAGGATCTTCTAAATAGCAATTATCACGACTCTAACTTCTTCAGTTTTTTATTTGTGTGTCCTCATGAAAGGAATTCAACTCCTTTCCACTCCCGCCCCCCAAGATGGTTTCCCCCACAAAACGCGTATTTCTTTGTTTTTAAAGGAGATCAAAATACCAATTTTCACGTCCGTAACAACTTTAGTTTTTGTTAGATGTATGTATTCTCATACAATTAAGTCAATTAATTTTAGAATTCTTCCCCCCCCCCCACCCCTGTCATTGGATTTTCCGAGAATACGCGTTTCTTTTTTTTTAAGGGAGATCCCATATACAAATTTTTAATTCTGTAATATATTCAGTTTCTGAGATATATGTATCCTCATTAAAGGCATTCAACCCACTATTCACCCTTTTACACCCCTCCTATTGGGATTTACAGAAAACGAAAAAATACTTATTCCTTTACTTTTAAAGGAGATTCTAAATACTAATTTTTACATCTGTAAACTTTTAAAGTTTTAAGATATAGACACAATCATTTTAAAAATTCAGCCCCCCTTTCACCCCCCATTATCCGGATTTTTCAAAAACGAAAATATACGTGTTTCCTTATTTTTAAAGTGGATCCCCAATACCAATTTTCAGGTCTGTAATATCTTCAGGTTCTGAAATATAAGTAGCCTCGTTAAAGGCATTCAACCTCTTTTTCACCCTTTTCCACCCTTCCTATCGGGATTTTCCAAAAACAAAAAAAAAAGTGTTTCTTTATTTTTAAAGGAGATTCTAAATACCATATTTTACATCTATAAACTTTAAAAGTTTTGAGATATAGATACACTCATTTTAAAAATTCACCCCCATTTTCACCCCCATTATTTGGATTTTCCAAAAACAAAAGAATAAGTGTTTCTTTATTTTTAAAAGAGATCAAAGGTACCAATTTTCAGGTCTGTAATATCTTCAGTTTCTGAGATATAAGTACCGGTATTCTGATTAAAGGCATCCAACCCCCTTTTTATACCGTTTTTCACCCCTCCTATTGGGATTTTCTGAAAACAAAAAATACGTATTTCCTTATTTTAAAGGAGATTCTAAATACCAATTTTTACATCTGTAAACTTTCAAAGTTTTGAGATATAGATACACTCATTTTAAAATTCCAACCCCCTTTTCACCCCTTTAGCGAAGGAATATCCAAAAATCCTTTCTTAGCGAGCACCTACATCTTAATATGAATCTATGCCCAAAATTTCATTTCTTTATGTCCAGTAGTTTTAGCTCGGCGATGATGAATCAGTCAGTCAGTCAGTCAGTCAGTCAGTCAGTCAGGACAAGCTACTTTATATATATAGATAATGTCCTCAAACCAAAGCTTGGTTTAAGATTAAATAAGGCTGATGATGCCCAATAAAAGAAGGGCAAAACATATCCCTTTGAATCTAGTAATTTGTATGTTCATTTAACCACATAACCGTGGAATTAATTGTACTGAATAGGTGGGGTTATGAAATACTCCTTTTGTAAACTTAGTGAGATAGCTTGCCTTTGCTGGGGGGACCTAGTGTTTACAGTGCACTATGTCTTCTGGTATGGGCTATAGCAATTTGGTTACTTTCATTGATCTGTCTCAGCTTTATCCTTGGCTTTGACAAAATGAAAGTGACTTGAGGTATGAGTGAGGCTAGTAATGCCAATCCTTCTGCAGCCAGTCGCTGCTATGAATGGTGTGAAAATATTGCTCATAGGGTCAGTTGGTGCGTGCATTTCAGTGGGCTTGGCAGACTGATATGTAATAGCAACTTCTGGCTTGGTGAGGAAAACAACGGGAAACTACCTCACTCCTCATTTCCCTAGTACGCCTCTTCAGTGATGCCTAGGCCATCTACGACAGCTGATGGCGGAACTGTTGAGGATCCAATCAGCCTTCGGGCTGAGGACTAAACGTACACATACAGTGAGATAGCTGTTTTCAATATGGAACAAGGATGAGAGTAATGGTTTGTAATACAATTATGTTATCGAGACCAGAACAAATGCTGCTCCTTACTTACATAAAGCCATGGGAGGTTTTGGGACTGCCTATTACAGTTTTGGTACTAATATAAGACTGGGAAATTCGGTTTATACGTTAAAATGTTTTAAAAAACTGCAGTCGTTCTATTTACGCATGTTACATAATTTAAGAACTTTGCGTCATTTCGCACTCGTACCGACTTTTACAGCGAGCGCACTTTCGAGCTGAGCTCAAGGTCGCGAATAACCGTAATTTCAGAAGTGTTAGTGATATTTTTTTCTCTTTCCTATTTGATTATGATTAGTGACGGGCAGAATTGAATATAATGCATTTGAGAACTTGAGAACTGAAACCATATTCTCGAGTTCAACATAACCCTTAGAAGTCGATGTAGGCCTAATTTACGCGGTACAAGATTTCCATAAATGACTACGAACAGTATACCAGTGACCAAACAGCAATGGAAGATTTAAAAAAAAGGGATTTCACCATCATGTTGGACACTTTTGCATCTAATGTTCATTATTTTATTAGATTATAGAATTGAAAACTACTTGTGGTCGATTGTTGTTTGACTTGGCATTACGCGTATTAGATTTTTTGAAGAGTTTGGCTAATCAAAGTTGCTGAACTGAAAAAAGTTTTCAGAGGAAACTGACGAAGTTTCTCCATTAAAACCGAATGTAAAGTTTCGAGATTTTTAAGTTGCATACTGTTAATTAATGTTTGAAGTGGACCCCGCAGTCTAACTTGCCTGCCTCTGACCCGGGTTCAATTACCAGCCAGGTCAGGCATTTTTACCTGGATATGAGGGCTGGTTGTTCACTCATTCTATGATTACCTTAAATTGAAGAGCTATTTAATGGTGAGATGGCGACCACGGTCTAAAAAGCCAGGAATAATGGCCGAGAGGATTCATCACACTGACCATGCGTCACCTCGTAATCTGCAGGCCTTCGGACCGAGCAGCGGTTGCTTGGTAGGCGGAAGGCCCATTGGAGCTGTAGTTTGGTTTGGTTTAGGGGTGTTTGTAACTATTCATATTTCATTTTTTTAATTTTTAGTCAAATTGTTGATGGTTCATTCGTTCCCAGATTTTCCATTTTCCCGTGTTGTACGTTTTTTTCCGTGGTCCCTCCAAAAACGGAGAATCGAGTTTCCACTATATTTATTACAGTGCCTCTAAAAATGATGTAACTACAACATTTTTAGGCATAATGGAGCTTAATAAATAATGTAATGCCTTAGCTATTACAACAACAATTAAAACTTGCTTGAGACAGTATTCTTTAGACCCATGCAAATTGAAGGGGATAGGAACTGACAATGCCAATGTGATGACAGGAGTAAACAATGGTGTTCATAAGCTGCTTAAAGAAGATGTAGATTTATTTATTTCGACTTTCCCCAACTTTACTGGGAGATGCGGTTCTTCAGGATGTGTACGGAACATTACAAGGCAGTCACTGCAATTTCTTTTTTTAATGCCTGATTGAGGTTAAATGATTTGCAGAACTGGACGAAAAAGAGAGAAATTGTTCCTCTAGCACCAACCATTAATCCTAAAACTTCTGTATCACCAGCAGATATTCTTGTTGATAGAATGGAATGGTTGGTTCATATGTTGTTTTCTTTTCCTCGTGTACCTCATTGGGTTGCGCTTCGGATGTCTCTAATATCATCGTCGGATCTATTATAAAGCCCTATCGGTGGTTTTTGAAGGCTATCACTTCAATTCGGCACGTGCTGCCTATAGAGAGACTGTGAACCTCCTCAAAGACTGCAAAGCCTGAGTCCCTTAATGCTTGAGCAATGGTAGATCATATTTTATGGTGTCTAGTATTTCGTAGAGCTTCTCCATGCAAGCAGTAACCGAGGACATGAGCAAGAGTTTCTACCTCATTGTGGCAGCGCCGACAACAGTTAGTGTCCATGGTCCTGCAAGGAATAGCTCGTACAGCCACTATGTTGCCTGTCATTTCCAAGGCATCACGTCATTTGCTACAAGATAATCCTTGAAGGCAACTAACCCACTGATTAGCTGGAGACTTTCGGTGGGAGATTGCACCACTTACAAAATTCAACTTCTCTCAACTTGGTTCTTATTTTCCAGGGGTCTAAAAAACCATCTTTTTTATTCAATACGCTGCCATCTGGTGTTAGATGAAGCCTTTTCAAAAAGTTGAGGCTTTCTTCCTTTGTTTCCCTTGTACTTAGTATGTACGGATGTTTGGAATTAAAGAGCATTAATGTGTTGAAGAACAACCTTCCAACATGAAGGAATTAGCCCTAATAGAGATCGGGCCAGCTAGGAAGACATCCGGTGAGGGGAAGTGTGCGAGTGAGAAAGCAGAGCCGTGGGAGCGAGAACGCTGACTTCCCCTTCTCACTCAGTGTTGTGGCGACGTACAGTTGATCCGAAATATTTGTTATAACTGACATGTAACACGCCGCAGATTTTCAGTTCGTGGAATTCCCTTCCGGCTGTAAATTACCGACATACCAAGCCGAAATGAATGCATTTAGAAGTGTTACAGATGACAGATTGAAGGAGTTACAACATAAGTTAATCTCTTATTACAGTAGCTGTCAAAATCGTTTCCGTGTATCAATTTGCGTAGTCCTTTTAAATTATAATTTGATGTAAAATTAACTTTACGATGCTGTAGATATACAGTGTAGAATATGGTTTGCAATAACACCAGGCTTCATAACCTGAGCCACGTCATATAAAATAACTCGATAATAATAATAATAATAATAATAATAATAATAATAATAATAATAATAATAATAATAATAATAATTGTTCCGAGGTATCTGTGGAACAGCAGAGGTGAAAGAAGGTGCTGGGTGGAATAGGTCTCAACAACGAAATTAAAATTAATTTAAAATTTAACAAAGGTTATATTTTCTTTTCGAGATCAAGAAATAACAAATATAACAGGAACTCAGTTGTATATCAACAAGTTAAGAATGTACAATTACAGTTTATTAATGGATTTTGGGCTTCGAGCCCCAGATTTGCAATCCCTGAGCAATGAGCCCAACTTTACTAATACACAAGATTCAACAAAGGGGCAGAAAACCCCAATCATGCCAAGGAGCATTTGCTCCCTATTACTCAGTAAAGCCTGCTCGAGGCACACAGAAACCAAATTTAAGAAAGAGCAACCCGCTCTCAAAGTTCAAGCCTATCAAAGGCCACACCAAACTCCACCTTCAAGCCGTCCTCCAAGCACATGAAAACAGGGGTAAAAATACCCAACCTCCTGAGGCCTATTCCATAAAGAAACAGGACAATTACATGGCCCAAAATATCAACTTGAGTGGAGGCATACTCAACACTCCTAATACACTTTATTAAAACCTAATTTGGCCCTAGGCCGCTTATACAAGGGCTAATCCCATACTACGGAGGTGACACGAAATAAAACTTTATTACATTACAAAGAGATGGGAAACTGGGCACTCTCTATCCCAATTTGTAGTTAAAGAGACAGAACTTTATACCAAGTGT
Source organism: Anabrus simplex (assembly GCF_040414725.1). Lineage (NCBI taxonomy): Eukaryota > Metazoa > Arthropoda > Insecta > Orthoptera > Tettigoniidae > Anabrus > Anabrus simplex. The sequence continues at coordinate 308,807,675 of NC_090267.1, read as the reverse complement.
CTTTTACATTTTAAAGGAAGGTTACATGGTAAAAGTTTCGAACCTGCCCCGAGGGTTAAACTGCTGAGCTAGCAAACAAAGAAGTTATTAAAAGGCCATTACCTGATGGATGAACTGCCGCCTGAAGAAAGGGGCGCTTCCCGCCCCCTGCTACATAATCACACTAAGAAGATGTTACTGAAGTGGCCCCGAGACCAGAAAAACAGCTGTTTATATACCCTCGCGGAAAATTCGAGACGTTTCATGAATGAGAACCCACACCCCCTTCACTTTTATTGGCTAGGATTAAGCAACATATCCATATTGGACAAGATACACCTTATTAGTCAAAAATTAATTAAAGAAATTCGGGATTGGCTAAATTCAAAACAAGCGGAAAGAGAAGGGTTATACTGCCAACCCAGAAATGACAAAAAGAAATTTAACAAAGCACAAACTTATGAACACAAAATTTCTCAAAAAAAAACAGTTCCTTCGCTTCGCACTAGGGTGCACCATTGTAGTTCTTCAGTAGTGCCATCTAGAAGAGAATGTTCACACTTCTCACTACAGAGAAAACAAAAATAAATCGAAAAAGACACAGTTCAGAACTCTTCTGAGAAACTTTAGAATTAACATGGTTGTTAAAGTTCAGGCTTCCTCCAGTAGAGGAGTTTCAACTGGCGCAATGTTTGAATTAGCGGCGCGGAGGTGTACCGCCCGGTACAATAATAATAATAAGCTACAAGAAAATTGAAAAACTCTCAGATACTATGCGAAGAAGGAGGATAAACTTTTACGGTCATCTTCTCCTCAGAATGAACTCTATGATTAACCGAACAAATCTTGACTTCTTCCGTAACCCAAAACAAAACCGAACTGGTTTAAAGAAACTGAAAAATACATGATAGAATTAAAAATTACAGAAAATTCACTATTCGGTCGAACAGTTAAAGTAATAACTAAAGAAGAAAAACGTTCCAAAACAAATCTACATTAAAAGCCAAATCTATTATCTCGGAAGACGAGAAGAAATGAAGATCAGAAAGAATGAAGAAATACTGGGCACTAAGAAAAGAACAACACACAGAGAAAGGATTGATTCAACATACCCCAAAGAGGGTGAAACGAAATAATAATAATAATAATAATAATAATAATAATAATAATAATAATAATAATAATAATAATAACCTATATGTTAAAAAAAATATGAAAACTAAAGTCAGTCAGTCCGGCCATTCTATCCAGTCGATTTCCTTCATTCTTTTTTTAAATGAAAGGTATTTATGCACAGATTTGTCATCAGGTACTATAAATCACTTAACTTCCGCCTTCCTCAAATTATTTGATTTTCAATTTTTTGTCTCTTTGAAGCAATCATATCTTTGGTTCTAATTGAGGTACGGAGTTTGTTTTGGCCCAAGAACACTCAGTGGATCAACCTCTTTCATTTCAGCTCTTAATTATTCAAACTGGTTGATTCTGAGGAAAGTTATGAGTGCACATTCAATTTGACGTCTCATTTCTTCAACATTTGTTCTCAGGTACAGAAACAACATCGAAGAATTCGCTTGACACTAGTATTGGTTCCTTTGAACTTTAAGTCTTTACCTAACTTTGCACAAATTTTTGAAACTGTAGGTAAACATTTTTTCAGCTAAATAAAAATTGCTAACAATACGACGTACGGCACCTTTGTCAAAGTCGTCCAATCCAGTAATATTCTTTGTGCGCATTCTATTTTTGTTTGGTGTTTCAAACAGACTATCCATAGGTTTTCCTAATTCTTTCGTTTTTCGCTCTTAATCCGTACCAAAGAACTTTATGACACTCCAACAGCTGCTGCTACTCTTTCCCGCATTTTTTTACAATCTATCACAAACTTTTCTTCCATTGCCTCCCTTTCCATAAAGACTATAACGTTCAAGATTGCTGCACGAGTCTGATTCTTTAGCACCTTACGATGCACGCTACTTTTAATGCCTTCCATACTGTCACAGATAGGCCTAACGTACACCACCACTAACCACAGTTACTACTCAACGGGAAATTAGAAGGCAGAGCGCGGCAGCTGAGTGTAAACTTATGCACTGAACTGTCCTTGTAGCAGGAGCTCTGTTAGGAGGGGATAGGCTACGCGAGACAGTCCAAAGTGCGCATGCGCTCCCAGATGTCTTCCTAGCTGGCCCGATCTTTACCTTGAATATCCTAGGACAGTGTAGCATGGGGTCCGGCATATCGGCGGAAACTTGGAAGATTTCTTTTAATGTTCATCTGATCATTTTATCTGAATCTTCAAGAAATTTTACAGGAATTTGCTCAGAGTGAATGTTTGTAACTGGTAAATAAGAAATTGAGGTATTTAGAATACAGAATTTTTTTAAGAGTTTGTAAACGAGGTGAGGACGACAGAGATTCTAACTTGTTTCTTAGATTAATCATTGATGCTTGAGAGTTGAATGTGATAATACTCTCAATGTTCACTCCCAAATATTTGATCGATTCTCCCAGAAAGATACTCTTGACGTCTCCTCTGCAAGTTGAGATATCTTCACCAATGAGCTTACCACATACTGACTTGGACAGATTAATATTCAAACCAATCTCACTGAATCCTTGAACTGCCATTCGTGCAAGTTTGAGGGCAGATTATTTATCCCTACCGATGACTACGGTATCATCCGTGAAGCCTCAGTTAACGGCTTAAAGTCAGGTGTTACGGAAAATCCATATTCTGTAACCACAGGTTCATCGTCGAGTTCTTCCAAAATATGATCCGTTGCAAGATTGCATAATGCTGGAGATTAAAGAGACCCCCGCAAAATGCCTCTTCTGTGCAATATTGGCTTGCTTTTGAAGTGGTTACATTCAATTTGTGTTTGATTTCTTTCTTGAAACTTAACAAACAAAGAAGAAAGCTTTGAGGGAGCAGCGGAATTTTCCAGTGTTCTTCTAAGATGTTTGTGGCCTATGTTGTCGAAGGCTTTGTGAATATAAAGAAAAATTATAGTAGCATTGATGCTATTCTTCTTTGCACAATGTAATATCGACTGCAATATGGATGTGTTCAGTACTATGCCAGGTGAATTTGTGAAACCTCTTTGGTACTCAATGAACACTAAAAATTCCCTTAATCTCCGGTCGAGAACTCACTTGATCACTCTTCTAAGGACTGAAACAATTGTGACTGACTGCCAGTTTGAGCTTGATATCTCATCTCCAGATTTAAATATTCATACTGTTCTTGCTTTGTTGAAACAAGGTGATGCATGTGATGTCTCTAACATACGGGTAGCTGGAAGAGCTCATTAGCACATGATCAGGTCTGGGTGACGTATCAACTGCTATTTTCTGAATTGGTAATAGAATTTCCCCTTTCGAAATGATGTGTTGGTATGTATCATCTAAAATAATTCTCTCAGGATCAGGTAACTGCTTTGTATAGGAACTTCTGATACAGTCATTACTGACAGAAAAAATATGGGGAAAATTATTTTCTATATCCTGAATAGGAATTCTGCGTTGTGGTCGACTATCGCCAAGAACACGGTGAACTGCTTTTCTCCTCTGATTATAATATTGATATTGCACTACCTGGTATTCATATTTTTCTTGTCTCTTGGTTCTATTGCGCTTTGTTTGCCTTTCCGGGTTTGATGATTGTGTATAATTCCTCTGAATATTTAGGTCCATCCCATTTTTCCTCAGGTCATAATACCTGCGAGCAGAGTGCTTAGGATCCAGGAACAATATCAATAGCTTGAGCAAGGAATTGTGTAAATTTATGTACACTTTCTGAAAACGGATTTTCATCCATATTATCCTCAAATTTCCTTTTCCATTCTGCAATTCTTGATTTTAATAGATTAACATATGAGTTTGAACAGGGAGGATTATCTTTAATTGTCGAGGAAGAGGACGTTGACGATTCAGAAGCGTTGGCAGAAATGTTCATCTGAAGTGATACAAGTCTCAGTCGAACATCAGGATGAGATTTGCTTGTGAGATGTGTGTGCCATTCCATTCAATTGGCAGTTCCCCATGCATGTACTGAAACTTTACCCCAAAATAATGGGTTTCATATAAGTGAGATTTATAAATGGTTCTCTGAATCTTCCCTCAGGCAGCTTGCATAAAAAACACATTTACCAGGCTATCAATGATGGCCATGAGCCTTTGAAAATAGTTCAGTCCTGTAATACCAGATGGCTATCAATTTACTCAGCAATTGTTAGAATAATTGCACAATGGCTGGAACTGAACACACGTTTCAGAATTGTTAGGATCAGTGGGAACTGTTATACTAAAGAAACTCTGCATGCTATGCTTAAAAATGAAGACTATTCCTTGAAGGGATTCTTGGGGATATTACAAGAGTAAATAAAGCCTTTGAATCAAACCAGCAGACCCAGCTAAACTCTTAACTCACTTACAATTGTTGATTGAATCATTGGGAAAAAATACTGTATTGCCTACATTCAAATGTGATTAGACCAATAGTGACTTTGAAAACAATCTTAACCCTAAACCACACCTGGGCTATTATGTAAAAGTAAAATCAGAAAGACGAAGACGGAACAAAATTTCACTGCAGAAAATGAACAGTTAATTCAAAGATGATGTACATGTTTTGTAGTTTCTTTGATCAAGGAACTGTAGAGAAGACTTCCTGAAAATATGGAAATATTAAAAACTTTTGCTCGACTAAGTCCTGGTTATGCTCTTCGACAAATTAAGGAATCTTTGATTCCATTAATGGAGATGTCTAGCACCAAACCAGAAGTGAAGGGGAAAATATAGGGGCACAGTGGGGTGCAGTAAACTTAATTAAATGGCAGAATGTCACTAGCTTTTGGTGTGAAGTCATTAGTTATAGAGATGCTTCAAACATAAACCCATTTAAAGAACAAGCCCAGTTTGCATTAGCAATGTTACTTTTGCCCCGGTCAAATGCAGAGGTGGGACGGTTGTTCAATCAAATGAATGTTGTAAAAACAAAATTAAGAAATTTTTTTTTGGCTAGTTGCTTTACGTCGCACCGACACAGATAGATCTTTTGGCGACGATGGGATAGGAAAGGCCTAGGAATGGGAAGAAAGCGGCCGTGGCCTTAATTAAGGTACAGCCCCAGCATTTGTCTGATGTGAAAATGGGAAACCACGGAAAACCATCTTCAGGGCTGTCGACAGTGGGATTCAAACCCACTACCTCCCGGATGCAAGCTCACAGCCGCATGCCCCTGACTGCACGGCCAACTCACCCGGTAATTTAGAAATAGGATGGGGACAGAGCTATTGCAGTCAATCTTGAAAGGGCTGGACTAAGATGGCTTAGTAAATGCTGCCATGATTTTGAACTGCCCCAACAAGTGTTAAAACAAGCTGGGGCAGTACAAGTCTACAAGACAACATCTGCAGGAGCTTCAACATCTAAAGCCTCTTCAGAAAACTAAGATGGAGATGCAGAAGTATTAATTTTCTAGTTTGGTAAGTGTTCAACGATGACTTTTCTCTGTTGTAACAGATCTGTGGGGCTGCTACCTTAATACATGTGTACTAATATTAATGATACTGAGGGTTATATATAACGAGTGACAAAAAAATCAGTGTGTTTTATGTTACATTTGGTGGTTTTTTGTGTGCATTTAGAAGCTTTATTCATGTTGGTGTTGGCAACACTGATGAGGATCATCTCGCTGACTTTTTCATTTTGTACACTATATCAAGATGGAGAAGGTAAGAAGCAACTGTGGCTTTGGAAATAACCAAGTATACCTATAATTCAAAAATGCTGGTATATGCAGAGAACCTGATGACTGAACTGAGCAAGGTTTGTCTTCAAGGCTACCATTACCATAAGAGAGATGCTTGAACCAATTTGATAGTGTTTTAATGCCAATCCCCTGTTTATTTCCACTCAACATACTATAACCTTCCAATGTATGTCAGGATGAGATTGGTGAACACATTGTAAGTTTATGTTGAGAAATAATGTCAATGAAATCTTATATTCGGTTATCACACCTCCAGGTGAATTTGAGTTCAGTTGACTTGTCTAATTATGTGGACGGCATCGCTGAATTAAAGATAGCGGCGGATTGATAACAAGCTCTAAACCCCGTGGTGCCTTGGAAATATTGGTAGACAATTAAACATCGTGGAACATAGGGCAGGATTAAATGAATAATACACATTCCTCAAGTAAAGTTTCTGAAATGCATGAACGGCAGAATATCAGTGTCAGAATGTTACTGAGGGCCATGAAATGTGTGAATAATAAGTTTATATGAGAGGGCCATACCTTGTACATCTAGTCTCGCACGATTCGACGATCGAGATGAAGAATGAAACCGTCGATTACTAACCTAAATACGAGGCAGCAATTATTAAATAAGTTCCTTTGCTAGTACAGCTGATTTATACGAGATCGTTACGCATTATGTGTCAAATGTTTCCAATTGTCAAGAACATATGGGAGCTAGAAGCATAGAAGAATTCTAAAAAGCAAACCGTCTGCGATTATTATGTTGTTGTAGAATTTGTTTTGTCTCTGAGGAAGTTGACTCTCAATCTGTATCTTAGAAGGATCGGAAGCAAAAATTCGTGGAGAAAAATTGTGTTGAGATATATTAGCGTGATATTGGCATATTATAAACACTTATTATATTGTAAAACAAGATATCTTCTTATCGAAAGTGCAAAGGCAAGTGTGTCAATTGAACTGTAAAATTGTATCAAGGTGTATAACCCTGTCCTAATTGATATCTCTGAGTTTCAGGTAACATGGAACCGTTAGTTATTGGTTATACATATGAGATGACTGCACGTATTAACATGAACAACTAAAATAGAGGGACCTCGAAGGATCTGGCCAGGAATGTGATGGACACTAATGGATAATGTTAATAAGTGAGAGCTGAACACGGAAGGTGACACCGTCGTGGAGCAACAACCCAAGATGAGTACTTGAATATCGTCTATATATTCCGCCATGTAGTTGCTTATTTTAGATGTAGAGTAGTATTTATTTTAATGTCGATTTGACATGTATAATTTTCAACTTGAAGGCGACCGTTATTTGTTCATCATTGCGTTGTATTACTTATGATCGTTGCGTCTAGTGCGGTGAGTCAATCTACGTTGTGATAATATGCGATGGTCGTGTAAGTTTTCTTTTAATGTCTGCTGGCAAGGTTTTACGGAATGATTTTCGGCATCGATGATATTGGTACCGTAATGGTGTTATGGTGATGAGCGTTAACTTAACTCGTGGCTCAAAATACCCCGGAGGAGCTTAGTATTTACGACGTGCGATTCTGTGGTCTTCAAATATTATGTGCTTGTGCAGAAATACGGTGTTTGATAATGGAAGTGTGATATTATTGTGGTGATATGGTGTTAATGCGGCAACGTATTTAGTAGTTTTGACGTAATTGCCTGAATAGATTGTTCCTAGGTATTGTGAATTCGCTGTGCATGACGATTTGTGCGACGTGATAAGGTGTTTGATACGGTAGGATCTTTGAAAATATGTACGTGGATAGAGAGATGTGGATGGTTATAGACGTGTCATTAGGATTACGTATTTTATGATGATGTAATGTGAAGGTCCTGATGATGGCATTGGCGTTAGGAATTGTGTTGGTCATGCGTGAATTGTGATGTTGTTGTGATGAATGATTTATTTAGGCACGAGGCCGTATTTTAGAATAATGTTATAGGATTTTGCACTCACGAACACTAATAGATGGTCGTCACATTTATCCTATTTAAATACAAGATTGACCAGAGCGCACGATATTAAAGGGATGTTTAGGATCTTCGCAAAATAATCGGTAACGTAAAGATATTGGGTCATGTCGTAAAGGAAATATGATCTCCTATGGTAAGTAAATCATTTCTTTGCTAGTTGGATATTTTGTAGATCATTTGAGTTGACGCCTAGTGCTGATGTAGTTATTTCAGGCCAAACGTCGCAGTGGAATCCGGAGGCGCAGAATCAACGTAGTTAGAGAAAGTTATTGTAGATGCTGCAATGTCTATTGATGTCCTTTGTTTAGGTGCAGTCTTCGATGAATGTTCGAGAGGATCGAGTCTGTCTTTTAAATGCATGATTTTGATGGATGACATATTATGTTACGATCCTGTGTCTTTCAAACATTTCTCTTGCATTTATGATGATTTATGAATTTAGAATAACGGTGTTTTCAAGTTGCTAGGTAGACAGTTTACCGATAAATAATGCGATGTTTTAAATTAGAATGACGGAATATTTTGAGATATTTGAGTAGGGACAGCATTCTGAAGTGGACGATTCAATAATTCCCAGTTATTTATTTCGAAATGCGTGATGGATAATAGATCTTTCACTGTAAGCCTTCAGCAGAGGGACACTTTGTCTCTTTTGTTTTTTTGATTTTCTCTTGATTGACGATGTTATAATTTCTTTGTAACAAGAGCATGAAGTTAGGTGTTTATTTCAATTTTAACGTAACATTTATTTTTTTTCCTTGCTATATCCGTTTGTGTTGCTAATAATTTGCTCATAATGTAATTGACATTCGAAGTTATTTGAAGTCATTAAACGGAAAATCCTTCCATAAATGAAACATTTTACAGAGTTCTCATTTCATGTAACGTAGGAATACTAGGATAGTTATTTAATTTAGGATAAAATAAAATGATGGTCAATGTATCTTGATGAATATGCCAATATCCTAGATCTCTAAACAATCTGTTGCGGAATAGTCATGTAATTTTAGGCAGGAAATGACGATTACTTTCTACGTTTAAACCACGATGATAACAGTCCACTATATAAACCTGTGACCCGACTCGTCGGACTTGCACGTCCCTAGAGTGGAGGCTTCATGGATCTCCGACTGCTTTGCTTTGCCGCGGCATAACCCAACACTGAGATACAGAATTAAGATGTGCAAAATGGTCACAGGGATTGTTGTCAGGGCTCAATACTTATACCCACATAGCTGTTGACTTTAAATAGTATATATATATATATATATATATATATATATAGTGATTTTACAATCCTACATTTCCAATGAAATGTATATTCTCACAGTTGAACCTCAGTTATATACAGCAGAAGTCCGCTATAGCGAGTTCGGCATTTAACGAGAACCCCGTTATAATGATAACTTTCGTCCATCCCTTCGGAATTCCTATATTAAACTGTGTATTATCCTTCGATTACAGCGAGAGCCCTATCACTGACGCATCCGTTATTATGAGCGATTATGCGCGCTCGATTTTTCCCATTGCCGATATTAATGCACTCAGTCATTATACTGCATACGATCGATCATCTTCAACCGTATCATTTTCTCGCTATGCCCACCAGCGAGCTCTCTCATCGACATTCGAAGGCAATGTCAGAGTCGATTAGTAATACCCATCGACTGCTCTTCCGCAAGGAAAATGGAAGGGGAGAACATGTTTTTGTAATAAATGCGTAAATAACGTGCCCGATAACCGTAGTTAACTCGTTAAAAATACAGGTTGAAGTAAATGATCTCTTAATTTTAATGGTATACTGTATTCTGAAATGAAGTAAGAATGTGATACACCTCAAGATATGGCAGGGTACATCACTGATTTCAGAGGATAGTTTAGATTTTCTCGCGTGTAGTTAAATTTCGGAAAGCTATTCCCATGTCAATGTTTAGCGAGGAGGTTATCATTTCTCTACATGCGTTTCAAACAGGTTTTCATGATACAAATACGGTTAGGTTAGGTGACGCTGTTTGAAGAAGAAAACTGAAATGTTTGCCACAGAAGCCCTTGGAGTGATACCGTATTTCTCCGAAACCAAGACTACTTTTTTCTTCTTAGAATCTCTTGCGAAAAATCAAGGGTCGTTTAGCATTCGTGGCCTGATAGTAATGAACACCACTGGCAACTACTGCAGTAACCACGCTGTTTCTTTTCACCCCCGCACGCGCGCACAAAAAACTCATTGACAATAAACGACCGCTAGCCGCGACGACCGGTTGTACAGTGCCTATGTGTAACGTCACTGGATCTCGGGAAATAGCGAAGAGAGAATGACATTCTATTATCCTCTAAAAAAAACGTTTCTCAAATCTGCAGAATGGCATCAAAACATACGAGCCTTTGAATTCTTAGAAAGGCCACGGCTACTCAGTAGTAGAGTTATAACGCGTCTGCTGTACCTGACGCTTAGTAAAATTAAGTTTTATAGACAGCAGGAATATTTTCGTTATGGATCGTCATATTGTAAAGATACGTGGAACAGATATTGCCAACAAATTTTAAGTTAATGGCTATTAAACACTCGGAAATGTATAATAATTGTGCAGCCGCAAGAAAATACGACATAGGCCTAACTAAAGCCAATATTCGGCGTTACCGTGAAGACAAAGATAGCTTTAAAATGCGTACTGCACAAAAATGCATTCAGTGGCCCGCAACAAGGACGCTTTAAAGAAGTCTGAAATTGTGAGTTTGTACACAAAAATGCAAGGGCGGAATTGCCATACCGCGGTGCAATAAACTCGTTCGTTGACTTTCAAAGTCCGCGATTAAGACCTATACATCGCTAGCCGCTGAAGTTGACCAATCCGGCAGGCAAGACGTGCGTGTAGCGGCAGCCAGTTATATCTGGCGCTGAGTGAAAGCAACAGTTTTACAGTAAGCAAGAATATTTTCGTGATGGATCGTCGTATTGTACAGACGCGTGGAATGTGTATTGCCGGCAAATTTTCTACGAGTTCCCTTCAATATTATTATGCCAATTTTAAGTTAATGGTTATTAAACCCGCTGAAATAAAGCATAATTGTACAGCCGCAAAAAATACAGCATAACTAAGGCCAATGTTCGACGTCTACACATGGTCTAAAAAGGTGTACTGTATACGAAAGATATTCATATGATTTTTTAAAGCACTTTTTAAGCCGCATAAAAAATTTTTGAAGGAAAAAGTGGGGGTCGTCTTGGATTCTGAGAAATATGGGAATATATTTTTTTCAGAATGAAATTAAACACACACTTTCACATAGTATCGGATTTCGAAAAACAACAAACAAGTGAGCCGTAGTGTGGATATTATCCGTGAAAATGCAAGCTTTGAACAAACTGATTGCCATAAAATTCCCGATTTTTAAAAAAATCTGATATGACAATCCGCTATAGCGAGTGAATTTTTTGCTGTTATGCAATCTTGCTATAACAGACTTCTACTGTATATTGTTATTTGTCAGCCCTGTGGTAGTCCCTTTCAGTACTTCCTAGAAGGGGCTAGCAGGTCAGAAGACAAGGGATCTCCTAGCCGGCCTGGAGGACGGGGCCGGTCTTTCCATGTCTTTTTCTTGTCGGCTGGTTTACCTGCGAGTTTATGGGAGATGCAGTCAGAATATTTCACCTCTAGCCACATCACAAATATTCTGGTTCACATCACCAGAAAAACAAATGCCTACAAGACCTGCCTAGCAACAACTATACATAACTTCATATCACAAGTTCAAATTCGTAAACAAGAACTTTTTACGTTTAATGGCACCATCCATCAACAAAACGGTCTGGCAATGGGTTCACCAGCCTCAGGTATTCTCCCAGAAATCTATCTGGACTTTCTCGAGAATACTAAAATCAACAACAAATTCGACAACATCCTTTTTTGGCCTAGGTATGTCGATGATGTCCTAGTAGTTATAAACGAGAATCTGGAAGATGCTCACACCACACTTCAAGCACTAAACAACATCGATCCCCATATTACATTTACCTTGGAGTCAGAAGTAGATCAAAAAATCAACTTTCTGGATCTTACTATCACTAGACAACAGGAATCTTTAACCTACAAGATTTAAGGAAAACCCACTCAATCGGCTGTCACAATCCGACAAGATTCAGCTCACCCCCTCCCCCACAAAAAAGCAACATAGAACAGTCTTGTACACAGAGCATTCAACGTACCCATGAATAAGAAAGATCTTAATATCGAATTGAATACTATCCACCACATTGCCAGATTCAATGGCCTAATAGCCATTTTATAGAAAATTTCATCAACAAACATGAATTTCGCCCCAAGACCACACTTAAAAAAGAACTATCTAAACATGACTTTTTTCCACTTTTACTTACGTCAACGGAATTCACAAGATCACTAATGTTTTAAAGAAAAAAAGGTATGAAAATAGCCTTTAAAACCAACAACAACACATCCTACATAACACATCACATATTAATAAAATAAATAGGTAAGCAAAATCAGGTGTGTACAGGCTTAAACGTAACACATGTTCTACTATTTATGTAGGGCAGACCGGTAGGAGCTTTAATATTAGATATTCAGAACATTTCAATGCAGTCAAATACAACAAATTCTCAGCCATCGGCCAACATATGGTCGACTATAACCACAAATTCACGAACATTGAAACAGACATGGACATTCTCGAAATAGCTCAGAAAGGACCTCGACTCAATATAATTGAGAATTTTTACATACATTTGGATCAATACTTTAATGCCATTTACAATCTCAACGAAATAACTGAGAAACCCAATATTTTATTTGACCTTTTCATTACTTATTACAGGAAAAACAAATTGGTTGTTCAAATCTCTTTCTTTAAGTCAATTAAGGGTCCCCCGCCAACACAAACATCATCAGTTCCCCTCTTACCCACCCCACCTTGATCCATTGCCCATCCCTCCCACCTTCCATCACTTACGTCACTCTTCCCTTCCGTATTTCCCCTCTCCTCTCTCCTGCTGATCTACTCCGTGCGATGCTCACTCCGCCAGTTGCATTCAATACAGCAAGTTTGTTCTACAGAACGCAAGGTGAGTCATCGTTATTTTGTTTCTTTCCCTTGCTCGTTCTCTATTTTATTCTTCATGTTAATTCTAACTTCTTTTCTTCAGGTTCATTGGGCTCCGATTGAATTGAGACTACTTCCGTTTAACACAGCAAGTTTTCATTCCATCATAGAACATGCCCAACTCTGTCAACTTTTAATTTTACGCTGGTCTCATTGGACAAATTTTCCCTCTACGCTAATGTGGAACTCACATCTAGAACTTTCCAGAACATAGGACTTCGTATATACCAGATATAACTTTAATTGTGCAACACAGGAGTAACCGTCAACCAGAGACTTTCTCATCAGAAGATTTCATGTGACTTCACAAAGATTTTTTATTTTTTTATTTGTCAATGTTAACGCATCTTTGCTACATTTATCATAATTCATATATACGGTATTTCACTTTTGTATGTCATTCCAACTCTATCATTTCTCCACATTACTTTATTTTATTTTATGACTATGTCTTTTGCTTTTGTACTTTGGCTAGGCTGATGATGGTCCATAATCGACCGAAACTAGTACCTGTTAATATCATTGTAATGTTTTTGTAAACATCAAATGATTTTTAGTATTGAGAAGGTGGAACATTAAAAAAATGTATTTATTTTAAGTATAGTCTTAACTCAATACGGAACCTAACCATGAAGTTTATTACTTTGAACAAGTCCTTTAACTCGTTATCGATCGATCTCAAACACATCATCTTAAGTCTTCATTATGTGAATGCAGCTTAACAGGATGCTTATGACTTCAACTGGATTTGTTTCAGCAGGAAATAGTGGTGTTCCTTTTACTCTTTTGACTGTGATCATTGAGTTATGAACATCAAGTGGAATTGCTTCGGCACGAAATAGTGCTAATTTTTTGCCTGTGCTCATTGTGTTAGCTGTTTTTAGATCTTTATGACTTAATTTTTGCACTGCTTTGCTAATTGGCTGATGATGACACTTCAAATGTGTTGAAACCAGTTCCAAATGAACAGGTTGTAACTTCTATTTGGTTCAACAACGGAGTATTGAAAGGTGGATCCTTCCTTCCGGGTCAGGAATGGAATATAAAGTGTAATAATGGCTCGGTGGCAAAAACTTACTCCTGTACAGCTATTAGCAGAACTTGAAAAGCTACGAGAAGACGAATCAGGTGACGAAGACACATTATCAAATATAGATGCAATGAGTGATGAGGACTTTATACTTCAACAGTGTGGTAATATGTCTGTTAGTAATAGTGATTCGGCTAATGAAAATATACACACAGTGGACTTCGTACCTACAATTGACGCAGGGTCAGGGTCACCAGCCGTGATCAATCTTGCAGCAAAGGACTATCTCATAGCAGCAGGCAACCTGTTCAAAGAGGAAGGGGACGAAGTGGGAGAGGTCATGAATTGGTAAAGTCTCCTTGATTTGCACCAGGGGATCAGTTATGTGGTAAGGATTGAACAACTATTTGGATTGTCATCGCCAGTAGTATTTAGTATTTATTGAACGTTACAGGCATTTACCCCAGATACATGTTCACAATGCCCAGTTACATGCACAAACAACTTACAATAAAAAGAAAAAGAAGAGACTCCTTGGCCATGCCATGAGGTCCATTAGATACTCCGCAAAATGTAACACTCCCTAGGGAGGATCACCACAGTAGTCATCCTCAGTCCCTACATCCCACATCCATCATCTCCACTGGATATTAAGAAAGCAAGATAAAATAATAATAATAATCATACGACCTACTACTACTGTCCGGCCGTGTCATCACCCCTGGTGAGCAAAAGGGCCACCCTCCCAGTGATGACACGACCGGCCCTATCCGTGGGGCCCAAAAGGAAGACCCCAACATCCCCTACCAGCTGACAGTGCAGATTTCTCACCATTCCACTTGCGGCCGGCCACATGAGGCGGAAACCCATCTCCTCATGTCTCTCTCTCTCTCCCCCCCCCCCCCCCTTCCCTCACTCCACATATGCCTCTATCATTCTTTTTCAGACTCTCTGCATATATTTGGGGTAGACCTGTCCTACCCCGTCCTCTTACGGTTATGTCCTGCCCTCCACCTACCCATCTCTCCTTACCATCTCTTACTATACATAAATAGTGAGAAATGAGCACATGCCAAAATAAATACAACTAGGTGTCGTAAACTATAAGGAAAGAATAAGGCAAATGAGACGTGACCAGTCAACATGTTATGTAACAACAAAGACGAAAGATAGTGGAGAAGGAAAGATTATGCAACCATGTGTGGGCCTACTTCTACACTTTCATCTTACCCTGTCAGCGTGTCTGGTAGCACTTACCACTCCACGCTGACATCATAACATTTTAAGTTGCTCAGTGCCAATCAACTACTTACTTACTTAAACTGGTCACTTCACTGATTACATTCCAGGTCAACTATGCATTTGCTTAATTACATCATACAATACCTTTCACTTTCCTGAAACATAGTTTTTTTACTGAACTTAAAAACTTATTCAAGTTACCTTCACTTTTCCATTGGTTCGCTATCCACACTAAAAAATTTTGTTCGTCATTTTGCTTGCACATTTCTTGTTGTTTCACGCTTAGAAACAATGCCCTCAACTTCTGCCTCTGAACAAGAACATAGTAAGTGCAAATCATCATTTTCCTCACATAGGATACATTGTGAGCTCTCTTTACTCCTAATCCATCCCTTATTTCTATGCAATCCCATCAGCCATCATAATATCCCGCCTTTCAATCTTCCCTACCCAAATCTTATGTTTAAGAAGACCTTATAAAATAGACTGAGCGAAAGCCTTTCTATACATTCTTCTAACCATTTTTGCATTTGTATATCCTTAATTCTCATTATCATGGCCCTCTGGGTTCTGCTGTCTTTTCCCTTCCATATCTCCCGCCAAATATATCCCATACCCAGATTCTCAACATAGGTTTTAATTTTTGCTAGCCAACAATCATCATACATTCCTTTCAATTCTTGTTTGAATGTTTCCTGCAGCAAAACACAGCCTCTTCCCTTCTAAGCCTCATTAAATAATTCAATATTCTTAACGCAATCTACCTCTATATACCCTCCGCATATTATTAATGCCCCCACATTAGCTGTACATTGCTGTATCTCATAACTGTCTTGCTAAATTTGTGTATTATTTGGTTCAAACTAATCCTTTTCTTTTCTAGTCCCCATACTTCTACCCCATATTGAGCTCTACTTAGGACTAATGTCTTTAATACGAATCTCAGTACTTTATAGCTTATCCCTGGGTATTTAGCAACTAGAATTTTTATTGTTTATTGTTGCAAGGCTGCAACCCCTCTCAGTTTACACCTCTTGATGTGATCATCCCACCCTCCTCTGCTATTTAGCAGCACTCCTAGGTATTCTGATCTCTCTACTTCCTCAATTCTTTCCCCCTGCATCATCCATTTCCTTCCTTTTTTTTGCCCTCTTCCTCTTACTTATAATCATCACCTTCGATTTGTTACAATTAATTTTTAACGACCACTTCTTTGCATATTCCGCTAATTTATCCATACTTCTCTGCAATCCGCCACCTGATAGAGTCATTAATAGGGTTGCCATAATCTCGAAATCCAAAACCAGGACAAAACTTACGGTCAGAGTTATCGATCGAAGGAAATAGAAATATGAGGAATAAGGAGTCCTCATGCCCCTAAGCATAGGGAAATGTGCATTTAATTAATGATCCAGAGTTGAGGAAGGACTACTTCATTAAGAAAGCCTTTATTACCAAAAATGAGAATATGCATTAAATTATTCAGTACACAAAGTTCCATTGTCATCATTTAAGTAAGCTTTTCTTATACCAATCGTATTTTTCAGAACTTTGAACAGATGAAAGGAACTTCATCTGGTTCTCAATCAGTTTATGAAATTCACTGCAACTTACATTTTTCATATTGTACTGTATTTGCAACATTGCATTAACTGATTTTACTATTAACCTATTCCTTTCTTCTGTCCATTGAGAATTCATGAGGGAAAAGACTCTCTCTACATTGGGGTTATGACCGGGAACGGAGAAATAAAATTCCACAATTTTCAGCAACTCTGAATACTGCTCACTACAAATACAATTATGAATGAAGAACACCCATTTCTTATGTGACATCAAATTCTCAAAACTTTCATCTTTGACCTCCCCCAAAACACACTTTAATTTCAGTACTTGGTCAAAGAGAAGGGACTCATTCAATTTACAGCTTGTGTTTTCAAGCATCCACTTGAATGTCTTTTCAACATTTTCCCATGAAGGTACAGTCTTTAGCAAAATCCAGTCAAAATGTTTAATATCAGACAAGGGCTTACTCCATTTTATCAAGTAATCAGTAACAGTTTGACAGAAAAGAGAGACTTCCCCTAGAAATGTAGACTGCTATTGTGCAAGGTCAGACATTAATTCTTTAACTTTCGACGTAACGAAAACACACTGTTTTCTCTCTCCTAAAATTTGCAGTATATTTTCTACCTCCAATCTTAACTCATTCACTGATATGTCTTCCCTCTCAATACTGCTAACTGCCCTCCGGAAAGGATTCATTAGTGCATTCAAGAAGAGCAGATACATTTCACCAACAGAATCAGAAAAGAATTTCTTGAGAAGGAAAAGACACATATCAAGTGAAAGAAAGTAAGACTTAAGTGCCTTAAACATGTGGATGAACCTCTCTATAGCAGGAAACATGGTGAGCCACCTGGTTCTTACATGTCTAAGTAGGTCCTCATGTGTCACATCAACAAATTCTGAAAATTCGTTTAGCGATGCTACACGAACAGTATATATGGAGAAATAATTAAAAACTTTTATGATAATGCTCTCAATATTATGAGAGAGGACATCTGCACCAGTCTGAATTACGCAAAATATGAGCTGGACAACCTACTCCTAAAATTTCCCTATTCAGTTTATTCTGAAGTTTCTTGTACACATTGTTTTCTCCTTTTCTTGCAACACCCCCAAAGTTAGAATTTGTGTTATCTCCATAAAAAGCAGATACTTTATCACTAACCCCATGTTCTAAAATGGCACTGTATACACACTCTGTTACTGTACTAGAATTCTCACTGTCACATTCATTTAAATTTAACAATCGACTTTGGACACCGTCATAATCAAAATACTGCACAAGAACAAGAAATATTTACAAATACTTGTGGTTGCTAGCATCAGTGCTAATACCAACATAATTGGCCTTTGATAGACTGTTCCTTGTTCTGTCTTCAATGAACAGTGAAATCACATTATTAACGATGACTTCTGTTTTAGTTTTGGCACTGGAAAAGTTTACTGCAACTTTCGAGTCACTAAAAACCTGAGATATAATTTTTGAAGTGCAAGAACTGGAGTTGTATGAATGATGGTACTTGACACAGTGAAATGCAAATGTAGCTTTTGCTGCAGCTACTTTATTACCATCTGCCTGTGTTTTGAAAAAGCTGGTGAGCTGTTTGGAAGATGATGAACCCACTGCCGTCGTATGCTTTTTCGATTTCACGTAGTTCAGAATATCACGTCTACCTCCATTATTGATTGAAATGTAGACACTGTGAAGAGGAAAAACGTATAATACGATCATTTTTTCTAGGAAAACAATGATGTAGCACCTGCACAATTAACAATTTAAAAACGATTTCAATGGGTCTGTGTATAAACGTAATGTTACTCACCCGCAAATTTTGCAGAAAGCTTCATATTCAGTAATAATAATCATATGACCTCAGCTACCGTGTGCAGACATTTCAATTTGACGCCATCTGGCTGTCTGCTCGTCAATTTCAACGTTCCGTTTTACTGTAGGGTCCCAGTAGATGGCAGACCGAGTAAACCGAAACTCTCTTGGGCATCTATGGCTGAGATTTAATTAATTTTGTCGGGTAAACACCAAATGTGTCACCAGAGATCTTTTACATGCCGACATCGTACGACATGGAGTGTCGAACGGACTTTTTTCCGCCCTTCAAAAATCCGACTACCTCTGCCGGGTTTGAACCCGCTATCTTGGGATCCGGAGGCCGACACTCCACCGCTGATCCACAGAGGTAGCTTTCATATTCAGTTCTTCCTCGTTTATACTTGGAAACTGTTCAGTATATCCCTATATATGTCTAGCCGACATTATTAAACCACCAGGCAAATAATAACAACTATTTAATACAATATAACACAACTAAATCGCAAGCACAACAAACCATGCGAACATTCAACAAGCTAATCAAAGAGGATAATACTCTTCATTGCCAGAGATGACTGGCCACCCCTGTATTGACAACTCACAATCTCACAAATAAAGAGAATGTACTGTATACCATCAGAGTTGACTTACTGCCCACTGTTTCGATATCTCGAAAGCTGTTCTGTTCTCTTTTGATTTTATATAATGTGAAGGCAAAGAGATAACATATTGATGCTTCTTTGACAGCAATTTTTTTTTTACCGGAAGTTGACTTCAAATCCAGCAAATATCGCGGACATTTGCCTTTTCGGCCCGGACGTTTTAATTTACCCTAAAACCGCGGACTGTCCGTGAAATCCGTGGCGTATGGCAACCCTAGTCATTAAAAATATATAATCTGCGAATATTAAGCCTGGAATCTCTATATTGTTCACTGTCGGAACAGTCCAATTTGCTCCTCCTTGCCCATCCAGAATATCATTTATAAATAATAATATAGGCAATAATTTGCATCCATGTTTTAGACCCAGCTTGCACTCTATCGGCTTGCTAATTAAATTATCCTCTAGTTTGACGCTACTATATATTTTCTCGTACAATGCCTCAATCGCTCGGATCATCTTCCTTGATACTCCCAACCTCCCTAATTTTTCTGTTAAAGCTCTTCTACTCACAGTGTCAAAATTTTCTCAAAGTCAATCGCTGCAAAAAATATGCTACCTCTTTCCCAAACCATGCATTTTTCTGTTATCTTCACAATGATGATATCTATTGTTTGCCTCCCTTTCCTGAATCCTCCTTGAAATTTAGATATTATATCATTCTCTTCAGAGCAATCCCTTAATTTATTTGCCAAGACTCCTGTGTAAATTTTACTCAATGAGTCTAAGAGAGTTATTCCTCGGTAGTTGTTAGGGAGCTTTTTATTCCTCTTATATATATATATATATTGGGCAAATAATCCCATATTCCCATTCTTTTGGAACCTTGCCCCCATTAAAAATCCTGTTAAATAATTTTACAATTCTCTCCCCCATCTGACTGTATTTACTTATTTCTTTCCAAAATACATTGCTGATACCATTACCCCCCCCCCCCCCCCCAGCTGATCTCCTCTTTACCTATCAACCCATGAACTTCTTCTAGTGAGTGTAAATTCCTTATCTAGTTCATGTATACTGTACCAGGAAGGCATAGGCCCTGGCACATATAAATTATAAATTTTATTTTCTAGCATACAATTCAGTCCCGATGCATGAACAGCTGTGTGAGAGAATGTTCTCGTACCTACTGCACTCCATGAGGGAGAATGCAAGTCAAGCAAGGTCAAGTGACATTACCGCTGCCTGTAGCTTACTTCCCCTACAGAAGTTTCTTGGTTATTTTTATGAACTTTTTAACGATTGGACCAATTAACACGAGACCAATGCTGAATTGTAGCTAATGTTCTGGAAGTAAAATCCTGCAAATTTGAAATCAATCCATCCAGTGGTTTCCAAAATATGATAATTTAAAGTTTGGGAGGAATACTCGCCCCTTCATCACCTGATTTCGAGCGCTGTTCGCCAGACCTGTATAAATAGGCCACTGGGCCAAGGCCTTAACCAGTCCCGTGTACAGAGTCCTGCATGCACAGTGTGTGCAGAAAGTATTCGTGATTCACGAGGACATAATCGTGGCCGTACTCGAACGCTGTTGAAATAGTAAAAGAACGTTGTACCGTACGTGAAGTTCCGCCGCGCCGCGACGACGGTAAGATTCTAGACGTTTCTCAAAGTGAATTATCGTAATATAACACTTGTGAATTTATTAACAGAGTGAAGCTATAATTGGAAGTGAGAATTGAAGTGTCTAATATTTTACTGACTAGTCTACGACACCGTGAACTGTACTAATTTCACATATTTGTAAAACTGCAACAATATCCTAAATCATTGCGTGTGGTAAACCGAAATCATAATTTAAGACTACTGCAATCAGTCTAAGACATGTTTCTTTTACGATAATATATCATTGAACTGTGTGTAACTTTATTTACTCGACTTTATTTACTCGACATTTGTCCCATAACAGGGCAAAACTTAACTATTTTCCTTGTACACTTTCTCGATCTTTCGATCACCACTGTGAAAAACCAGTGAACATTAAGGACTATTTACAATAATATTAAATAGTACAGACTAGTGTGGTGTACATACAACCATAAAATCACCTTAATTTGTTAATAACATTTGTTCAGAGACTGCGATAGAGACTGTTACAAATCACATTTTCAAGTGCTTAGGGACTGTGTTCACTACTTTACAATCGTATTTCAGACATAATTAGTGACGATTATGAACTGTGTTACATCTCAAACCCATGAACTGTGTATATAAGAACTGTGTCTTCTACAGCATGGACTGTGAATGTTAATTCAACATTGTAAAATCAGTGTAAGAATAGAATTGTGCATTACGATGGTGTGTAGTATTGATATCCGTGATATTTGTGAATTCAATAGTGCCAACTGAACTTTCCGTGTTCCGACATTACTCCAAGAACAACGGAAATCTTGGCAAAAGTACTACGAGATCCTGCTACATCGAACGTCGCTTCCAACGAGGGATTTACATGGTTTATTCAGTTATGGTACCTATCGTGGGACGTCGACGAGGGAGATCGATAGAATGTTCCAGACACCAAGTCACCAATTCCAACACTTGTAAGCAGATCTTCTCGTATTCTGAGTGAGTAATCACAACTGATTGACTTTTACAAAGCACTTAGTCCAGTACAGTGCTCTTACAACTGCTTCGTGTGGATATCAATTCATAATTTTATCGTCATTTAAAGGAAGTTCATATTTTGCTATAAATTCCTTTTCAAAGTTATGAATTAATTGAATTCACATTACCTAGAGGAACTTTAGGATTTTCAAGTGCTTTATTAATTCCATTTTTCAATCCAAACGAACTGAAAGACTTACAGCAAGAGATCAAATATTTTATTTAATTTATCAAACTTTCCATGACAAGTGTGTGTTCATTTTTGTGGTTTGAAAATTAGAAAGACTGTAGGTCAGCACCATAAATAATGAACTGATCCCAGGTGTAAAGTGATATTTTGTGTTTACATTTAAATTAGAAAGACTGTAGGTTGTTCATGTTCTATGGAAGAGTAATAATTATTTTGATATTCCCAAGCAAACAGACGTCAAGAAGGTCACAACATAAATCTTTTATTTCACATTTTTGGCAAATATTAGCCACAAATTCGAATCGCAATTGGAACTGCAGGGTGATATATCTGTGGATATTGTTAATAAATTTTACAAAAAAAGAATTACCATCTATTATTCGCCCTGCAATACTATCCGTCTCTGTACCTGCTCCAAAAAACACCGAACACCACCCGAGATCCTTCCCATGCTCAAACCCCACAATCATTTCCCGGTACAATACTTACAACCATATTACTCCATATGACCTGCCTTCTTTCCTTATACGCCCATTCATCTCTTCCTCCTAATACCTTGTTAAAATATGTCACCCATTGATCATAATCGATATTCGTTTTCTTATATCCCTTCCCTCCTTTATTATTTATATTTATTCTCTCCTATATTCTTTCAGTTTAATTCGTCCTACATTCCCTAGTAATTAGCTCTGATTGGTCCTTCATCCACTGCTTCTTCCTTTCCGCAATTTTTTGTTTGTACTTTTCCTCAATCTGCAAAAGACTTCTCGTTCTTTGCTCCTTCCTTTTACTCTATATTCTTTTTTTTTTTTTTTTGCTAGGGGCTTTACGTCGCACCGACACAGATAGGTCTTATGGTGACGATGGGATAGGAAAGGCCTAGGAGTTGAAAGGAAGCGGCCATGGCCTTAATTAAGGTACAGCCCCAGCATTTGCCTGGTGTGAAAATGGGAAACCACGGAAAACCATCTTCAGGGCTGCCGATAGTGGGATTCGAACCTACTATCTCCCGGATGCAAGCTCACAGCCGCGCGCCTCTACGCGCATGGCCAACTCGCCCGGTCTATATGCTTTTAACGCTCTCTTCGCTGCCTTTCTGAGAGCCTCACATTCCTTGTTACACCACCCTTCACCTTCCATCTTTTTCCTTCTACTATCTTGGACTGCCCGTGCCAATCTCCTTACGGGATATTCTATTAACTCCAATGCTCTATGTTTTCCTCCAGAGCCCTTTCCCACCCAATTCTAATTAATTGTATTTCATTATCCATAAGGGCGTCTAACTCCCCTTTTGTGTTCTCTGTCCATATTTATTTAGTATAGCCACTACCCCTCTCTAATGACCTTTTTCTGCATCCCTCCTTAAATTCCTTTCTCCTTCTCACTAATCTAACCCATACCGGAGCGTGGTGCGATTCAATCCAGTTCTCCACCCCTATACTTTTGATGTTCCCTAACATGTCTTCCGAACTCATTACTATGTCAGTAACACTCCCCCCATGTTCAGTAATATAAGTCATTTTGCCTTCTCTGTCCCCCTCCCAGTAACAATTTAAGATAAAAAAACTCCCAACATCACAGAATTCCAGAAAATTTCCACCGTAGCTATTAATTACCTTATTATTTCTTCTTCCTATCCCTATTGTCAACTCGTCTTCCTTGCTAAACCTTGGACTTCGCTTGTCTATTCTGGCATTCCAATCCCCAAGTAATAATACTCCGTCCTCCTCATACCTCCCTCTAACAATACTGGTTTTTACTAGTAGTTCCTCAAAGAAATCATTTGCATATAAGAGATCCTTTGGGGTGACAGTAGGCAAAAATCAAGCAAACATGTTTTTCTCTCCCTACCTCTCTGCCCATGTTAAATCTTATCCACATAACTCCTTCAATGTTGCTCTCAATATCTTCTATTAATTCATTAAACTCTTCTTTAACTAGCACAACTATTCCTCCGGGCGATCGGCCCTTTTTATTCAATCTTTTTCTTGACTTGTGCCTTACCGTAAATCCCCCCAAAGTTATCATCCTGCCTACCTCTAGCCATGTTTCCAAGAGTGCTACTATGTCATAACTTTCTATTAAATTTTACACTCTTATATTACCTATTTTACCCAATAAACCTTCAATATTAACAAAGCCTATCTTCCAGTCTAGTTACAACTTTTTTTTCCCCTACCTTCCCAATTACCATCTTTGTTTTTGCTTCTCGTCACTATCTCCCTCTGCCTCCATTCCATCGTACTTTGACGTTTTATCATCATCTTTCTTTTCCTTATCATCTAACCCTTTTTTTTTTTCCCCACAGGTCCTTCAGGCTCCTGCTTCTCCCCTTCAACATAGAATCTCACCCTTTCTTTTCCTCCCTCAGATCAACAACCACTGTATCAGTTTTTTCTTTAAGAACATTATCTGACAGCACTTCCTGAATCTGCGGACTTAATTTTTCACTCTCACTACACTGCATTGCACTGATTTCTTGACTCGACACTTCAATTAACGTTACCACGTTTTCTCCCTCCTCTTGGGTGTTCTCCTGCCTGCCTTTTAGCCGCTTCGTTACTTCCTCTTCCTGTTTGAGCTCTTCCTCCATGCCTTTTAATTTTGCCACAGACCAAACTCACCACCAGACACCATTAGATACCACCAGCCTTTGTTCCTTAATAAATGCTCTAAGACCCTGATGCCTAGCTCTACCTAGAAGCTTCTTCAGGATTTTCAAGTTCTCGATCCCTTCTCTTCCCAAGTCTCTCTTGACCCAGATCCCTTCACCTTGCAAGTTCCTTGCGTTTCTTAACACTATGTCCGCCATCAAGGTTGATATTAACTTCACTTTAATTAGCCTCTGACCTTTCACCTTACCTACTCTTTCAACAACATCAATGTCTGCTTCACTGAAATTGATTTTCATTTTATTTTGGACGACGTCCAAGACTTTATATATAAGGTTCACTTTTTTTTCACTCCTTTCTTCCTGCAACCCATAAATATTTATACATTTCTTCATCCTTTCTTGGTTAACGTTGTCTATTTCCTTCTTTTAAAAAAAGACCTTTTCCAAATTTTTTACCTGCTCCCTTAGCATTCCAGTTGCGTCTCATTATTTTCTACTTTTTTACCGTGACTCCCCATTGTTCCTGGAACCATACCTTCATATTTTCAAATCCCTTAGCTTGTTCCTTTCTCATTTCCTTTGCCAGTTCGTCTCCAGCATTTACTTTAACAGCATCCCCTACCAGCTCCTTAATTTACTCCCAGTCCTCCCAGCTCATGTTTGGGCCCGGGTTCATCTCCACACCTCCTATAATTAGTAGCATTGTTATCACCGCCGCTACCAGTAGTGTCTCGCCAATCTTCCCGTGCACTCCCTTGTTCGCCGCACGCCCTACTGTCTTCTTCTGCCTTCGCTGCCAGCTCCCAATCGCCACCCGGTATTGCTCAATGCCTACCAAGTTTTCCGCAGTCACAATTCAACACGACCACTCTGGTTGCTTGCTCAAGTTGCACTGTGTCTTCGACAGTAGTGGGAACCCCCTGGAAGGAAGGCTGCTCAGAATGTACTGAATGAGACAGCAGGGCCTACTTCTTACGCTTACGTAACGTAGAGACTAATAGCAAGGTTAGTGCCTGGCGTTTATTCATTGACATGTCCATTTTGAAGCAAATATAGATGTGCACAGAGACCAAAGCTTGTACACAGACAATGGATAATAACTGGTCTAATTCTTTGGAAGAATCAGATGCTTTTATTGCTTTGTTATACACTTATGAAGTTTATAAACCTACTAGTCTAGCTGCAGATCATATGTAGTCTTCTTTACGGGGTCCCCCTGTTTACACTAACACTATACCAAGAAATAGGTTCAAAGAAATTCTAAGGTATTTGTGCTTTGATCTCCGTAAAACCAGATCTACTCCTTTGCAGACAGATACATTTGCTTTGGTGTCTGCTATTTGGAATAGATTTATTGAGAATTGTTATGCGTGCTACAAACCAGGAGCGAATGTCACAGCTGATGAACAACTCTTCTCCAGCAAAGCTTGGTGGAGGTTCACACAGTACATGGCCAACAACAACATTTGGCATAAAATTCTGGCTACTGGTAAACGTCGGTTATAAGTATGTGTGCAATGGGTTTCCTTACCTTGGGAAAGACTAAATGCAACCTGCCAATAAGTCACTGCCTGAAAATGTTGTCATGAAACTTACAGATCCATACCCATGAAAGGGCGTAACATGACAACTGATAACTTCTTTACATCGGTCAAGTTGGCTGAGAGACTGAAAGAGAAGAAAACTAGTATTGTTGGAACAATCAATTGAGTGAGGACGGAAATCCCAAAGTCAATAAAAGCATTACCTATGTATATGTACGGGACTGTCGTACTTCAGAAGGAAGATTACACTACTCTCACAGTGTATCAAGGAAAAGTGAACAAGAATGTGCTTCTGCTAAGCACTCTACACCCCAGCATTCAAGTCAGTAAAGATAACGAGAAGCTCCCTAGTACTACTGAATTTTATAACGGAACTAAGTATGGTGTGGATTTAGCTGATCAAATGGCGCGTAAATACACCACTAGCTGAAGGTGGCCTGTGCATTATTTACAACGTACTTGATCTAGTAGCAGTAAATTCATGGATAGCTTACAAGGAAGTTCCGGTACAGAGAATCTCTCGATATGATTATATTCTTGAAGTAATACAAGGACTAAGATCTGATTTCGTAAATACAAGATCCCGGTTGATTGAACTCCCAACAGTACAGTCTGAGCCTCAGACTCGGGTCCAATGTGCTAGTCGCAAGCGACAACAATGTCAAGTGAACTTCAATTATAATCAGAACAAAACCTCTGACACGTATTCTTCGTTCAACTAAGTAGTCTGTGGGAAATGTTTGTGTAAGGTAATCACTTGCATAAATTGCTTGTCAAGTGCCTGAATAGGCTTGTAAACAAATACTTATTTTTAACGCAAGTTTTCAGAAAGGCATTCAATAGCAAGTCCGCCAAAATATTCCATTGTTATCTATTAGGAGTGAATATGAACAATTATTAATATTCAACAATGGATTGATCTGTATACAATGTATCGCAATGTTTAACTGTGTTGTTTTAAAATAATTTATTGAACATTCACATGTTTCCCAGATCCTGGATGCTAGATATATATCAGTAAGCTGCAGCAGTCAAAATATCAATACAGATATAAGATGAAATTCTTAAATTTAAACTCGGCCTTTATAGGTATGAGGAAAGTTTTGTCGTTCTAGTGTTAAATGCAGCGCGGTCACTTCCCATGACCTGTCACACCACTACTCCGTACCCCTCTGACAATCTGCAGCTGAAGTCCTGCTGCCAATAATAAGATTCTAATGTATTGCATTTCTAACTTGCCTGTGTTTTCATCAGAGGAAATAACATTATTTTAACTTTTATGTACAAATAAACAGCATTTAACGAAAATAAACAGGTATAACACAGAATTATGTATAAATGTGTAACGTACAAATGAGGTTTAATTAACACGTTTTAAAGTTATATTTTGCCAGAACCCACAGAAATGTAGGTATACAACAGAATTACACACAAATGATATACACACATACATAATCTTTATAGACTGTTATGCCTTTCAGCGTTCAGTCAGCAAGCCTCTGTGAATTTACAAAACGGCCCAACGGTTTGCAACTAGTGTTGTGGCCTCATTTAGTTCTCTACCTCTTATCTTTAAATCGTTAGAAACCGAGTCTAACCATCATTGTCTTGGTCTACCTCTACTTCCCTTACCCTCCATAACAGAGTCTATTATTCCCCTAGGTACCTATCCTCCTCCATTCGCCTCACATGACCCCACCACCGAAGCCGGTTTATGCGTACATCTTCATCCATCGAATTCATTCCTAAATTAGCCTTTATCTCCTCATTCCGAGTACCCTCCAGCCATTGTTCCCACATGTTCGTACCACCTATCATTCTTGCTACTTTCATGTCTGTTACTTCTAACTTGTGAATAAGATATCCTCAGTCCACCCAACTTTTCGTTCCCGTAAAGCAAAATTGGTCTGAAAACAGACCGATGTAAGGATAGTTTTGTCTGGGAGCTGACTTCCTTCTTACAGAATACTGCTGATCACAACTGCGGGCTCACTGCATTAGCTTTACGACACCTTGATTCAATCTCACTTACTATATTACCATCCTTGGAAAACACACAACCTAAATACTTGAAATTATCGACCAGTTCTAGCTTTGTATCACCAATCTGACATTCAATTCTGTTGAATTTCTTACCTCCTAACATCAATTTAGTCTTCGAGAGGCTAATTTTCATACCATACTCATTGCACCTCTTTTCAAGTTCCAGGATATTAGACTGCAGGCTTTTGGCACAATCTGCCATTAAGACCAAGTCGCCAGCATAGGTCACACTGCTTACTATATTTCCACCAAACTGAATCCCTCCCGGCCATTTTATATCTTTCAGCAGATGATCCATGTAAACTACGAACAGCAAAGGTGAAAGATTGCAACCTTGTCTAACCCCTGTAAGTACCCTGAACCAAGAACTCATTCTACCATCAATTCTCACTGAAGCCCAATTGTCAACATAAATGCCTTTGATTGATTTGAATAATCTACCTTTAATTCCATAGTCCCCCAGTATAGCGAACACCTTTTCCCTCGGTACCCTGTCATATGCTTTCTCTAGATCTACGAAACATAAGCACAACTGCCTATCCCTCTCGCAGCATTTTTCAATTACCTGGCGCATACTGAAAATCTGATCCTGACAGCCTCTCTGTGGTCTGAAACAACGCTCATTTTCATCCAACTTCCTCTCAACGACTGATCGCACCCTCCCTTCCAAGATGCCAGTGAATACTTTGCTTGCTATACTAATCAATGAGATACCTCGATAGTTGTTGGAATCCTTCCTGTTCCATTGCTTATAGATAGGTGCAATTACTGCTTTTGTCCAATCTGAAGGTACCTTACCAACACTCCATGCCAATTTTACTACTCTATGAAGCCATTTCATACCTGCCTTCCCACTATACTTTACCATTTCAGGTCTAATTTCATCTATTCCTGCTGCTTTATGACAATGGAGTTTATTCAGCATTCTTTATACTTCCTCAAGCGTAATTTCACCAACATCATTTTCCTCCTCCCCATGAGCTTGGCTGTTTGCAACACCACCAGGATGATTTCCTTTTACATTGAGAAGATGTTCAAAATATTTTCTCCACCTCTCCAGTGATTCCCTGGGATCTATTATGAGTTCACCTGAATTACTCAAAACACTGTTCATTTCCTTTTTCCCTCCCTTCCTAAGATTCTTTATTACTGTCCAGAAAGGTTTCCCTGCTGCTTGACCTAGCCTTTCCAAGTTATTACCAAAATCTTCCCACGGCTTCTTTTTGGATTCAACAACTATTTGTTTTGCTCTGTTTCATCTGCGTACAAATCCCTGTCTGCCTCGGCCCTTGTTTGGAGCCATTTCTGATAAGTCTTCTTTTTTACATTTACAAGCTGCTCTCACTTCATTATTCAACCAAATTTCTCACTAATCATATCCATGTACTTCTGTCTAATTTCCTTGTCCTGGAGATTTTCTACCCTTATTCGTTTGCAGACAGATTTCACTTTCTCTACCCTAGGCCTAGAGATACTTAGTTCACTACAGATCAGGTAGTGGTCTGTATCATCAAAAAATCCCAGGAAAACTCTTACATTCCTAACCGATTTCCTGAATTCGAAGTTGGTTAAAATACAGTCTATTATGGATCTGGTACCTCTAGCCTCCCATGTGTGAATAGCCTTATGCTTGAAGAATGTATTTGTAACTGCTAAACCCATACTAGCACAGAAGTCCAGCAAACGCTTCTCATTCCCATTAGCTTCCGTATCTTCCCCACATTTACCAATCACCCTTTCATATCCTTCAGTTCTATTCCCAACTCTTGTATTGAAATCGCCCATTAGCACTATTCTATCAATGCTATTGACCCTGACCACGATGTCACTCAATGCTTCATAAAACTTGTCAACTTCATCCTCATCTGCACCCTCACATGGTGAATACACGGAGACAATTCTAGTCCCAATTCGTCCAAGTGACAAATCTACCCACATCATTCACTTATTTACGAGCCTAACAGAAACTATGTTGCGTGCAATGGTATTCATGATAAAGAGCCCTACTTCAGATTCTGCCCTTCCCTTTCTAACACCCGTCAAGTACACTTTATAATCTCCTATATCTTCTTTGTTATCTCCCCTTACCTGAATATCATTTACTCCTAGCACATCCAGATGCATCCTCTTTGCTGACTCAGCCAGTTCTACTTTCTTTCTTCCATAAGCCCCCATTACTATTGGTAGCTCCCCATCAAATTCAATTTTGTTCAGCAAGTTGTTTCCAAGGAGTCCCTCGCCTGTCAAATGGGAGTGGGACTCTGTTACTCCCATAGGTCCAAGGCTTGTTTAAAATGTTGAGAACCGAGCTCGATAGCTGCAGTCGCTTAAGTGCGACCAGTATCCAGTAATCGGGAGATAGTGGGTTCGAGCCCCGCTGTCGGCAGCCCTGAAGATGGTTTTCCGTGGTTTCCCATTTTCACACCAGGCAAATGCCGGGGCTGTACCTTAATTATTATTTTATTTTTTTTGCTACGGGCTTTACGTCGCACCGACACAGATAGGTCTTATGGCAACGATGGGATAGGAAAGGCCTAGGAGTTGGAAGGAAGCGGCCGTGGCCTTAATTAAGGTACAGCCCCAGCATTTGCCTGGTGTGAAAATGGGAAACCACGGAAAACCATCTTCAGGGCTGCCGATAGTGGGATTCGAACCTACTATCTCCCGGATGCAAGCTCACAGCCGCGCACCTCTACACGCACGGCCAACTCGCCTCGTGTGTACCTTAATTAAGGCCACGGCCGCTCCCTTCCACTTCCTAGGCCTTTCCTATCCCATCGTCGCCATAAGACCTATCTATGTCGGTGCGACGCAAAGCAAAAAAGTTCTGAGCTCAATAAATTCATGAAGCAGGATGCTACCCTACTTGCACATAGTTCAAATGAGGATCTGTGCTAACGGGTTATGGACCACCGGTGAATTGTATAGTCCTAGCCGCCTGAGCACAAGGAGGGCCATGACTCAGAAAATGTCCGAGATGCCCACTCCCATTCCATAGCAACTGGTATCCCAACTCTCAGGACCACTTACTAGGCCACTCAGCCGTTGCCCATGGTTCACGAACTATGACGCGACTACAATAACCCAAACCATGAACCATCACAATTGATATATGTATAAATAAACCACGAGGAATATTATTTGTTATATGTTGCCAAGCAAATCAAATATAAATGAACATAACTTTAGTGGTAGAAGATTTTTCAGACAAACTAGTACAAAAATAAAATCAATGGAAGATATCTATCACTGAAATACAGACACAGGAAACACAACTACAAAAGCCATCTAAAACTAAAACTAGGGTAACGGTAGTCAAACTCACTTCAGTTCCTCCTGAGCATTCCTAATACTGCTCTTGCCCTCCTGAATCCTCTGATCAAGTAGATTCACTTTCAGTTCACGTACTTCCTCAGTATCCACAGTCCCAAATAAACGGGACATCAAGCCAGTCTTGCCTAAGAAAGAAAATTATTCACAGTAAGCTCCACGTTAAATATCATAAGACTCAGTACAGAGGAAAGACTTAACACTGCTTTCCGTAACATGTATCAAATTATTTTAACTACATAGAACAGTATTTTTTGCAAACATTTTTCAACTTCCTTTAGAACAAATCATCTAAGACAGGATGACTTGGAAGATCTGAAAGCAGTAAGCCTAGCAGTCTAAAAGCACAGGAAATCCATCAGTACCAGGTGTATGCACAAGTTCTCGCCGGTTTGTGTGGTAAAGATAAACATGTAATTTTCACGGGAAATTCATTTCTTGTTTATTCAAAATTTTGGCCATTGGCTTCTACACACTTCACCCATCTTTCAGGTAAGTAATGAATACCATGCCAGAAAAACTGCTTGTCTTTTGCAGCAAACCATTTGTCGAGCCATTTTCCAACTTCCTTGAAATTGGTAAGTGCTGCTCTGTGAGCGCATGCCCCACTGATACGAAGAGGTGATAGATGGCGCCAGGTTGGGGAGTACGGTGAGTGCGGCAGGATGTCCCACCCAAGCGACTTCAAGGTGTCTTTCACTGGTTTTGCTGTGTGAAACAGCGCAATTGTGTAACAAAATCACTTTGCCATGTCTTCTGGCACATTCCGGCTTCAAGAGTTCATAATACACAATACTGCTCTGGTCCCACCACACACAAAGCAAGGTCTTCTTGCCGAAAATGTTTGGCCTTGGTGTTGAAGGACCGGCTTCACCAGACGACAGCCACAATTTTCTCCGCTTCGGGTTTTCAAAATAAATCCATTTTTCGTTACCTGTCACAATTCAGTACAGAAATGATTTTCTTTCGTGGTGTTGAAGCAGCATTTCACAAGTGACTTTGCAATTTTCTGTTTGATGTTAATTTAAATTGTGTGGGACTCATTTGCGGAGTTTACTGATCTTCCTCATTGCTTGTAAATGTCTGCTGATTGTTTCTTGTGACACATTTAATGCTGTGTCACTTGCTGATGAGTTTGAGTTGGGTCATCATCCAGTAACGCCTGCAATTGCTCGTCTTCACACTTTTGTGGTCTACCAGAGCACACACTGCCCTTCACATTAAAATCGCCATGTTTCATTGTCAAAACCATGTCTCACATGTTCTAATCGATGGAGCATGTTCACCATATGTTTCTACCAGCAAGCAATGTCTTTCCACGGCCTTTTTCTTTTGATTAAATAAGAAAAGCAATGCGTGTCGCAAATGTTCTTTTTCAGGTACAAACGTCGGCTAGTGTTTGGCGGACTCAATTTGTGTATTGGTAGGTTAATGTCAAACAAACTGACGTATGTATCAAATTCATACGCTGCGAACTGTTCGCTGGCACCATTCCTTAGTGAAACCGGAAAATACTTGTGCATACACCTGGTAATAGTGAGTGCTGAGGAAAGTCACTTTACTGCCACCAAATTAGAGACATCATTAAGATACAGAACATGCAATAATCAAGTCATACACAAGAATATAACAACACGAAAATTAATTAATGATGGGGGGAAAATAGATGTGAGAATAGGGAAAATATGCACCAAGATGAACATCTGGAAGCTAATGTAATGCAAGTAAAATAGTCAAATGCTTGAGGAAAAAAAAAAGCAGTGTCTACCCTTAAGCACACGTGTTAACCTTTCACTGACCTCTATACGTGGTACAGGCCCTCTTTTCTTCTTCAGTAGCCAATGACCTCTATATGTGATATAGACCCACACATGGCTTCATATTTACGGTTGTAGCGTAGAGTTTTGGAGTTATCGAAATGTAAATGGTTTTCATTCCAAGTAGAAATGTTGGGAATTATTAGTGTTGTAAAATAAGAATTGTTTTTTAAAATGTAGTTGTTTGTGCAAGGATAAATTTTTTGTCAAGCAAATCTGAGGAATAATCTTTCTTTTTTTAAGGCTGTTTACTTCATTCTTTCCCCACAGAAAAAATAAAGATACCATGATCCAAAAAGTTTGTCGTTTTGCATGTTGTTCTTTGCTCTATTTTGTACACTGAAAGTGCTGGTTTATTTAGTATACAGTAGAACCCTGTTTATCCATAATCCATTATCCCACTTCGGTTGACGCACTTTTTCGGATGACACATGGCAAATATTTTCGGAAGTTAAATGTCGAAATAAAAATGCATAAACTCTGTTAAGCAAAGGTATATACTGCATATTAACATTAAAATATTTACAGAATGTCACTCAATGTATAAAATCAGTTATTTTCTTCTGTCATGGAGCTCTTTTTTTTTTTTTTTAGTTGCTTTACATCGCACCGACACAGATAGGTCTTATGGCGACGATGGGACAGGAAAGGGCTAGGAGTGGGAAGGAAGTGGCCGTGGTCTTAATTAAGGTACAGCTCCAGCATTTGCCTGGTGGGAAAATGGGTGTCATGGAGCTCATGTCGCGCCACCGTTTTATCAACAATACAGTAGAAGTCCGCTGTAACGAATATAGCATATGGCTTGAACTCCGTTATAACGACAGCTTTCTTCTGTCCCTTGAAAATTCCTATATTTAACTGTGTATTATCCTTCAGTTACAGCGAGAACCCTATCATTGATGCGTTCATTATTATGAGCAATTAAGAGCGAGTAATTTTTCCCATTATCAATAATTATGCACTCCAGCGATTATATTGAATGTGATCAATCATCTTCAGTATAGATTTTTCGCTATGTGCACTAGCGAACTCTTGTAGACATTCGAACTCGAAGGAGATTTCAGAGTCGATTAGTAATGTTCATCGACTGGTGTTCTATAAGCATATTTCGAAGTGAAAGAGAACACGTTTCCATAACAAATGCATAAATAATATGGCCGACAGCAGTAGCTAACCCGTTAGAAATAACGGCTGAAGTAAACGGTTGCTTAATTTCAAATTTATGTACTGAAATAAAGCAAGAATGTGATACACCTCAAAATACGGCACAGAGTTGATGACTGATTTCAGAGGTTAGTTTATTCAGTAAAACCTTGTTAAGCATTTCTGCAGGGGACAAGGAAAGATAATGTGTTAAGCGAGAAAACTTACTATTGAATACACGAATAAAAACTATCCAACACAAATATGTAAACACTCGATATTTTTTTTTTTTCTGACATGCGTGCATTTAACGTTGTGTATGCACGGGTACAGTGAAAGATTTAGGCTATCTATCATTTCTGAAGATGCGATAAGAGTATTAAAAGGCGTGAAAAAGATGAGAGAACAAATATGAAAATCTCTTCTACTGGGGCTTATTACTGTATTTACTCTCGTGTTAGACCCCTTTTTTCCCTACATTTACAGTCAAGAAACATAAGCGGGGAGGGTTCCAATATGTGGTAACCTCAAATTTTGTGCAGTAAACACATAACTTCTAGGCTATAAAGAGCTATAAATTGTACATGTTAACATTCGATACTATTCTTTAACAAAGTTACAAATGTATTCTGAGTTTTACTGGCTATTTTTGTTGGAAGGCAGTATTTCGAAATTTAGAAAGAATAAATTATGAACACGCGACTTTTAGACCTACATATAAAGTAAATATAGTCAGTTTTAGTTACTCTTATATCACATCATTCGTTTCATCTCATTATCTCATTTGATGAGGCTGACGTCAGGAAGGGCATGCGGTCATAAAAACTCGCTACGAAAATTCGTCTCACTTCATATTCGACCCCATAGAGGTAAGAGATAAGGGTATTGTATTATGCAGTATTACCGGTAATACTGATGTATCCACAAAGATGCACACAAATGCTGTCAGTTGGTACACTTATTTATTCACAATTATTTACAAGTTAAACACACACAACCTTATTCACAACCGTCACAAACAGAACACGTCGCTACGAAAACATCAACACACCACCATCTTTAACAAATGCCTATCACTAAGCATATGCAACATGGAGAGCGCAACCTGAAAACAACTGACTGCTTACGAGCATGTCGCCCAAACATAACACGAGGTCACAAGTATACTCCTGTTAAACCATAACTTCAACTAAAGAGTAACTCACGTCTATCATCAAGACCACCTCCCTATATAAGTGCCTGTCCAGGCTTCTTGAAAGATACGTTACTAAATACCTCCTCGTAAATTCTAGGGTGCTTAATACATAGATATAATGTACAGAATATTCTCCATAGTTCTCGTCTACCTAGTACCATTCTGAATGTTACAGTGTGTTTCACAATACTGTAGTGGATTACAAGTATACAGGTAATAATAAAATATATACAGGTTCTTATATTAACTGAACTAATATAAATGTCTATATACAGTTCATGTTTCATGACATAACATCGCAAACAATGTGATCATCTGACTATGTAAATAATAATAATAATAATAATAATAATAATAATAATAATAATAATAATAATAATAATACTAAATGGATGTAAACACTTCATGGCCATACATTACTAATAATAATAATAATAATAATAATAATAATAATAATAATAATTCGAGCTCGATTCTTGCATCATTTACCCATGGGTAAGGGAATATTGTTTTCAAGTTATATCAGTTTATCACACTTGGATCAATACAAAAGAATGTAATGGCAGTAATTTGTGTGTCAGTTAAAGCAGTAGGCCTACCACACGGTAAACTTGATCATTGCTCTCATTTGAATTATCGTCGTCTTGTGCTGCTAACTTCCCTGCTACCGGCATGTCGTCATTCCAAATGACGTCATCTTTACAGCAATCACAAGTATTCAAGATCCCATCTTTTTGCAACTTAAAAAATAGTTTCGTTCCCGACTATAGTCCTAACAGCGAGAATCTATTCGCAAATGGTTCCTGAATATGGTCTCTGTTAATCCCAGTTGGTGAATGTTTAGTAGAAGCCACCGATTCTGAATAAAGCCATGCTGTAAAAAGTGTGCCAACCCACCAGCTGATAACTAGCGTATATTACGAGTTGTACTTCCGAATGTAATACATAGTGACTGGAAGCATTCTTTGGATAACTGCGGCTAATGAAAGCCAGACCTTTATTTCTAAGTATATTTCATGCTTGTTCTCTAAATTTATCACATCAGGATTTATCTAAGCAGCTATAATTGAGATATGAGAGACCACATTGTTTAGGTTATGTATGCTACTAAGTACCCAGCTAGTGTCGAAGTTCCATGGCAGAAGGAATTTAAACAAATAACAGGAAAGCTTCTTGCATTTATGGATATCTACAGGTGTGGCAGTAATGCATTTTATTATGTTAAGTTATAACAAGTCAAGTTTTGTTTTAACTTAACATATAAACATTCAATATGGACTAAACATGAACATTTATTACATGTAATGCATTTTATTATCATAAGGTTTAAATTTGCACGTTCGTTGCCTCCATTTTGTTTATTAACGCATAATATGTTCTGTTTGGTGTCTCCGAAAATCGTAAAAGTAGTCAGTGGGGACGTAAAATAATTTTTTTTAAAAGGTACGTTGGCGAGTAAAACAATAGTTATGATTGAATAGTTTATATCGCGTTTTAAACCTACTTCTCTCCAAAGATTACGCAGGATATACTGACCCGAGTTACAATATATTAAACGATCACTTTGTTAATGATCTTGCCTGCTATATTAACAGCAACAACCTTGAATATTTCTTAACTAATGTAAATTCGTTTCTTCATCCCGAAGTGGTACAGCCCCCAACGGAGGGGAGCTGCAGGTACCATTTTGACCGCATATCAACTTTCCTGTCATTCTTAAATCTCTGGCAATACGGTACTGGGAATCGAACCCAGGCCACCGAGAACGGCAGCTAACTGTGCTAACCATTACGTTGGCGGATATTCTGAACTACAGAAAACAGACATATAGCATGACAGATGCGTGCTTTAATTGCATAGGTCGGACACAAAACTAGTCTATTTATACAATGTCATCAAAGCTGCAGTAGGCCTACGCTACAGAAGCAACGTTTCTTAACTACGAAACACAGATGATGTACCACATGACTTTGACACGTGTTTTCATTGCATGGGTCGTATGGACGAAACTATTCACAAATTTGTGTGATGTCATCGGAGCTGCAGTAGGTAAGGCTTGTACCCATTTCGAAGCGGAATCTCTGTTCTTCTCTGATGAATTACGTTGGTGGATCTTGTATGCAAGATTTATTTTTTTATTTTCTTTGCTCCAAAAAGCCAGGGGGGTCTAATACGTGAGGGGGTCTAATACGGTAAATAAAAATAGTGTATTAAAAGATGTGTAAAACATCTGATAACACACACACAAAAAAAAGTTTACTGTGGGGCCACATAAAAATATCAGCACATTATTGCAGATCGCGCACTTTCTAAAATGTCAGCTGAAGCTTTATATTTCAGACCAGTGGGTTAAACACTGTCTTCTGGTCACACCCTTCGACCATGAATTAGGAGGTTAAACTCGGCCATCTGCAAGAAAAATGACTTTGACAGTCATTTTGAATGTGTAACACTTCGATTTACTCGAGTAGAAACTCGAAGCTGCGAATTTCAACACACATGCCACAGCTGAAAGATGCAGATGCCTGTCCACTTCATGGATTTTGTCTTCATTCGTAAGCGATTTTACAATTTTTTCAGTATCTATAATGGGACTACCACAACATTAATATGCACCACGCTAGTCAACTTCACACTATTTTCCTAATCCTTAAGTAGTCTAACCCGCGAAAAATATTCACTATCCTTAACTCTGTCACTCAGCACAGAATAAGTTTCTAACTTCAGAATGGAATGCAAAATACAAAATCAGGCTTACTGGGTTATTCACTAATATCAATGAAAACTAGAAAGCAATACTGAACTTTCCTGAGGCTAATGGCTTGCTTCCCAAAGCTAAGTTACTCTCTAAATTATCGGAATTCAAGGCCATTTCCCGTTTTTGCATAACTTTCCCCGACCTGGCTCCTGTGGCGAAGGCTCAAATCTGTATTGGAAATCGCATTCCTTTCACAAGGGATGACAAAGAACAATTTCAGGGCTGGGAAAAATGTGATCGTACTGAGCAGTACTAATGAAAATTTGTGACGCAATAAGTGAGGTATGTTTAAATAGATTTTATACGACGTGAATCGGGACTTCGAATTTATGACGTGCCAAGCGAGAAATCGTCTTAATGAGGAATGCACTACAGAGTTTCACTGCATTTTCGTGCATCCGGATAAATTTCAGAAAGGCCATTCCCGAGTAATTTATAGAGAAAAGGTTATCATTGCTCTACTGGTGCTTGAAATATGTTTTCATGATACATACAAGGTTAAGTTAGGTTAGGTGACTGTTTGAATAAGAAAACTGAAACATTTGCCACAGAAGCCACTGGAGTGATACTACTTGAATTCTTCAGAATGAAATTGAACATACGCATTCACTATGTCTCATAATTAGAAAAATAACTTACAAGTAAGCTGTAGCGTGGAAATCTGCAAAAACCCAAGTTTTTAACAAATGGACTGCCGTTCCATACCTATTTTAATGTGTGTGGGATTTTACCCCCAACTTTTAAAAAAATCTGATATAACGACAATCCGCTATACCGAGTAAATTTTTTGCGGATGTTGTAGAACTGGACACAGCTGTCAAGGCGTGGGTACGCAGCACTCCGAAAGAATGGTTTCACGAAGGTCTGGAGAGACTGACACATCGATGGCAAAAGTGCATACGGTTGCAAGATTATGTTGAAAAGATGGATGTAACAACTGATTTGGGTAAAAAAAAATAAAGTGTAAAACAATATAGTACGCCCTTTATAGTATTAATAAGATCGTCAATAAATAGGACGAAAAGAAGAGGATCTAGGATACTGCCCTGTGGGACGCTAGAATGTACCATAACAAGAGTCAAACTGAACCCAGCAAGAACCACACGCTGAGTTCTGGTATTGAGGAAGCTCTGCAGGAGAATTAGTGGGACTTTGCTAGTTGCTTTTACGTCGTACCGACACAGATAGGTCTTTTGGCGATGATGGGACGGGAAAGGGCTAGGAGTGGGAAGGAAGCGGCCGTGGCCTTAATTAAGGTACAGCCCCAGCATTTGCCTGGTGTGAAAATGGGAAACCACGGAAAACCATTTTCAGGGCTGTCGACAGTGGGGTTCGAACCTACTATCTCCCGAATACTGGATACTGGCCGCACTTAAGCGACTGCAGCTATCGAGCTCGGTTGCAGGAGAATTAGGAAGCGACCATGGATATTACGTTCTGAGAGTTTAGAGGAAAGTATATGGTCTACAGTATCAAAAGCCTTTGCAATATCAATGTAACACATGTCCAGCTAAGAATCAGCATTAACAGCAGATGTTGCATGACAGAGAAGAGCCAGATTAGTTAGGCAGGAGCTACCAGGAAGAAAAACATGCTGCTGGGACGATACAAAAGGAAGGGTGAAAGAAAGGAGACGCTGGTGGATAATCTCTTCACAGATGAGTGACAGGGTGGGTAATATAGAAACCAGGTGATAGTTTCTGATATCAGACCTCTTTCCACTTTTAAAAACCGGAGTGATGTTAGCGATTTTCCAGTCGTCAGGAAAGTAGAGAGCTAAGAAGCAATGGTTAAATATAACAGCAATAGGATGGCCAAGAGTTGCAGCGGTATTCTTAAGGAAGACAGGACTGAGACCATCCGGACCAGTAGATTTATTTTCTGGCAGGGAGGAAAGTAAAGAATAGACTTCTGACTCAGAGATGAAAAGATTACTGAGACTATGAGAAGGAACAGAATCAATACATGGAAAATCTGGGAATTGAACAGTTGCAACAAAATTAGATGCAAAGTAATCGTTAAAAATTTCCAGTCTATTACTACCACTGGCTAAATTATCACCCCAAGTCACTGTGTCTGGTATCAGATTTGTATTTTTCCTACTGTTTATCAGAGACCAACATCTCTTGCTATTACTTCTCACTTCTAGGCAGGCAGAGTTTATGTAATCCTGGTAATCCTGTTTTAGAAGCTGTTTATGGTGTTTACGAAAGTCAGAAAAAATTTTATACTTGGCTTCAGAAGGTGACCTTTTCCAGTCTTTCCAGGCTTTCATTTTATTAATTGCTGCAATTTTGGTGTCACTTTTCTTCCATGGAGGGCATCTGGCAGATGTTTTAAGAGTGGAAACAAGGTCACGGATCACAGCGCGAGTCCAGTCATAGGACAGGTCCACTGCTTCTTGAACTTCACCCACTTGCAGCAAGTGCCAGGGTAGAAGAGAGAGGGTGTGATTGACAGCCTGCCAATCAACCTTTCGTCACATGGGTATACAGTTCCTGGTATAGGGTCGATGACATTTCGGGGGGCGGGGAGGGGCAATAGAGAATGTTGCCTCAACAGACTTGTGGTTCGATTTAAAAATATTTCGTCGTATAGAAATAACTGAAGGCACAACGGAGCAGAGCAGTTAGTTAAAAAGACCATTCCCACAGGTGTTCTCAAGGACGTACTGTTGGAAGTGTAGGCCCGTAATATAATGGTCGAGATACCACTTGTGGAAACTATTAGAAGGGACACCTTGCGCAGGGGATTCAAAGATATAGAGAGGTTAAAGTCACCCAGTATAATTACATTAGGATTCAGATTAATGGCTTTCATTACAGAAGAGAGAACATTTTCAGAATAATTGAAGGATGATCGAGGTGGTCTGAAAAAACAAGTACATAGGTTAGCGTGCCATTTGGATTTAACGACCAGGAGAATCCCCCGCCCCGAGATCCATGATCCGTTCTGGAAACGGAGAACTCCTTGGAAAGAGGGATTTCTGTGTCCGAAACGAAGTCAGTTAACCAACTTTCAGAGAAGGGGACAATATCGAATGAGGATAGTTCTTGTAGGTACAGCTCATAGTAATTTTGTTTTTAAGAGAGCAGATATTCTGATGATAAAATGAAAACGCACTATCCACTGCAGGTCCTGGGTTCATCTCCAAATCACCAGTTAACAGTCAGAATGTCAATAACAAACTTAAAGTAGACCAAGTAGAAAACAGAGACAATTTACTGGAGGCTGGAATCGAAACCGGTGCTACAAGAATGCAAGGAAGATTTGCAGTCAGCAATAAAGGAAAATGAAACTCACGAATGGCAGTCAACTAGTTTCCAACCTGAGGTATGTTCCATCTTGAGACGGGAAGTCATGCACTCCCGAGGGGGGGCTTGGGTACGCCAGCAGCCGCCGTAGCATGTGAAATAAAAACAAAGCCTTTTAAATTGTACAGACTTATTTCCGAGCACTTCACAACACATGGAATATTGCGCACACTATTTGTTTTGACACCAAAACTCCTAAAAGAACACACAGGAAATACACACAATTACCCTCACTCGCCGCCATCTTGAAGCCTTGAGCCCAGGCATACGTCATAATATAAAAATAGGGTTTGCCCGGTAACTCTCAGCACACAGAGCAAGAGAATTACTAATATCGACAGCTAAGAACGAGAGGGTAAAACAAAATATTAAAATACAATTTTGCCAGAGCATTTCGGTTAAGCCGGGTTTCGGTTAAGCAAAGTTCGGTTAAGCGGGGTTCTACTGTACTTGTCTTTTTCCTTGGCTTGAAATATTTTTGTAATTCTCCACAGTGTTCTGTGGAGG
The DNA here is from genome assembly GCF_040414725.1 of Anabrus simplex. NCBI lineage: Eukaryota > Metazoa > Arthropoda > Insecta > Orthoptera > Tettigoniidae > Anabrus > Anabrus simplex. The sequence continues at coordinate 308,765,431 of NC_090267.1, read as the reverse complement.
TGTCAGTGCTGTTTTGTGTCATACGATACGAGAACCAGTTGTGCATGGTATATATATCATTGGAAAGACTATATGTCAACCTATTATCTGCAATATGTGTAGAGTGGTTTGTTTTGTCATAAATTTTGTTCCTCTCAATGAGGTTTGTCCTGTTGCATTTGGTCTTTCTTCAGCTGCATCAGTTCATGTGACACACCGCGCACAATGGCAAGCTCCAGTCATAGTTTATCTGACAGTAATGTGCTTGAAATATTGTAGAATTCAGATGAGAGCTTAGCTGGAAGTAGTAGTGACAGTAATAGCAGCAATGATAATGAACTAGATGAGGTGGCTGTGGGAGATGCAGTGATAAATGATAAGAGTGCCGATGAGTAGGAACCAATACAGTATATCAAGCTGCTCAAAAGACTCTTGAATGCAACCATTCTAAATTCTCTAATAATACCATACTTACGCAAATAATCCCCACTGCCGAATAATCCCCGCACCCTAATTTTAGGAAGGCTCATTTGGAAAAAATTAAATGAAAATTCCTTCCATTGAAAGAATAACATAGGCATGAAAAAACATTTCATATCACTCCGTGAGGTCCACGTAGACTTTACGCAAATATGAACATGTAAATTTACGGATATAGCTGCTTCGCCTGAACATATTTGAAAAAATACATTATCACTGCTATAAAATAGATTTGCCATGAAAATTATGAAGTAGGCCTAGGTATTCCATTAATCTGAACTTGCAGTAGGCTCGATTCCCTGTAGATTGAAAGATTTGTTGTCTCTTGCATCAATAGTATCCTCTCCTAAATTACTTACAAATTTGTTACACACTACGTCTAAAACACTTTTCACACGCGGTCTTTTCTTTCCGCGGATATTAACACGACCGGTGGTGGATAATTCTTTTTCGTGCAATGTAAACAGTTGAAATAGACATACCAGCGAACCTGGATGTTAGTTTTGCGATATAGTAAAACCTTGTTAATTCGAAGTCGTTGGAACGGAACGCAGAAATCGGACTTCAAATTACGTGATTTTGAATTAACCGCCAACTCGTACTTCAGAAATCCCAACCCTTGTTGCGTCAAGATATACTCTAAGATCCATTACTGCATGCAATTAACATTGATTCACAGTTTAAACCTTTCAAATGCAATGGAAAAGAACTATTTCCAAAATGTATCCAACAAGGTAATTTACAGTATTCAAACAACACACTTGCATAACTCGCTGACAAACGTAACCTCACGCAAAGAAAAAAGATTCAAAGACTAGAAGTATATGCTGGCTCCCCTGTGCAGGTACTTTATTCATTGGATTACTGTACTGTATGCATTTTTAGATACCTTGTATTTGCACAGAAAGTACCCGAAGCCCTTAAAACATTGTGGGTTTTCGAACTTTCCTATGGCAAGGGGAGGAAGTCTTTTGTGTCCGTCTGCATTGCAACACAGTACAGTGACCCTATCACCTTTTAAAAAGTCTGTTTGGGGAAGGCATTAAGAAAATCCATGCTGCTTCATTGGCACTGACAATATTGTTCATTGCGTTTGAATTTACTGTAATTATAAGCTACGCTTTTACGCCAACTGTCGGCATCGCCACTGTTCACGGATTTTGCTTCTTCACATACTGCCTGTTGCGTGATACAGTGGCGTTCCTTAAAATGCTGAATACAAAAAGAATTTCGATTTCACTTGAACTTAGCAGCTATGAAACAAACTGTCAACACACTGAAGTGAAAGTGCGGAAAGCTACCACTGCAAATTCCGGAAGACGCATTCTGTTGTGACACGGAGAAATTCTGAATTTAAATTACTGTGTAAAATACAAATTTTTTAAAATGTAAAGGCAGATTTTAATTAAAAGTCTGAATTTTTTTCCATTTAAATATGAGATACGGGGGTAGTTTTCTTCCATGTGCACTTACACAAAGCATAAATTTACAACCAATATCGAAAACTAGGTGAGCCAGGAGCATTGCCAACATTGACGCAAATAAAACCCACACCCCAATTTCGTGCTTCAATTTTGTTTAAAAATATGCGGGGATTATCCGCGTAAATACGGTATTTAGCCAAGTGACAGGGAAAAACATTGAGCAGTTATCTTATCGAGTTCAGCTTGTGGAAGGTTTGTTTACAAAAAACGCTCGCTCAGGCGGGGAACAAAATATTCAAGGTCAGTGCACATCAGATAATACAGTTCGAAGGTTGCAGGAAAGGCATTTTATCAGGAAATTAGCACCATAACTGAGAAATCTAAACCTCAGAGATGTCGTATCATGTGTTCCAAGCACGGCAGAAAGAAGACATCAGTGTGCTGCTGCCAGGAATGTGACTTGGGTGTCTGTCTCGAGGAGTGCTTCGAATTCTATCCTCTATCACATCAAACTAAATTACTAAGGTAATGTGAAACAATTATGTAATTATCTGCATGTACATAGTTTTATCATACAAAAATCCAAATTTTGTGAATATCGGACTCCTTATACTTGTAGTAATGTTTCAAGTGAATCAATGTATTTTAGCAACGTGTAGTTGAAATCTCCTCTGGCCAAAGAGCAGGAGGCTCTTTAAATGGCTGCAACACTGAGGGGTTAACAAAAGTAGGTCTCCTACAAAAAACCCATTTACAGCTTAACACTTATTTCTGAAAAACACTACAGAAAATAACCCTCCACCATGCAATTTATACAGACAAGAGTTAGAGAAAAGCACGGCCAAGACAATAAACACTATTGAACATGGCATGGAAGGCCTACAAATCTTACCACAAAAGATAGTTTAGCACCACTGATGAGTTGCCATAAAATTGTCATGGCTTACTCTTGTAAGCAACAGAAATAATTCCCTGCAACTACAATGTAGTAATTACCTGAGATATGTCCGAACTGATGAGTTGTCATAAACAAGTATACATTACGAACCCATTCCTTCCATATCAGCAATGGTAGCAAGTACAGCTATTATTCAACTGTGATGAAAGTCCACATAACATGACTATACACATGGTAACTCATTTTTTACTTAACACTTATATCTCTGTTATAACTCATAAGTAAAAATATACTGGGACAACGAATGGTTGAGAGTGCAGGGTGTCTGCAGAAGTCTATAATACCAGCAAGAAGCCACAATGTGTGTGTGTGTGTGTGTGTGTGTGTGTGTGTGTGTGTGTGGGCCAGCAACCAAAATTGTTGAGGCTCATGGTAAGTGATTTTAGTTTTAACACAGTCAGGACTAAGTCCATATTTTGAATTTGTCCTAAAAAAACAGACAATTTTAGTTATTTTCTAAAAATTCCTGCTCTGAACCTACAACCTACTCTATGTATCTTAATCTGTGATACACCATCTGAAATGTGCTGTCTTCTACACTGATATCCTACTTACTGCATTTTAATACTCTGAATGCTGTACAACTATTGCAATGTTATTCCTCACTATGTAAACCGAAAAGAAAAAAAAAGTAACTAAACCAATCTGTTGCTCTGGGAATGTTGATTACATATTATGAAAATCTTAGGGGCTACATATTAACTAATTTATACTATCAACTAATTAACAAATTGTCTTATTTCTTGGTGATAAATTGTCCCCCCTCATCAACAGTGCCAAGTTTAATGTATGGATCAGAAACTTAGATGAAGATGGATAAGACTAGAATACAAGCAGTGGAAATGAAGTTTCAAGGTGTCGGGTAGGTTTAACAATAATGGAACAGGTTTTTATTTTTTTCTAGTTGCTTTACATCGCACCAGCACAGATAGGTCTTATGGTGACCATGGAACAGGAAAGGCCTAGGAATGGGGAGGAATCGGCCGTGGCCTTAATTATGGTACAGCCCCAGCATTTGCCTGGTGTGAAAATGGGAAACCACGGAAAACCGTCTTCGGGGCTGCTGACAGTGGGGTTCGAACCCACTATCTCCCGGATGCGAGCCCACAGCTGTGTGCTCCTAACCGCACGGCCAACTCGCCCGGTAATGGACACAGTAAGAAATGAGAGAGTTCGGGGAATGTTAAATTCGGTACCCCTACAGAAAAAGATAGAAAAAAATCAAGGCTTCAATGGTATGGACATGTTAAAAGAATGGGAGAAGAGAGGAAACCAAGAAAGATGTTAGAAATGGAGTTGAAGGGAAGGAGACCTAGAGGAAGATTGATGGACGGATGGCAGCAAGGTGTAAAGGAGAGCATCGAGGCAGTGATGGAAGTGAAGTGGTGGACGGACAGAAAACTGTGGAGAGGCTTATATTCCAAGCAGACCCAGCCTGTGGTTGGAAACTGCTCCAGATGATCATGATGATTTTCATTACAAAGCCTAGGCCTAAATTTTGAGAAGGTGTATTTGAAACATTATGATTTTGGCCTACTCAAAATAATTTACGGCAACCTTCAGACACACCGGTAGTATTCCCCAACTTATCAATTTCACTATTACAGTCATTATCGACATTTTCATTATGAAGCCTAGGAATAAATGTTGAAAAGTTGTACTTGAAATGTTACAATTTAGGCCTACTCAAAATAATTATTATTATATATAACATTCAAACACATCAGTAGTATCAATCTATTTTATTATTAGTCACCTACATCATCTTCTACATAAACTATTTCAACTATTTAGTCTTTTTCTACCCTTTTTCATACCATTGTTACTATTTTACAATCATAGATGTTACATTCCTTCACTTCTCTGCACTGAATCTTTGATTCCTGAAAAATATAGCGAAAACTGCCATCTAGAGAGAGAATTTTTTTACAATACAGTACCATGCACATGTAGACTTAACGAGCCCGTAAAAAATGTGTGCAGGGATTTTAAATATGCTTCAGTCTGTAGAAGTTAAGGGTTTGTGCAATTTCAAAAGAACAGAAGCCTGATTATGAGCGTGGATGCTAGAATGCCAAGGACCCTGATAACCCTTCACAACTGATATCAAAAGTAGGACTGAACAGGTAGTATGTTTAGTAGGAGGAAATTTAGTCATTAACAAGATGGAGTCTGCTTCCAGGCCCTGTTAGATAAGCTCTATGCTAGACGCACCTCCGTCATATTTTCGCTCACCACTTATTAACCACTTGACGTACTTTGACGGATCTCTCCGTCCAGGCTCTCGATCGCATTCCGGTACAAAGCCGGATCTCTCCGTCCGTGCGTAGTGTTAATTTCCGGACCCGCTCCAAGCCGGTTTCCTTTGTGAAAGGATTTGATATTAGTAAGGTAAACTCTTGACAGATGGAAGCACTGTTTTATTCCATTGATGCATTCGATAAACACGTCTGTGCAGTTATTCCGTGGAAAGAATTACCTGTAGCTTAGCAACCTCATCGTAAGCGAAATCATGGCTGCCTCCAAGTTGAGTGACGAAGCGATTATAAGGGAATTTTTAGAAGATAGTGACATTGATATTGAAATAAGCAACGAAGAATTTAGTGGAAGAGAATGTAGTGAAAGTAGTTCGTGTGACAGCAACGTGAGTGCTGGTAGGGGTGAACAAAGTGCTGTTTTGTCGTCAAATGTAACACTGAATTTTAGGCCTACATCTGATGCTACACCAGCGGCTTCTAATCATCTTTCACTCGATAGGGAATGGAACTAGGAGCACATAAGTAATACTCCAGAGTATCATTCATGCATCGCAACTGGTGAAATAAACAGTGTTGTTCAAAGGCGCCTAGGACAATGCCCTAATGAACTGCAAGTTGTGAACGAATTTCTAACAGCAGACTTTTGGGAACATGTAACAAAAGAGACAAATGCTTACGCAAGTAAATGTCTTGTATCTGCTGCCGAGGATACAAACAGGGTGATATCATATGAAAAGGAACACTGGTTTCCTGTATCTGTGGATGAAATAAAGGCACATTTTGCTCTGTGCATCCTAAAAATAAGAAGCCCTCACTCCAAGACTATTGGTCTAAGCGCAGGGTTATGGAGACTCCAATTTTTGGAGAAACCATGCCTTTCAAGAGGTTCAAATCTATAAATAAATTCCTCCACTTGTCCAGTGATGCCCCTGAAACTGCTGGTGATAAACTTAGGAAAGTAAGGCCTGTGCTTGATTTACTTTTAGATAGATTTCAAAAGGTCTATATGCTTGGAGAAAACGTGTCTATAGATGAAAGTCTGATGAAGATCAAAGGTAGGCTTTCATACGTACAATATAACCCATCAAAGAGAGCCAGGTTTGGCATAAAAATATACAAAGTGTGTGCATCTGATAATGAGTACTGTTGGAACTTCAGAATTTATACTGGGAAGGAGAATGGCAGTGAAGTAACTACAGTGGGATTACTTTCAAGTGAAAAAGTAGTTATGGAAATGTGCGGAGAGCTTTTGGGTTGCTGGAGAACGCTGTACATGGACAACTGGTACAGTTCACCAACATTAATCAGAAATCTTCTGGATAATAAGACTTATGCTGTTGGTACAGTGAGGCCAAATAGGAAGTTCATGTCCAAGGAACTTAGCAGCACAAAGCTGAAAAAGAGGGAACTCATCTTTGTTTCCAGTAATGGGGTTTTGGCTGTGAAATGGGTAGACAAGAAGGTGGTGCACATGTTCTCTACACAACATAGCAGGCCAGATTACCTTGAAGTGGTGAAGTATGATGGCAAGAAGTAGTTCAGACCCAATCTTGTTGTTGACTACATCTGTGGAATGGGTGGTGTTGATTCTCATGACGAGAGACTCGCATCATTCCCCTTGATGAGGAAGTATGTAAAAGGATACAAAAATATATACTTCTACATACTAGACATGACACTTATTAATTCCAACAAATCACCTCCTCAACCCTGACAAGAAGAGAGTAGGCTTTACCAGCTTCCAGATCAATTTGGCCGAACAGCTGTTGGCAAGTGTGACTTTGCCCGATTATCCAAAACGAGGACGCCCAAGCCCTGGGAATACACCACTGAGACTTCAGGGAAGGCACTGGGGACACTTTCTAACCAAAATACCCCCAACAACGAAGAAGGTTATCCCATCACGGAGATCCAAAGTCTGTATGACACGGGGTCTGAGGAGGAATCTTTATTTGAATGCCACCGGTGCAAGGTGGCGGTCCATGTAGATGAATGTTTTATGATCTACCATACCTACCATACACATAAAGACTTTACAAAGTGTAACTGACAGTAGTTTGAATATTTCCTCTCATTAGGTTTCTGTAAAATATGCTTTTTCAGTGTCAGTGATAATATCATGTGAAGTAATGAAAATAAATGGTACACCAAGGCGTAAATAAATTGAATTAAATGGTATGTGAATGGGTTAACCTTTGGCCTCTGCACTTCGTTACGACTGTTAATGTACTCGATTTCTATAGAACACTTTCCCGCCTTGTCAATATTTTACATATTGTATTATACTTAATTAACGTACATGTTTCGAGAGCTAACTACTTTCTTCTTCAGCGGTGCCAAAACATCAAAACTAAATCTTTGGACTTGATACATTTGTACAGATATAGTTATCAACAGAAATTAGATATAAATCTTGAAATTGTTAAAATATTTCTTTGTGTTTCAACTTTTACTTACTATGTAATTTATTACAAACTTTAAAATAGAAAATTTCAAATCATAAAATGAATAAAACCAATTAAATTAGTCACTATATGCTAAAATTTAAAATCTGCTCTGCTCTTGGAACTTACGTCCTTATTTACATATAAAAAAGAAATAAAATGTTTCTTTGTGTCTAAATTTACATTTACTTTGTCATTTAGTAAAACACTTTAAAATAGAATAATTTTCAATTCATAAAATAAATAACACCTCTTAAGTCACTATATGTTGAATTTAAATTATTTTCGGCTCTCTTTTTGAAATTTCTCCGTTCCTTAATTCTGCTGTATTTCTGAGACCTTTCACATAAATTAGAAATTACTCCTCTTAACCCCGTCCGACCATGCTAGCCATTTTAACCGGCAAATTCTTCAGTTTCAGTTGGTTACAAATTTATCCACAAATTAAAATACAAACTGTGACAATAAAGTTCGGTGAATAGTCCTGTACTATTAACACAGATGAACAATGCACGACAGTGACCTTACTGTCCTTCGAAATAGTCCCCTCCCATAACTATGCACTGCTGAGATCAGCGATACATTCCTGGAAACTTTGCAAGAAGGCTTCCTTTGGGATGGTGATAAAAAGCCTCGTCACATTTCGTTGGATGTCAAGAATATCGTCAAATCTCTTTCCTTTCAAAGCGAGTTTGAATCGTGGGAATAGGAAGAAGTCTGGAGGATTGAGATCTGGCGAGTATGGGGGATATTCAAGTTGCACCACCCCCTTTTTTTGCCATGAACTGTTTGACGATCATTGGCTGTGTGTTTTATTCATTTTATGATTTGGAATCTTCTATTTTAAAGTTTGTAATAAATGACATAGTAAGTAAGTAAAAGTTGAAAAACAGAAATATTTTAACAATTGCAAGATTTATATATAATTGTTCTGTTGATAACTATATCTGTACAAATATATCAAGTCCAAAGATTTAAATGAGCGAACCACTTGTGCTCACAATTCAAGTACAGTGCTTGATCTTCTTCAACATGTACTAACATCGCATGCATTTCTTTCGGTGTCTTGCCAGGCTTAAAACAAAACTGTACATTGATCTTTCGGTCACTGATGTTCCTGTTCAAAGTTCAGAACCAATGCACTAAACATGCACTGTGTCAAATTGGTCTTACACGGCACACACACAATGCTCAACAGAACAACGTTGAAAGCAGGTGGTCAAAACCTGCTGCTATGCAGGTGCAGCGTTGTGTGTCGCCAGTGTTGCCGGATCGACCGGTCTGACTTTATTCACCGAACTTTATTGACACAGGTTGTAACATTACAGTAGTTTGAACCAAACAAACATGTACTTGCTCCTTTGCCTGCTGTCAATGACCTTACGAGGCAAATTGCTACTTCTTGCTATGCTGCCAGTTACTTAATGACCATACTAACCATTTTAACCATCAAATTCTTCAGTTTCAACTGGTTACCAAATTTATTCACAAATTAAAATAACATTCCGCTAGTCTGAATGAAACAAACATGTTCTTGCTCTTTGCTTGCTGTCTATTTTAACTTTTAGCATATACAGTAAAACCTCCCTATAACAGACACCTTCAGGACTGAAAAAAATGTCCGTTATAAAGGAGTGTCTGCCCGCGAGAGGTTATGAAACCGGTACCATTAAACATAAGTTGGAACACAATAACCCATGTATTGTATGTGTTAACAATTCTCGCAAATGTACCTTTAATTGTATACTGTATATAGTATTGCACAATATACTGCACTGTACTCACATGAGAAAGTTGTAGATGGGCTGCAGCAGCTGTGATGCACTGTATTAGAGAGACAAAGACACTTCTATGGAAACCTCTACTGAGCACACTGTACACTATTACCATTCACCATGTTAAAATTAAGAAGAACATATGAGTTTTTGAAACTTCAAATCAGTTTGTAGATGTAGCAATCTCTAGCACAGTACAGTAAAACAGCACTTGAGAAAATCCTTAATGTATGTTTGTTTTGTCTATTTTGGTTTAGCAATGATGTTTTCACTATGTGCAATTAAATCCTGGGTCATAATACACCTTTTTCATCATTTTGTTTATAATAAAATTCTTTCAGTCGCTTAAAAAAGCCAAGAGCCTCACTGTACGAGGTTATTGGCAGCACATTCATTTCCGTATTTTCTTCAAAGTCGTCATTAGCAACGCCTTCACTCCCGCCATCGTCAGAATATTTTTGTCCTCCTTCCCTTGGATTGACTGAAGAATCATTTTCGTGTCTCCACTCTCACACTCTGTTGGAATATCTGAATCAATTTCGATATAGGTGTTCACTTGTACACTGTAACCTGCTGCATTAATCAACTCTTGTGTTGTTTCCATGCTGTCAGGAAGGGTATTGGATTCTATTTCGGGATGTCCACCACTAGCAGGAAACCCAGCTTTCAGAAAGCAGTTACGAATTGTTGAGGCCGTGACTTTTTTCCATACATTGGTTATCCATGAAATTGCTTGGAGAACATTCAGCCCCTTTGTCAGTGTTTGAAGGGTTACTTCATTCCCGTTAAGTTCTGATACTATGTGCTTCATCACTAACTGTCTGTACATAACCTTGAAGTTCTGAATCACTCCTTGGTCAAGCGGCTGAGAAACTGATGTTACATTTGGTGGGAGAAAGACGATCTTCACATTTTGCAACTTAATTGTATCCGGATGTGATGCTGCATTATTGAAGAATAATAACACTTTTCGCTCCTGGCGTATCATTTTCTATCCAATTGTCCTAGCCACTCTGTCATTATTTCTCTGGCCATCCATGCTTTTCCATTCGCTTTCCATTCAATGCCAAACTTTGTAATGTCCATATTTTTAAAACACCTTGGTTTTGCAGCTTTTCCTATCACAAGGGGCTCCTCCCGTTCTCCACTCATACTTGCACATAACAACACCATAAGACGTTCTTTCGCAATTTTTCCACCAGTACAACGATTTCCTCTGAAACACAAAGTTTTGTCGGGTAAAGCACGGAAAAATAATCCAGTTTCATCGGCATTCGAAATATTTTCCGAAGCATACCCGTCTATGATTGAAGGTATTTTTTCTTGCCAGTTGTCAACAATCTCCATATTAACACTGGATGATTCTCCGCAAATCACTCTGAAGTTGATACCATGTCGCTTTCTGAATCTTTCTAGCCAGCCATTCGAGGCTTTGAAATCTCCAATACCTAATTCTGTCGCGAATTCTAACGCTTTTGCTTGTATCATTGGTCCTGACACAGGGACATGACTTCTTATTTTAGCGAACCACTCTAGTGTTACCTTGTCAATGAGAGCTCCACTACCACTTTTGAAACAGTTTAATGCGCTGTTTGTTGCCATTTAAATGCTATTCTTTCACTAGTTCCTCTTGCTTTTTCACAATTTTACCTGCCTGTGTCTTTCCAATCTTAAACTCTTCGGACAGTTTACGCACACCACACTTCTCACGTTTATGATAGTCTATTATGCCTACCTTTTCTTTTAAAGTTAAAAACCTCCTCGGAGCCATGTTTACACCAACTTACTAACGTAAAATTGAACACATCAAAAGTCCACGAGTCAATGAAAAGTAACCTGACAGTGAAAGTACGAATTCCAGCGCTGTCGAGCATGTCAGATCACACAACTTCCAGAAGTGATAGCGTAGCATAGTGTTGCCTTCCAAGAACGTGTACAGCCAGGATCAAAAGTTACGGTGTCTGTGATTCTTATAAGTACCGTGTGTGCAAAAAGTAAGCGAATACATACTGTACAGGGCACAAATACAGAATTTTTTGAAAAAGAAAGTGTTCGTTAGGAGAGGTTTAATTCGAGTTTCTCGTGGCTATGGTGTGTCCGTGTCCGTAATAAAGGGTGTCCGTATAAGAGGGGTAAATTACTCATACACAACATGGCATTTAATTACGGACCTAGAAAATTGTCCGCCAATGAGGGGTGTCCGCCGGTGAGAGGTGTCCGTTAAGACAGGTTTTACTGTAGTGCCTAATTTAATAGGTTTTATTCATTTTATGATTTGAAATTTTCTATTTTAAATTTTGTAATAAATGACATAGTAAGTAAGTAAAAGTTGAAACACACAGAAATATTTTAACAATTTCAGGATTTATATATAATTGTTCGGTTGATAACTATATCTGTACAAATATATCAAGTCCAAAGATTTAGTTTTGATGTTTTGGCACTGCTGAAGAAGAGAGTAGTTAGCTCTCAAAACCTGTACGGTAATTAAGTATAACAAAATATGTAAAGTACTGACAAGGCAGGAAAGTGTTCTATAGAAATTGAATATAAGTCAATACAGACAGGATTAACCAACATGGTTAAATTAATCAATTCTGTCAACATACTGTCACTTGATCATCTGTGCCTTGTGCCAGATAACGTCATCACCACTTGACCTCCTACGACAACATTCTACCATGTTAAAAGGAGAACAATAAAACTTTGATTTCCACCTATTCAATCAAAGTTTTATCGTTCTCCTTTTAACAGACTTTCAATACGGAAAATATGAGGATAGTCTCTTGCAATTCTATCATGTTCTCGACATCTTGCATTTGCCTATACATCTTTACTTCCCCTTTCTTCCCTCTCCAGAACAACATAAATTTGGCCGCTTCAACATACTCCTGGAAATGGACTATGGACCTGTTGTAGAGAGCATGATTTTCTCCGGCGCTTTGTCTCCTGTCACTATGGATGTATGCACTATAATGCTGGGAAGCTTCAGAGGTATGAAAATTTGTAGTACTTTGTGTAATTAAAGTCATTTTTCTACTACACTTGCTTATTGGAAGTGTACCATCATAGTCAACCTATCGCTGAAGGACTGAGAGGAAATATGGAAGGACAATGTTTTGACTTACGACAGCCTCGTATCAGTAGATTTACTGGCACATAAAAGAACTCCTGCGGGACTAAATTCCGGCACCTCGGCATCTCCGAAGACCGTAAAAGTAGTTAGTGGGATGTAAAGCAAATAACATTATTATTATTGATGTTTTGACAGACTTCATTTGGATGTTCTTGGAATGCCTTCAGCACCACTTATCTCTTGGCAACTTTTGCATGTAGGACTTTGTATCCTTTCGTCCCTTTTTTTTTTACCGAGTAGTGCAGATCTGGAGTTTACAATGCAGTTATTTCTTGTAAATTTTCTACTTTACCCCTTTTGATCTGTACTGCTCCTTTGGTATTTTTTTCGGGATGCTTTGTTTTTACAGTTGGTATTAGTGTAAAAATATGTCTGCATGTATCGATATATCCTTCGCGATAGTGTTTAGTTGTACTGAAAAAATGGCTGGGAAACAATTCTGTTAACATGTTTGTAAAGTTATTGAAAATAATTGTACTAGTCTGGACGTTGATCATCCCGTATGCCATGCATTCATATTAACTTTACTTCTTCTACCTGATTAACTGAAAAGGTGTGCTAACTTTGAATGGTGTTTAATGGAATATGTTGAAGGTATTGTAAATTTGTTTACCCTGTGAGACGTCTTTTGTCTATTTTACCTTTACAGTATATAATGCAAGTACACTATTCATCAGCAGCGTTTGTTTCCTATGTTAGGGGCAGCTGCAAGGGCGTCTGCTCTTAATGCAAGGGGCAGACTGAATAATTGCTGGCAGCAGCTCCAAAATGCCTTCTTGAGTGGCGACCCCATCATAACAATAGCCTAAAAATGAGTAATGGTATACCATCAACTCAGGCAGGAGCTGGCAGGAGCTAGACATGGGGAAATGAAAATGATCTATATCTCCGAGATTCAATGGTTATACAACCCTGCCCCTTTTCCTTTTCTTGAAATTTGTACCTGAAATAGCCTCATACTTATCAGACAAATGCATGTCATTTTGGATATTGAATATATTTATATTTAAATTTTGGTTAAAAAAAATTAAAGGTTATTTCACTCCCCTTTGCCCTCCTTTTCGAGGTCACATCTACCACTATGTTCAGTAATTATTCATGACTGCAGTACTGAAACATGCTTGGTATAAATCTACGTATCCTTGTCCTTGTTCACTTAAACTTATTACCTTCAAACTCCCTGTACCATCCACCTTGGACCTCCACTGCCCAGTATTCTTGACCTACACTCCCATTATACTCTGATGTTTGCTTCTTTAATATAGGAGGCTAATGCTTTAAGTTTTTACTGCTCTTGACATCTATACTACTATGCGTTATTTTGCTTCGTACTTTATCACAACACTATTTAAGGCTAGGCAGAGTAGCATTACAAAGGATAGCCAGTTAAACTATTATTTTATACCAATAATATTGTATTTTCGCATAACACTAATCGTGACAATCCACAACCATACAACGTTCATGGGGTTACTTGTGCCATCCTGAACCATATGGAAAAATGGTGAATACAGAGTGCTACAACACCTATCTTCAGAATAACCTACAGCACATACTCAAGTATAAATGGCCTGCATTGCTTCACAATGCAATATTGTTCTGCAGAATAATGCCACACCCCATATGGCAAATGCTATCAAATGCCACTTATGATGCTGGAGGTGGTAAGTACTGTATTTAAGCACAGACCATAAACCTTGTGATTATGATTTTAACCCCAAACTGTGAGTTTCACTGTGTGAGCAACAGTCCTGTACACACTGAAGAGATTGCCAATACAGTGAAGCAAGAATACGAGACAAGATGCAGCTAATCATCGCCTACCCAACATTGATAGTCTCTCACCTTGAAGGTTGCTAATGAATGAGATCACAGCTACGTAAACTTCATTAAACTGTATTCAACAGTATTACTCTCAAGGCGCGCACTAACAAGTTCAACTGGTGTGGTTTTACTCTCCTCTCTGTCTAAAGGACAATATGCACTAGCGTATAATGTGTCTGTCTCTTCTGGAGAAACAAGCATTTGCCCGATAAAATGTGGTTGCTGTCGCTCCCATATTACTTCTTATGGAATTTAATCACACTCACAAGAAAATAAAGCAGAACCACTTGGGGGTGTGCTCATAAAGCCCTTTTTGTGAAAGTTTGTGGATATTGCACTTCTTTAAGCTCAAGTATCTGCACATGTCCAAGCTACAGGGAAAAAATAGAAGGAAGAATCAAGGCAGTATCAAAAACAAGAGGTACAAAAATAACTAATGGATTCTTACAACTAGACAGAACAGGTAGGGCTAAACTACTAAAAGAAAGTGAATGAAAACACAACACATATGTGTGGATTTGTAGCCTACACAATATATGCTGTCCACCTTTCTGCACGTTGTCTTTCTCTGTGGTACGAGAAGCCACCTGTGCTTCTGCTCGCTCCAGCTGCAACTGCAACATCTCCTGGCGCCGGCACACAGCCTGCAATGCTCCAGCAAAGAACAGATATTCCTTCAGTTGATCTGCAAAGAGTTCCTCTTCTTCCAAAGGAATATCAATTCCAGCAGCAAAAGAATCCAAGTAGTGTCCAGCTTTCTAAAGACAAACAAATTGAATTTCTCTCATACAAGCAATAACAAATTAATTTAACTGGTTGATCCTCAAGACCTGGACATCAGTACAGAAGTGCATATTAGAGAAGTACATGAAAGCTTGCCTAAAACAGATCCCTATAAAGTGGAAAACTAGCCATTCGACAATTTCCTGACAAAAGATTTTCTACGTAAAATAATACACTACTTTGAACAGAAAACTGCATGTTGCAGATACGAAATAACTTTTGGGTCTCATAACCTGATAACATTATTAAAACTGTTTTAAATTTCTCCCGTGTATTATTCCAGATGATTATAAACTACAACACATACATACATACATTGGTAGGTAAGTTTCAGAAACCTTTAATACTATCTCTTCCATTTTGTCTTCAAGAACACAGGCATACAAAATTGAAGACTTAACATTCCTTATCCCACAATCAGAACAAGAATCTTTCAAGTAAGAAGCAATTCGAATTGAGGTACATAAGGGACCCTCTTGCAAAGCATAGCATTGCAGACTTTCTTCCATGTAGGTATGAGAAGTGGACACCACGAAAGAAATCTTAACATTCAACTGGGGAGGAAGATCAGTCAGTAAAGAACACACCGCATGGCACTGGTTAGATCATGCATCAAATGTACCGAGTTTTACATCTCCTTTCCCGGACAAAGCTATAACAAGATTTGTCCACATCTCTAGTACAGTACATACAGGGAGAGGCAGCAAAAAGTTACCGTACTATGCAGGAGGCATCAGGGGAACAGAATACCCACAATGCATTGCTGGATTCACCAGCAAGTAGTAAGCTCCATTACGGTAGGCCTAAATTATTAGTTAACCCTCTTCTGAACACATTTAAATCCATGTTATCCCCAGAATGAAATGAATTCTTTTTGCCTCCATCCTGAAAATGCAAACATTTATAAAAACAATTTTAAAAAATTGTGTTGTGCAATAACTAATGATGCTAGAAATATAATTATTTTACCACATGAAAGTCAACTGTCCTCAGGTTGAACATAACACAGTTTATATGTCCACTTAAATTTAGGCGACATTGTCCACAGAAATGTTTTCTCAAGTTTCCCTGACTTTCCCTGACCTACTGAGAAAAATTTCCCTGACTCATGAAAACTGAGTGATAAGTTAATTCATTGAACAGCATGTTTCACAAGGAAGTTAAAAAAAAAAAAGGAAATTCCAGCCTCCACCGTTCCCATAGCTGGCTTAATTCTCTCTCCACTTCCTTTTTTCCTCCTTTTTAAAAATTATTTATTGAAAACAATTACACTTAATAGCGGAATCTCTGAAGTTGATTCTGACAAGTACAGATATCAACAACAATGACTCGGGCACTGTAACATACTCTCTCTTGAACTCACAGACTCCACCTCGGAGCCCAACAGTTACTCACAGTCCATCACTTACCTTCGAGTCCAACACTGACTGTCTCACCGACTGTCAGTATATATAACCTCAAAATCTATATATACATAAGTCAGTATATATATATATATATATATATATATATATATATATATATATATATATATATATATATATATACTGTTCGATCAACCATCTAGAATTATTCATTTCTGGAAGGGTTCTTACAACACTCTAATGGAACACACACTAAACATCGATCGACCAGCTAGTCGAATGGAGTACTTCAGTAATGGATCCAGCTCGAACTTTCGTTTACTGTTTACCAATACACATAGAAATTTCTCTAACATTCCTAATGTCTCTACATATATCTGGATAATAAACCTTACAGGAAGTTTCCAGAACCCTGCATATATACCAAATTATAGTACAATAAATCTAATATACGAACATTATAGTTTTCTACCGCTTTCAACTATATAGATGGTTAAACCTATACACAGTATGTATTTGAAGTTATACAAATTTCATAATACATATTCACAGGGATGTATGTATTAGTCATGTTTAACGTTTAATAAAAGATAATTTAGCATTTAATAAAATATAGTAATTAAAATATATTAAACATAATAATTGAAGGTTTTACACCAGTTACGATGTCTTACCTACGACAACTTTTGTCTGCTTTTGTGACTTTTAGTTGATTTTCTTTAATTTTTTGTTTAAGGTGGTTAAATGTTCTAGTAAAGGGTGTACTTGTATTTGATGTTTGATTTTTGAATAGTTCTGGAAGTTTTTTCTTTATATCATGTCTGATTTAGTCTTGTTTTTCTTTGGGCATTTTTACAATAGTTTGTTCTATTTCAGCAATGGTGGCAATGTATTCTTTTTGTTTTATATGGACCTAACGAGTTGTGTTCTGGACCTTTGTTGAGTATTTGTAACTATCTTCACTGCACTGATAAAAGTCTGACATATGACCATACTACTGCAAGTTCTCTTTGCATATCTTGTTTCACGTCTGATAGAAACAGGTATTCCAATTGAAAAGTATTCCTATAAATTAATTGTTATTTATTTAGTGTATGATAATGCAAAGGTATGTACAAGTTATGCACACAATCTAAGAGAAGTAATGCAAGTTCACAAGATCAGAATATCGGTTACAAATCCAAATCGGGAATCTACTGGACGGCTTCACTGAATGCGAGATGAAGATCTGTCAAAGTGTCCTAGAAAGCTTCAAGTGGGTATGTAAAGGCAATATGTTCAATCGTACGCAACTGCTCACCACAGGCACAGTTCGGTGAAGTCTGCCATCCCCGTTTGGCAACTATAACACCACATCTGCCTTGATCAGTCCTTATTTAACTGAGAATTGTCCACTGATGTCTGGAAAGGTAGAGCACAGCTGGCTGAATACAAGGGTTTTAAATGATTTAATGGTGCGACAGAGAAAAACATTCTTTCCATTAACGTTTACAGGCATCTGTGACGTTGAAAGAGCTCCGAAGATTGTCTGCCGATGGCTGCCAAGAATTCAGTTGCGTTCTTGTAATTCTTAACATATCTGCATGGACTGATAAAAAACATGAATCAATCAATCACCATTGATCTGCATTTAAGACTGTTGCCCACGTGGCAGATTCCCTATTAGTTTCTTACAGGTCTGTTCTAAAAAGATTTCAAAGAAGTTAGAAATTTATCAAATATCCCCCTCGATAAATTAATCCAATACCTAATTCCCCTTCCTTCTTCCTTATATGAGAACTGGAAAAGATTCAAAGGAAAACAGCATGATTTGTTAGGGATGATTTCTGACAAAAGAATAATGTTACAAAAATGTTGCAAACTTTGGGCTGGGAAGACTTGGAAGTAAAGAGATGAGTTGTTCGACTAAGCAGAATGTTCTGAGAAAAAGAGAGAGAGAGAGAGAGAGAGAGAGAGAGAGAGAGAGAGAGAGAGAGAGAGAGAGAGTGTGTGTGTGTGTGTGTGTGTGTGTGTTTAACCACCTAATCCATAATCATTTTCATATCCCCTATCTATAAAATATTCAACCTTCCCTCAACCCATTCCTCCAACCACATTCTTTAATTTTCATATTCCATCATATTTTGTTATGAATACCTGTAAACCATTGATTATTTTCGTATATATAAATGATATGATGAACATGTGAAGAAGTCTATATTTATATGACTAAAAGATGCCACATCTGATGAAGCTCCTTTTCACCTACGCACTTCTACTTCTCAACGAGATTATTGCATGGGTGCCCAGCAGCAGCTCAAGAGTGAAGTTCTCATCTTTGGTGTATTTAATATTATATAGTTAGCCATCATGTGGTAATTTTACAAACTTTTCATCAATGAACTTAGTAATATACATTTAGCCATCTTGTGGTGAATTTACAAACTATCAGTGAGCTCCAATATTTTGTTTTGAATTGTCTATCTTACCAATACTGCATTCATGATCTTTCTTTCAAATGTATTTATGTTAAAATCGTTTCATACATCTATGTGTGAATGTGCTTGTAATCTCATTTAAGTGTTTGTGTACAGATGATGGCTCCAAGAAGCTGAAACATGTCCACTTTTGTTGCATAAATAATCTTTTTAGATTATAATATTGTGTACTGATTAGGTGGTTACACTATATATACAGGTATATATCTCAAGTTATATACTGTAGTCAATGCAGACCAAAATGAGCATGATTACTTGTAATAATAAGCAGAATGTTTCAAGCTGTCATTGGAGAGATGGCTTGAAATGACATTAGTAGATGAATAAGCAGGGATTGCCTGCAATTTTCCTCTTCGTCTTCAGTAGCGATTCTGATCTCCCAAGTAATAGTGGTATTATGTTGCTTAAGACAGGTAACCAGTGAGTGTCATTAGGATGAACACAACCAGTAATGAGGTGCATTGTCTGAGTTGGGTACTTAATATTTTGGTATGAACACTGTTTACCCAGATACAGGAGCAGTATTCAGCAAAGGAATAACAAAGAATCAGAGCAGTGAATCGAAGGACAGAAACATTAACTCCCAAAGAGGTGCTGTTAGTTTCTGGAGTACAGTGTGTTATTCTGTGTTTTAATCATAACAATTACAATAGTAATCGCTGAGGACTAGAATTTATCACATACGTATTACAAAAAACTGTCATCTGTGTTTCGTTTTAAAAAATTTATCACACAAATTTTAATTTCAGAGGTGATGGCCTAACATCTGAAAGCATTTTAGTATGTCAACATGGAACATGGGATTACAGAGCTAAGCTTTGATACACTGGGAGGGAGTGAGTCGTCTTCTTTCTTTTTCTACCACTTTTCCCCACACCTGTGGGGTTGCGAGTACGAACTGTGTCGCACATGTGAATTTGGCCCTGTTTTATGGTGGGATGCCCTTCCTGACACCAACCCTACATGGAAGGATGTAATCACTATTGCGTGTTTCGGTGGTGGTTGGTAGTGTAGTGTGTTGTGTGAATATGAAGAGGAAAGTGTTGGGACAAACACAAATGCACAGTCCCCAGGCCAGAAGAATTAATCAGAGGAGATTAAAATCCTCGACCCAACCGGGAATCGAACCCGGGACCCTCTGAACCGAAGGCCTCAACACTGAGCATTCAGCCAATGAGTCAGACCCAGGGAGTGAGAATATAAGTCATCTTACACCAGGTTCTCACAGTACAAGTTAGTGATTTAATTTCCAATGGTTAGCAGATGAAAACAATTATTAAAAATATAAAATACAATTTTCTGAAATACAGTATGTTGATATAGGCCTATTCATTTCAAGCCCTCTACAATACTACTGTCTCTGTTCTTAAAACTTCAAATATGTCCTGAAATGTAGCTCTTTTGACTTATACTCTTTAGCCCTGGCACGAAAAAATCATTGTATAACAACTTCTGAACCATCAAATATTGAGGATATTTATGTAATGAAACATCAAAATAAGCTATCCACCTGGTGGTCATGACTGTTAAGATGTCAAGCCTTTATGGCCTGCCATGTGTTTAGCCAGTTCAAGTTCCATTGACAGAAAACAATCACCATCAGAATGTTGGGCAGCAGGATAGGAGAGGTGAAATAAAATTCCTGATCACTAGATTGCACCTCAAAAGCCTGGGTTCAATTCCCAATCTCTCCGAAGTGCAGAATTGGAGTGAGAGCTTATGATGCTGTTGATAGCAAGTCATCCATTGGATGGGGATGTTTAACCTTTATCAGGCCCTTAGGTGTTATTTGAAAGAAGTACACTACAGTATGTGCCAACAAAGGGTTTTACCCTCTACCAATCTAATCATTATCATAATCATCATCAACATAATACAACACATACCATGCAGTCATCAAACTGGATATTATAATCTTCACTTTTGAGGCAAGAAGCAACTAACTCCTTGACTAAAGATGGTGCACACAAATACAGCCTCAGCTGCCAAAATGCAAGTCATTTCAGTTAACATCATTAAATTTACAACTGTTATGTTCTTCAGTGTGTCAAAACTAATTTATCTCCTATATTAATATATACAGCGAGACTGAGTAGTTTGTATGTTACGTGAAATCTCAGAAACCATTGGACCAATTTTGAAATTTCTTCCACCATTGGAAAGCTAGTATAATGGGTAACATAGACTATGTATCATCCTGAAATATCAAAGGGTTCCCATAAGGAACAGGACTGATGGAAAAAATCGCAGCAATAATATATCAGAAGGTTTGTATATTTACCTGTCTGTGTTTTTTCATATAAAATCTACTTGACTGATGGAGCTCAAATATGGCAAGCTTATAGCTGATACCTATGCATTTACTAGCAAGACCTAGTATTCTCAGTGCACTATTACTACTTTCATTAACCTGTCTCATTCTTGCTTTTTTTTTTTTTTTTTTTTTTTTTTTTACCCTTGCTAGTGGCTTTACGTCACACCGACACAGATAGGTCTTATGGAGACGATGGGATACGAAAGGCCTAGGAGTTGGAAGGAAGCGGCAGTGGCCTTAAATAAGGTACAGCCCCAGCATGCGCCTGGTGTGAAAATGGGGAACCACGGAAAACCATTTTCAGAGCTGCCGACAGTGGGATTCGAACCCACTATCTCCCGGATGCAAGCTCACAGCCGCACGCCGTTGACCGCATGGCCAACTCGCCCGGTGTCTCTCATTCTCATCCTTGGCTTTGTCAACATGAAAGTGGCCAAGGTATGAGTGATGCTAGTAATGCCATTCCTTATGCAGCCAGTCCCTGTCATGGACGGTGTGAAAATATTGCTCACAGCGTCAGTTGGTGCGTTCATTTTAGTGGGCTTGGCAGACTGATATGTAATAGCAACTTCTGGCTCAGTAAGGAAAGCAACAGGAAACAACTACCTCACTTCTCATTTCCTTAAGTACGACTCTTCAGTGACACCTAGGCCACCTATGACAGCTAATGGCAGAACTGTTGAGGATCAAACCAGTCTCCGGGCTGAGCAATTAACATACACATACATACATTTGGTTAATACACAAATTATTTACTATCACGCTATCTTGATTATGCTTGTTGTTTAAATGAGCCTAACATCTACGTTATCGGCCCCTCATGGTATGAAATGAGACAAAATTTAATGACAATTTAAAATCCCAAAATTCATCCACTGACCAGAATTCAAAACCTGATGAAAAGAAAGAATGGATAAATATGAATGTAAAAAGAATCAGCAGATCCAACTCACAATATTAAAAGTTCAAAATAATTCCAAAATAAATCCACTGACTAGAATTCAAAAAAGACGATGATGAACAATAACTATGAACTTAAAACAATCAGTGGATCCAACCTGCAATGCCCCACCTTCCCAGAAACTAACTTAAAACAATGGTGTATACCAACCAACGGGCTGCTTTCAAAGCACAATCCTGAATCGATGATGTTTGTTTAAAGGGATCCGAAATCCAGATCAACGGCCCAACATAATTTTTTTTTAAATGCTATTTGTTTGGGGCATTTATCTAGGAAGACCTTTTGCCTCTACTTGCACCATATGTGAGGAACCTGCATGTATTATTCAAATGGCAGAAGTGTAACGTGTTGAATGTGAGGAAAGGAACATTAAGGACGACACAAACACCCAGTCCCCAGGACAGGGATATTAATCGCTTACAATTTAAAAACCCTGACCCAGCCGGGAATCGAACCCGGGGCCGGCATGTGACAGGCGGACATGTTGCCCTCATAATGGTACTTATCGCTGGTAAAGTAGAACCATGGTATTTCTCCTGTAGCAGTACTAATCACAAGTAACAGACTCAAGGTGTTCCTCACATTGTGATACTACTCATAGCTAACGCAGACCTATGGTGTTTCTCACATAATGGTGCAACTCATAGGCAATGCAAACCCATAGTATTCCTCACATAGTGGTACTAATCACAAGAAAAGTCTACTCATAGTGTTCCTCACAAGATTGTACTAATCACAGGTAATCTAATGGTTCAAAATTCAGCATCCCTTGATCGCACCTTTCAGTTGCCTCTTAAAACAGAGGATACCGTGGTTGAATTCTTAGTCTGTGTCCCCCACTCACAGGGGGTTTCACGCTCTCTTTTAGTGCACTATGTAATGAAAGAAAATGTGAAGCAAGTTGGAGCAAAACGTATGCTTGGAACCTTTAAAATTGAATATGCTGCCTGAACAGTTAGTCCTACTGAACAATGGAGAACACCAAGTACTTGAAATTAAATTTCTCAGAAAAAACTTTATATGAATTTTCTTCGTATCTCTGATAGTTTTCCAGAAAAAATTGTTTGTCTTTGTTTCTTTCACGTAAAAGCATTTTGACGGACTGTGCTCAAATTTGTCAAGCATACAACAGGAAGCTTTTGTTAACTTATAGGCTACTTCCTATTACGGAGTATCTTACACGAGCCATGCAGAGAAATAAAATGTGAAGCAAGCCATAGGAAAATGTATACCTGGGACTCATAGAAGTGAATAGCCTGCCTAAATGATTAGTCCTATTTAATAATGGAGTCAGCAAGTGTACTTAAAATTATATTTCTTAGAAAAAAAGTCTGTAAATGTTTCCTTTGTAACAGTATTCCAGAAAAAGAGGTTTCTCTGAGGTTTAATACAACACAATCTCTTATGTAGGCTATGTAGCAAAACAAAATGTGAAGTAAGTCAGAGAAAAACATAATCCTGGGACTGTTAAAGGTGAATAAGCTGGCTGAGCAGTTAAGTCATTAAACATTCAAGCAGAACAGGTGTACTTCAAATTTGATTTGCCAGAAAAAGGTTTAAATGAATTTTCTTCATAACTAATAATTTCCAAGAAAAAAACGTTTTCTGTGTTTTAGCGTATACTTCTCAGGTTTCACGTGTGATGTCCTTACAGTGAACAAATAAAATTAACCACAAAATGGAAGAAGCTGCACCCTTTCATTTGAGAACTGTTACACACATTTGTATGTGATTCAC
Source organism: Anabrus simplex (assembly GCF_040414725.1). Classification (NCBI taxonomy): domain Eukaryota; kingdom Metazoa; phylum Arthropoda; class Insecta; order Orthoptera; family Tettigoniidae; genus Anabrus; species Anabrus simplex. The sequence continues at coordinate 308,741,517 of NC_090267.1, read as the reverse complement.
GACACCCACTCGCGCTCTCACCTTCCCTTTACTTTTTGCAGTAACCAAGTAAAAACCATATACAACGGACTCTGCTTAAATTTGAAGACCATACACTAGCACGGCATGAGTATCTTATTTTAAATGCCTTTGATTACCAAGGAACATAAATAGATTAAACAAATTACAAAACAAAAACAGAAACACACTTGGTCAGCTATCTCGGCATGCAAGTTCACTGTAAGATACTCCACTGATATACCAAGAGATCATTTTACCTTTAACTCAGTCACAATCTTCCTGATTCTTAACATTCTTGAAGTTATGACAAACGTTAGCGATACGTGTTGGAAATGTTGTATACTGCTCTTTAGGAAACCGTTTTAGATTATTTCTATATGCAGGCCAATTACAGTATCTCATGTTTGTTGTTTGCGTCATCAGTCCATAGAATGGTTTGATGCAGCTCTCCATGCCAGCCTATCCCGTGCTAACTTTTCCATTTCTACGTAACTACTTCATCCTACATCTGCTCTAATCTGCTTGTCATAGTCACACCTTGGTCCACCACTACCGTTCTTACTGCCTACATTTCCCAACAAAAAAAAAAAAAAAAAAAACTGAACAGGGCATTTTAAGATGTGTCGTATCATTCTATATCATCTTCTCGTCAAACTTAGCCAATTAATTAATTGAAGGAACAAGAATCCACCTGATCGATACTTTCACTTTTATTTAGCCTTAGGCTATTTCATAGACATTAAATTAAAAGTTCAGAACATGTTTCGAATGCATTGCATTCATCATCAGCTGCTTACATTTGGCAAAAGTAAAATTAGCTAAGAACAGTCTCACAATTTTCTTAAAACCTTAAAAACAAGTGTTAGTAGTGCATGTGTGAATGGATGTGGGGGGGGGGGGGGGAGGGTAGAGGGGGATGCATTGAAGGCAATTGTTAAACTATGAATTATTATTTAAAATCTTAATGTTAAAAACACTGATGGACTAAAATATAGTTCGCTGTAAGTCTTGTGAATTTTCCATAAGTTCGTTGATTACTGAAGAATTTGTATGCACTATGTGAAGTATTTCTGTTGAACTGTTGGTAAAAAGTTTCTTTAAGAAGGCATCCGGTGTTTTCACGTCTCTTATCTCCTGTTGGGTGGAGAGGTGTGGCTTGTTTCGAATATGAAGTTTGCTATTTGTAGTTTGAATTGCGAATTTTTTCCTGCCGGTTACAGGTCATGATACAGACGATCCAACTTTTTTCAATTCAAACTACAAATAGCAAACTTCATATTCGAAACAAGCCACACCTCTCCACCCAACAGGAGACAAGAGACGTGAAAACACCGGATGCCTTCTTAAGGAAACTTTTTACCAACAGTTCAACAGAAATACTTCACATAGTGCATACAAATTCTTCAGTAATCAACAAACTTATGGAAAATTCACAAGACTTACAGTGAACTATATTTTAGTCCATCAGTGTTTTTAACATTAAGATTTTTAATAATAATTCATAGTTTAACAATTGCCTTCAATGCATCCCCCCTCTACCCTCCCCCCCCCCCCACATCCATTCACACATGCACTACTAACACTTGTTTTTAAGGTTTTAAGAAAATTGTGAGACTGTTCTTAGCTAATTTTACTTTTGCCAAATGTAAGCAGCTGATGATGAATGCAATGCATTCAAAACATGTTCTGAACTTTTAATTTGATGTCTATGAAATAGCCTAAGGCTAAATAAAAGTGAAAGTATCGATCAGGTGGATTCTTGTTCCTTCAATTAATTAATTGGATCATATAGTCGATACGGATATGAAGTGGATAGTATGTAACAAATTTAGCCAAATCGATCTCCTCTCACCAATTCAATTCAGTATCTCTTCACTCGTGAATTGATTATTTTAACCACAATGGTTCAATTTTGTCTGTACTGACTTACATTCAATTTGTGAAGACACCTTTCCGCCTTGTCAATACTTCACATTTTATTGTATTACCTCCCGTACATGTTTCGAGAGCTCAACTGCTCTCTTCCTCAGCGGTGCAAAACATCAAACAAAAATCCTTGGACTTGACAAATTTGTACAATACATTCATCAATAAAAGAAATTATACATAAAATCCTGAAATTGTTTCAAGAATTTCTTCCATTTCAGCTGGTACCAAATTTGTCAAAATTGTCTGAACCAAACAAACATGTCCCAGCTCCTGTGCCTGCTGCCATTGAATTTGACTGTTAAAAATGATTTGCATGGTCGGATGAGATTAAGAGGAGAAATTCCGGTTTATATGAAAGGTCTTAGAACTTTAGCAGTGTAAATAAGGATTTACGGATAGGAGAAGTTTTCAAGAACAGAGCAGACAGCCTTTCAAATTTTAGTATACAGTATAGTGACTAAATAGGTTTTATCCATTTTGTGATTTGAAAATTATTTTCTTTTTTGAAGTTTTTACTAAATGACATAATAAGGATAAGTGAACATTTTGCTCATTTGTTGCTTAAAGGGGCATAACAGCTAGGTCATCGACCCAGTGAACTATTTTGTGTCTAAAAAGGATGTTTTTAATGATTCCAAGATTTTATGTATAATTTGTTTTATTGATGACTGTATTGTACAAATGTGTCACATTCAAGGATTTTTGTTTGATGTTTTGTACCGCTGAGGAAGAGGGCAGTTCAGCTCTCGAAACATGTAAGGGAGGTAATAATGAAATTTAAAGTATTGACAAGGCAGAAAAGTGTATTCATAGATCTTCATTTGTGATTCAAACTATTCATCTCACCTTCAGCATTCTTCTGTAACACCACATTTCAAAAGCTTCTATTCTCTTTCTTTCTGAACTAGTTATCATCCATGCTTCACTTCAATACAAGCCACGCTCCAGATGAAAGTCTTTGGAAACATCTTTCTAATTGCTATATCAATGTTCGAAGTGAGCAAATTTCGTTTAAGAAAGCTCTTCCTTGCTTGTGCTAGTCAGCATTTTATGTCTTCTTTAATTCTGCCAACGTTAGTTATTTTACTCTACTATTTTAATAATAAAACATTAATATTAATAAATAATAATGTTCCTTTGAAATTGAACGTTCGCAGATATATTAAAGAAAACTGCTTCACTGTGTTAATACTGCTGTCATGTTGGTTTCCTGTCCATTGGCAGATTTTCTGAGACTTTCGGAAAACCACAGAGACAGTCTTTCTGAAGATACAAAAAAAAAAAAAAAAAAAAAAAAAAAAAGGCAGTTGGAGAGTGTGTCTGCCGTTATAATTAGAACTGCCCAACGTGATTGTGACTGGCAGTAGGTAAGGGGGCCTGCCATTACAATGAAAACTCACTAGCCCACTCTTCACATGAGAAACGATATATGGCGACCTCCCCATCGTGTTTCTGGGGTAATATTAAGAGCTATGCAATTTAATATAATCTTACAATGAGTACACTACTTCACTTGGAATTCTGTAAACAATGTAGAATTCTATAGTGAAGCCTGAGCACATCAGCTAGTGAATAAATTATATTTAGAAATTACTTGAAATACCTGAAAAAGAAACTACTTAATTGAAAATAGAATGACAAGTTTTGTCCTTGAAAGATCATCAAATTCTATCAAATCACACCTGAGAATATTAAGAAATGTATAAACATTTATTTAAATTCTATGTAAGCCCTTAAGTACTTGAAATTTGGAACATATCTGAATGAAGTCCTCCCGCAGTGCTTCCTCACTCCTTACTAGTCTAGCATAGAAAAACTGAAGAACATAACAGTTATAAATTAACTGAGTCAAAATTGAAAAGAAATGGCTTCAAATATCACAAATTAACTTCAGCCAGGCAATTTGCAAGTTAATTTTGAAATTCCAAGCTAGCTAACAAATCATTCTCTTGATCACAATTGAACAGAGTCAGCAATCTTGATGACAAAACACAGAACTAACATCAATGGTTACAATTTTCACTGCGATCGGTATTGACAGTTATCAGTTAAATCAGTTACAGTTGATGTAAATTAACATTTTATTTTGTAACATCAATGGTTTAATGTGTCAAGATAATTTTTTCCAAATGAAAGAAATATGAAATTAAAGCATTCTAACTTGATTTTTTGTAGTCTACAGTAGTGTTTTATTTTTGGCTAATTATTTCAAAATGACAGACTGAATCTCCTAGCATCATTCTAAAGATACGTTTCACTGCTATTAATACAAATACTTTGAAATTGTTTCCAAAATGTGTCTGTTAAATACAAGCACCTTCCTTGAAGAGTACGACACAGTTTAATAAATATTACATGAACATTAAATAGAGGAGACCTGGGAGCAAATAAACTTGGCAAAAATAAACCATCCTTTGAATTATGTTAACACACCTGGAGTCCATCACCCATTTCTTTCTCCTTGGCACTCCACTCACTGAAGACGCGACCATAGTTTGCATGAAGTTTATGGATACCATACAACCGTTCTACCATCCTTGCACGCACACGTAGAAGGTTGTTGAGATTACTCTGTGAATAAAATGTTCAAATGTCATCATTATTCCTTCAATGACAGACATTCTAATAAATTAAGAAAATACATCCTGTCCTCAATTTGTCAAATGGAATTCAATGATCTTCATAACTTTCAAAACTGAAGGAGTTCCAAGAACACAAAATGCACTCATAGTTCATAAAATATTTAGGAAGAAAAGAAGAGATTGAAAGAGCTACATCGTTCAACAAAATGAAGTGTTTATGAGATACAATTTCAACAGAAATATGCCACTATCATGAAGGCAAGACAACCAAAATTATATACTAAAACATGCACAGAACAATACATAGCAGTACATCTTTATAATAGATTCTTATGCCTTTCAGCAATCAGTCTGCAAGTCACAGTGAATTTACTAAATGTCATCACATACCTCTATTTGTCACTAGTTCTGTGGCTCCCTTTAGTTGTACAGTATACCTCATCTTTAAATCACTAGAAAATGAATCTAATAATTGTTGTGTTGGTTTCCCTCTACTTTTCTACTCCATGAACGAGTTACTATTCCACTAGGTAACCTAGCCTCCGCCATTCACCTCGCATGACCCCCATTACCGATGCTGGTTTATGCTAGTTCCCTCCTAACTAAGCCCTAATATTTTAAAAATTCTTGGTAAAAATTAACATATATACTGTCCACCTGTTCAATACAATAAAATGTTACCACTTAAAATTAAATGGCTTGTCTAAACATTCGATACCTTAAAACACACTAGTTCTATGTCCGGGCATTATGAACAAAAAATATATATGTGTTTAACCCATAAGGAAGACATTTATGACATCTTAGCACTCTGAATACAATAAAATGTATAATAGGATATCTAGTGTAAAAAGATATAGAACAAAGTCCACCACTGGAACATTATTTTTTTTTACTATTTCATTTACATCACACTGACATAGATAGGTCTTACGATGACGATGGGATAAGAAAGGGCTAGTAGTGGGAAGGAAATGACCGTGGCCTTAAGTAACGTACAGCTGGTGTGAAAATGGGGGACAACGGAAAACCATCTTCAGGGCTACTGACAGTGGGGCTACAACCCAATATCTCCCAAATACAAGCTGACAGTTACGTGACCCAAACCGTGCAGCCACTTGCATGGTACTGGAACATTCTAATTATCTTAGGTACCCACTGTCCATACCAATACAGCTTCATCACAGACATCCTTTGCAGGGGGCAAATTGTTGATGAAGGCATTGCAATCTGATGGGAATACACCATTTTTCACCAGATTCAACAAGTGTTAAGCACTGTGTTTTCTTTTCATAGCAATGTTTGCTCAATCAATTGCACATGGATTCACCACAAGCTTGTGGAAATCATTCTTCACACTGTACTTGAACAGCATTGTCAAACAGTTTGCTTGGAAACTAAACCACTTGACATGAAGCCAATTAACTTCTCATTCGTAGATCTTTCGTTTGCTCCTTCATAACTTGTTTCATCAGCTGGTCTGAATCAAAATGTTACTTTTTTTTTTTACGTCCCACCAACTACTTTTTCGGTTTTCGGAGTCGCCTTGGTGCCAGAATTCTGTCCGGCAGGAATTCTTTTACTTGCCAGTAAATCTACTAATACCAGGCTGACGTATTTGAGCACCTTCAATGCCACCGGAGTGAGTCAAGATCGAACCTGTCAAGTCAGGTTCAGAAGGCCAGCACTCTAAATCCTACACACTATCGCAGCTCCGTTGAATTACAGTATACAACCGAGATTTCTTTCTGGCCATTTTGATGGCAACTTTACACTCATGTGGAGTACAAATATTTTTATAATAATAAATTTTATTGCGCACAATGTGCAAAATTTGTTTAGTACATCAAGTAAATTACATTTCACTCAAGGAGAACTTTGTTCAGAGCAAAATTGAGTCAGAGACACTGTTCTCTTCTTGCACTTCATAACGTGATATATATCACAATGTACATTGCACAATACACATACACACTACTGGCTGGCCCGGTAGTAGGATTTCTTGGCACAGATACGGTGGTGAAAGCCATGTACTCCAAAGCATGTCACCAAATGTCTCAACTCATATGCCTCTTTCATCCAATTCTTATTTATCAGCGAGTCTGCACAGTAAAAATTTTCCTCGATCGAGTCCCTTTTCTCTCATAGTTCTCGTAACAGTTCCTCGTATGCCGGAGTTTGCTGTAGAGGCATTTGCAGTCTTAAATTCTCTATCAAGAGGGTTTCCTGAGCTAAAACATATACATACTAGGATCAGGTGAATTTAGATACCCCTAGAACCCTCTTAAGGTATTTTGGTTTCATGCTTTCCAGTTCTTGTAGCTGATTTCTTGATAGGTAATCCCATATTACTTTAATCCATATGTGAGCGTTGGTAGCACTTTGACTTGGAAACGTTTCATGGCCATCTCCAGTGACATTCTTTGCAGATGTTTGATATCACGCTTGTAAGTGCAGCAGCTAGTCTCTTCTTTATGTGTACTGAGAAGGTCGTCCCAGAGACTTATAGTGTGATCCCCAGATACGTGAACTGGTTTTTCCGTGTTAATGTATATCCCCCACACACAATGTAGTCCCCTTTCAATAAGCGTCCTCCTCTCCAGAATACCATTAATTCTGTCTTCTTTTAGATTCATCCTTAGCTCGTCATCTGCCCATTGTGTGATAAGCTCCATCCGTTTTGCAAGTCTTTTATATTATCAGCGGCTAGTGCCATATCATCCGCATATATGTATATAATTACATCTTGTGCTCCCTCTTTGATTTTCGAAGCGAGATCCTGGGTCAGCGCATTGAACAATAAAAAGCTCAATGTGTCCCCTTGTAGCACTCCGATGGTTTGATCTATCCAGTCTGATTGGGATACCGAGTCACTGATCTAGACTTGGTTTGCCGCTAGTATGTTAGCTATCAAATTCGTCAGATCCGAGCGTCCCACGAGGCTTCCCAGTTTCTCGATTAATTTCCTTCTATTGACAGTGTTAAAGGCTTTGGTGTAATCAATGAAGATTACATACTTCTTCCCGTGGGCTTCTGTTCTTTCCTGTATGTCCTTTAGCAAACAGCTCACCACTATCAGGGTGGATCTCAATTTCCGGAATCCAAATTGTTCACCAGGTAACAGTGGTTCCATCAGGTTACTTATTTTCTGTGCTAATAGTTTGGTGAGTATTTTAAATGCCATTGATTCCAGGGCTATACCTCTGTAAGATTCTGGTTTAGTCATTTCCCCTTTAAATCCTAGGATCGTTTCTCCTTGTCATTTATACAACAGCTTTATGACTGCCTTCCACCATGCATTGGGTATGTTACCGGATTCCACGCACTTGTTCATTAGCATTGTCCACACTGGTTCTAGATAGGGTAGTGTAGCTTTTAGATGTTCTGCGCAGAGTCCATCTACTCCCAGTGCCTTGTTAACCTTGCTTGTTAAGATGGCCTCTCTCACTTCCTTGCTTGTGAAGATAGTAGTTCTACAACTTTCCTCTCCTCTAACTTCGGTCTGGTTTCCTTAACGGCTAACACAACTCTCATATGATTCTCCCAGGTCTCCATAGGTATGTCTGCAGGGAATCGCGGTCTGCCATGGTCTAAGTGCCTTATAAGGGTTCTTCTCAGCATCCTTTACAAGCTTTTAGTCTTCCTTTGCCCTAAATTCCCGCTCTTTCAGCTTTAGTAGTGCCTTGAATTTCTTTCTCGCTGTCTGGTAGCATTCCAAGTCTTTTTGTCTTTTGTTCTTCTAGCTATGTCCAATTTTTCTAGTGTAATTCGCCTTTCTAGGTAACACTCCTTGTCAAACCATTTTTGCGCTTTCCTGGTGTCCTCCCTGGCTGCTGTTGCTTCTTCAATGAATTTCGTCATTCCTGCCATGGCCTCATCCAGATTTCCCTCACTGATATCTTGTAGTAGGCGTAGTATCTTACCAGTGATCTCCTGGAGCATATGTAGGTCCAACCTTCCCTCTATCCTTTGTGTTTTTGTTTATTCATATGTGTGTGTTTGTCTTGAGTGTTGTTCTTACTGGTATATGTTTCCTGATTAATGCTGCCTCATTTCTTATTAGGACGTTATGTTCCAATGCATCGAAGCGTCTAATGAATGCGAGGTCTATGGTGCTTCCCTCCGTTGTGGCATATGTATGGGAGTGCCTTTTCGTCATTCACTAATGTGAGCCCTTCACCTAGCAGTTAGTCCAGTACTATTTCCGCTTGTTATTTGCTTTATTTATTGGGCAATTCAGGTAGCCCGCAATTGTCACTTTTTTATTCGCCTGTATAGTGTCTAATGCTCTCTGTATACCATCTACTATGTCTATTACGCTGTACTCTGGTCTGTACTATATGCCTACTAATGTTCCTATTTTATTTTGATCATCAATTGATTTTCCTCCTTGAGAATTGTTTCAAAGGGGATATATTTCGAGTTTGATTAGGCATGTTATTCCACCTAACGGCCTTCCTCTATCGCCTTTCCTCGCGAATGCATGAATGTTATAGAATCCTTTCACTTCACATTTTGATTCCGCGGTAATAAATGTCTGTCAGTAGACAGATGTCAAACTCACTGAAAATGTCTCTCAGCATCTATCTTAATACGCCTTCTAGTTCTTCTACATTCCAGTTGAGAACTTTCACTCGATCCAGTTCCATCTGACAATCTTTTCTTGCACCTCCAGGGATCTCAAAAGGGCAGTCATTACGTCCTTTGGCCAAAATGCCCGCTCATGTACTTGTTCTTTCATTGGGATGCCTATTTTGAACGCTCTCCTGGTATTGCTGTCAATAACCATTTAACAGTTTATTGTTCCCGACACCCCATTTTCCCTTAGATATTCTTGTCTTCTTCTGTGGTTTCTGGGGTCAGATGTCCCAGATATAGCCATGCGTCTCCCTGTACTGCCTTCAACTTGCTTTCCCCTTGTCTTGTGCCCCTAATTCTTTCTCTTGTTTCCTTTTCTCCTTCCCCCTCTGATACTCGTCCACTCCTGGATCCCCTTCTTCCTCTCATCATTTCATCCGCACCAGGTTTAGAATTTCTTTCGGTTCTGGTAACCATCACAATTTCTACTTCCTCCTTGGATTCCATCGTTCCTCTTGGGTATTTTTGCCTTTCTTGCATTCTTGTCTTATTTTGTATTCTCACAAATATTTTTGTTTCCAACATATCTCCATTGCAGCATGATTTGAGTCAACCTCGAGGTAGTTATGACCACTCTCCTTAAATTGGAGGTTTAAGGTTTTCAAGTTGGGGTGCAATAACGAACCTAGTAGATCTATTTCCATACTTGTTTCATAAAGTTACTGCACACAGATACTATGTCCGGACACTTGTGTGCGCTTGTAAAGAAGAGAGATGAGGACATGTTAATTTTAGGTTTCTCGGTTCTTTTGATATTTCCCACTTGATATGGACAAAGAACAACTGTGCATTCAATGCAGTTTCTCATGACTAATTTATTGGTACCAATATGTCGATATCCCAAATAAAATGGACATAGCACTTATGTGTTTTAAGGTATGAATATATAAGGACATGTTTCAACCTGTGTTAAGTTTGTCTTCAGCTTGATGTACAAAAAATAAGACATACATATAAAACAGTAGTACATGAGGAAAAACTAATAAGAGAGAAGAAATTTAACAGTATACAATAAAAACTCAATTTGGTTTAAAATATTTATAATTCTCCAGTCTTGCTGTGATTAAAATTAGTGCTGATTTGACTAGAAATAAGTCCCGAGTTGAACAAAAATTGGTTGGCTGGAGGAGTATCGTTCAAATCAGGTGGACTGTTTTCAATGGAAATGTCAAATATTATTGGTTGTCAATGTTGGAACAGAGTGAAATTTAGGCTCCATATTTCTTCAATGAATAATAAAATCAAACACTACAACACATTTATCAAACACATTGGGTTCTTAAAAATTAAGATTTTGATCATGTCATTCTAATTTAACGGGACATATCAGCCATACTCTCATGCCTAAAAGATAAAGATCAAGATACTGATTACTCTAGTCAAAGTGTTACATAAAGAAATATATGTGTTATAAAAATGAGGAAAATTGTTATAAGTTCCCAAAATACAATTTACACAATTAAAACGTTTAAAAATATGTCCGAGAAAAATTAGTAATGTTGGTGCAATCTTACATTGAAATTCTTAAAACATTTTTAAAATAGCCAAACTGTCCTTATTTACATAAACGATAAGAAAGTACATGGCTAAAATTATGGCCTTGAGGTACAAAATCAAAATGAATGTAATCTGGTTAAAGACAACACAAATTTGAAGTCTTAGAATGGCAACAATGAACCTTAAGTGGTTTAATCATTTAAAAAATACATTAAATATTTTTGTAGAAAGTTTATAGTAGGCCTATTATCATAAACTATAAATTTTCTACAAAAATATTTAATATCTTGTATAAATGATTAAGCCACTTAACCCTCAATCACACGCGCCGAGGTGAAATCCACCCCAGTTGAGTTAGATACTTCGACGCAGAGCGCAATTTGTTTTGCAGCCGTTTCTTCTTTTAGGTACCTTCCTAACACCTCCCACTCCAAACGCTCAGCCATGTGCAGGCAGTTCCGGCACAGTCGTCAAGGAGGGTACACCTTCAAAGTTGGACCGATGTGAAATACACCCCGTGTGAGTGCTTGCGTAACACCTTTTTTGTTTCAGTGTATTGTCGAGATATGTGCCCTTATTTGTTTCAACACAGCTGTGTTAGGCATATTGCATGAGTTCTATTTTCATTTTGTGTTTCCCATGGGGAGAAACTTATCTGACAAGAAAATGGATAATTTCTTCATCGAAGAGGACAGAATAAGACGTTCATTTGATTCGGTTGACAGTGATGAAGATTCTCTTGGCAGTGACGTCAGCAACGGCAACGAGGATAATTTAAAAGACAGTGAGCATGACTCGGAAACTGAACAGGAGGTACTGAAAGTGATTGAGATGACGATTTGCCATTAGCACATAATTATGTTAGACATTTACAAAGGAAAGGATGATACCGTTAGGAAAAAGAATCCTCCGCCAGGAAATATAAGAATTAGGGCAAGAAACATAGTTTCCATAATCTCCCTACTGTGAAAACTGCAGCTAAACAGGCAAATACTCCTCATGATGCTTGGCTATGGAACACAGCTTCACTTATTACGAAGGGTGTGCTCCGGAATAAAGGCAAGTACCACCCTCCCACTTCCCCCGGAACTTCCTAGTGAATTATGTGTGCAACAGCTGATTGATACAGTATATTTTTAGTGTTAACTACATGTTTCAGACAGTCAACCATTCCATTCCTTGTATGACCCACTATTTTCTCTGAGTGGAAGGAATTTTACAAGCCACATTTTGTGCTGTTATTTCCAAATATTTTCTCGAATAAGTGTGTGTTGAAACTGTACAGTTTTCATGATTTATTACTCCTTTTGCTTAACATAAACGAAATACAACAGACAATTCTCATGGTTGGTCCGTATTGAAGCTGACTATAAGCAAATTATCACAAAATAATTTATTCTATTGTACCACCCATTCAATACAAGCCACGTGCTACGTGGGTGAAATTAACATAATACTATGTACACTTCTTAGGAACATGTTTCGCCCCTTGTTAAGGGCATCATCATCCTGTAGGTAACCTTAAGGTCAAAAGTCAGAATCATTAACCAATCATACAACAAATACACTGAAAATATGTTACACTTTAAAAACATGTTAAGTTAACATGCTACAATTATAATATGGAAAGATGCCTATTACAAATTAAGAGTATTGAGAATAACTAGTGTCTGAACACATGGTAAATAAATTTAAAAGAATGTAAATGAAGACTAAAAATAAAAAATGTTTAACGAAGACCATGACTTTGCAGGTCTTGGGCTAGTAACAGTCGTGAAAGATTGAAATCTTTTGGGTATAATAATCCCAAGAACTCTGTATCTGAACTTGATACAAAAACAATGTCCAATAGTTACAGTATAAACAACAGCTAGAGATTGAGAATAATTTAGGTAATTTGAGTGTTGTGATTAAAATGCTGTAACATTTGAAAAATGATCGTATGTTTTTTGTCGCGTAAAGCGGTGTCGTAAATCCAAGTTCAGGCTGGTGCGTAATTGTTGAATTGTGTCCTTGACGGTACGAACAGTCATGTGTGAATATTCTTGCTTGCAAAATTGATAATTTTTCAAATGTTCCAGCATTTTAATCACAACACTCAACTTACCTAGATTATTCTCAATCTCTAGCTGTTGTTTATAACCAATGGACATTGTTTTTATATCAAGTTTGGATACAGAATTCTTGGGATTATTATACCCAAAGAGGATTTCAATCTTAATCACGACTGTTTCCAGCTCAAGACCAGCAAAATCATGGTCTTCGTTAATTTTTTTTGTAGTTTTCATTTACATTCTTTTAAATTTATTTCCCATGAATTCAGACACTATTTATTTTAAATACTCTTGGTTTGTAATAGGCATTTTTCTATATTATAATTATAGCATGTTGACTTAAGATGTTTTCAAAGTGTAACATATTATCAGTGTATTCCTTGTATATTTATTCTCAATACTCTTAGTTTGTAATAGGCATTTTTCTATATTATAATTGTAGCATGTTAACTTAAGATGTTTTTAAAGTTTAACATATTTTCAGTGTATTCCTTGTATGATTGGTTAATGATTCTGACTTTTGACCTTAAGGTTACCTACAGGATGATGATGCCCTTAACAAGGGGCGAAACATGTTCCTAAGAAGTGTACATAGTATTATGTTAATTTCACCCACGTAGCGCGTGGCTTGTATTGAATAGGTGGTAAAATAGAATAAATTATTTTGTGATAATTTGCTTATAAACAAAATAGATGATGTTCTCAAAGAATTCAGCAATCTTTTTTCTGTAATTAGCGTAAACTTACGAAAATCCGTCTGGAAAAAAGCGTATATCAAATTATGCTTCGTACTGATGTCCATTGACCAATTGTGTAATAAAGAAGTGATAGAATATTAGCGAAAGAGTTGTTTTATTTCAATAACTTACAGAAATCCAAATCACTATCATAATTTTTGAAATACAGTATGTTGTTTTAAATCCTGGGGTGTTTAAGACCCCGTGCGTGTTTGAATCCTAAAATTTGGCACGTGTGCTTAAGGGTTAAGGATCATGGTTACCATTCTACGACTTCAAATTTGGGTTCTCTTTAACCAGATTCCATTCATTTTGATTTTGTACCTCAAGACCATAATTTTAGCCATAGACTTTCTTAACGTTTACATAAATAAGGACAGTTTGACTATTTTAAAAATGTTTTAAGGATTTCAATGTAAGATTGCACCAACATTTCTTATTTTTCTCGTACGTATTTTTAAACATATTTTAATTGTGTAAATTGTATTTTGGGAACTTATGATAAGTTTTCCTCATTTTTATAACATATATATTTCTTTATGTAACACTTTGACTAGAGTAATCAGTATCCTGATCTTTATCTTTTAAGCATGAGATTACAGCTGATGATGCCCATACAATGGGTGAAACATGTCCCGTTAAATTAGAATGACAAGATGTAAATCTTAATTTTTAAGAACTTTTGTATCAATACTGAATTAATAAAATTTATCTCTCGAGGTGATTCGAGATACCGAGGTTTTACTGTATTTATATCACACTGACACACGCAACAAAATGCATAATAGTTTCTTTATTAGACTGTAAAATGAACAAATTTAATTTTATAGGTATCTCTGAACACTTGGAGATAACGTTTATGTTTTTTGGCCATAATGTGAAGAGAAAATAACAAACTGACAGACCCAACTCCCTGAAATACATTCAACTCATTAAAATTATGAAGTAAGAATGAACAAAAATGCACTGTCCGACTCATTGGCTGAATGTTCAGCGTTAAGGCCTTCGGTTCAGAGGGTCCTGGGCTCGATTCTCGGCCAGGTCGTGGATTTTAATTGCCTCTGATTAATTCTTCTGGCCCGTGGACTGGGTGTATGTGTTTGTCCCATAACTTTCCTCTCCATATTCAGGCAACACACTACACTACCAACCACCACAGAAACACGCAATAATGATTACAACCCTCCATATAGGGTTGGCATCAGGAAGGGCATCCGGCCATAAAACAAAGCCAAATCCACATGTGTGACACAGTTCGCACCCGTGATCCCACAGGTGTGGGAAAAGCAGTAGAAAAGAAGAAGAACAAACAAAAATGTACTGAAATACGCAAAACTACCACATACAAAACAGATCGGTATGCCTCATACATTATTAACATACAACTTTGACATAGGGGAAAGCAGAGAACCACTTGAATAAAACATGTGGCCTACAACTCCAACGAAATTGCATACAGAAACGATGTTAATAGTGCACGAACCACACAATAAGAAACTCATTCTTTCGTCCCGATTAACTGAGTTGCTAGCGCGCGCTAGCCTCTCTTCCTTGTAGAACGACTGCCGTCCCGAATCCCCAGCCATAAAGCACACGTGCTGCTGTAATGAGCAGGAAACACGATACACAAGGCGAAGGACGATACACTCGTGAAATAAAGCACCAAAATATACACTTGAAAATGAGGTTGGATAAATTACACAAGCACATAAGAATGTATCCTTTATCCCAGGGGTAGAGTATTGACCGTACTGGAGGTTATATTAGTAAAAAATAGAAAGAATTAAAAATAAGTCGCGAAATCGGAAGACGAGTTAAACAGAAAGTTTCCGGTTAAATGGGAAGGGTTGGCAGGTATGCGAAGTGTAATGTAACAAACAATTTAAAGAAGGTTTTGTTTTAGTAAAGTGACAGGTATGAATATTCTTGTTACTATGATCGAGAGAGTGAACTTAACCTCCAGAGGACTTAGTATCTCACCATTAATGAACCCACTGCTTTGAGATTTTATGCTACCTCTTAATTTGTTTATTATTATTATTTTGCTAAACTGATTGGAAACTTGTTACAAGTTGACAGGTTATCAAGACTGTACGCCTATAGAATAGTAAAGAATAAGACTGACTTCTTAGAAAAATGAACGTGTTGTAATACCACCATTTATTTTAAGGTTGTTTTGTGCTAATTATATCAGGTTAGTCAACCAATCGCTTGTCGGATTATATCAGAAGTTTCTGAAATCATGGCATCACACAACAAAACATACTACAGTAGAAGTCTGTTATAACGAGAATTTATAACAGGGAAAATTTTACTCGTTATAACGGATTGTAGTTATATCCGATTTTTGTAAAACTCGGGAAAAACCACATACACATTAAAATCGGTACGAAATGGCAATCTTTTTCTTCAAAACTTGAGTTCTTGCGGATGATATCCACACTACTGCTTACTCGTTTGTTATTTTTCTAAATCCAATACTACTTGAAAGTGTATGTTTAATTTCATTCTGAAAAAATTATAGTATCACTCCAGAGGCCTCTTTGGCAAACATTCCAGTTTTCTTCTTCAAACAGCGTTACAACCTAACCGTACATATGTATCATGAAAACATATTTCAAGCACAAGCACATGTAGAGAAATGATAACCTCCTCGCTACAAATTTACATGGAAACAGCCTTTCCAAAATTTAACTAGACGCGAGAAAATATAAACTATCCTCTGAAATCAGTTGTGTACTCTGCCATATCTTGAGGTGTATCACATTCTTACTTAATTTCAGTATATAACTTTAAAATTAGGCGATCGTTTAATTCAGCCTTTGTTACTAATGAGTTAACTAACAACTGCTTTTGGCCATGTTATTTATGCATTTATTACAAAAAGGTGTTATCATATTTCATTTTTAATATTCTTTTAGAGAACAGCAGTTGACAGGTATTACTATTAAGTCCTACGTTGCCTTCAAATGTCGACAGGAGCTCGCAAGGGTACACAGCGAGAAAACAAGACAGTACCGAAGATGATCTATCACATTTTGTGGCAACTGTTTCAGTTTTCTTATTCAAACAGCGTCACCTAACCTAACTTAACCGTACTATATGTATGATGAAAAAGTATTCCAAGCGCAAGTAGAGAAATTATAACATTCTCGCTATAAATTTACATGGAAATAGCCTCTCCGAAATTTAACCAGACATGAGAAAATATAAACTAACCTCTGAAATCAGTGATGTGCTCTGCCATATCTTGAGGTGTTCCGCATTCAAACTTAATTTCAGTGGAGAGTATTAAAATTAAGCGATCATTTACTTAGCCTTTATTTCTAACGAGTTAACAACTGCTATCCACCACGTTACTTACGTGTTTGTTGCGAAAACTTATTCTCCTTCATTTCTAACTTTCTTTATGGAACAGAGTTGACGGGTATTACTAATCAACTCTAAAATCGCCTTTGAATGTCGACAAGTGGTGGTGGTGGCTTTAAGAGGAAGAACAACTAGGTAACCATCCTCTCTGAACAAATTAGTGAAAAAGAAATTTACAATAAAATAAAAATATATATTCATCGAAAGAATTTGGAAACAAAGTACAAAGTACTGAGCCAGGATCGAACCTGCCAAGTTGGGGTCAGAAGGCTAGCGCCTTAACCGTCTGAGCCACTCAGCCCGGCGGGGATACATAAGAACGCAGCTTATAATAACACGATTATCAGAGCACTTGATATCCCTCTATCTCGTAAGAATTTTAGGAAAGTAATCAACACCATTCACACAACAGCTAAAAGTAATGGTTTCAGTAAAGCCTTAATGAACAAAATTCTTAATACATTTAAGAGTAAACTTAACCCCACCTTGGGGAAAGAACCTCCCCCTAAAGAGAAGTTTATGTTTACCTTCAATAATAACAATAATAATACATCAAATTTCTGATATTTTTAAAAATCGTAAGTTAAAAATAGCTCTCAGGACTACTCACATCAATTCTAAATTACTGTATGATCTCGAATACCACCCGCCAGCCACCGAATAAGACCCGCACCCTTATTTTGAAAGAACAAAAATTTTTTTTTAAAAGTGAAGTCAAAATTATTTACAATCTTTACTAACACACATCAAATGATTAGAAAATATTAATAAAAGTAAACGAACATTTCTAGAACGATATCCAACGAGTTCATTCATCATCATCATCAGTACCAACTTCAGAACTTTCATCACCACCTTCCCACAAAATGTCGTCATCGCTGCCATCCATAGCATTACAAATGCTACATTTCCTGAAGCTCTTCCATATGAGGTCTCCAGGGATATAATTCCATGCCGGCAAAATCCGCAAACACAGCAGCTGAACCTCCGGGTGTTGAATGCGACCAGTTGGCGTCAGTGTGTGATTATCAGCCGCCACCCATTCAATTTCTGGAAACTGTACACTCAGTCCACAAAAAGCTCTACAATCACCAGTACATGTTAATAGCACATTTTTCTTCTTTCTCCAATCGTGAATACACGACTCGTCAATATCTTATTGCCTACCAGCGGCACGATTTCCAATAATTTCAGCTTCCCGAACTACTTTCAGTTTCTCACTCGCAGTAAAAGATCGCAAACGCTTTGTGGAATTCATGTTGATACTCCAAGAATGTGCATGAGACTGACGCCAAGCGCGGAAGTAGCGTATACTGAGAGCGGAGAGAGCACTGTTGCCAAGCCGCGCCGGCGGTGATGCCCGATTTACGCGCATTCGGAAAGATAAATTTCCCAAAGTTTTAAATAAGACCCGCGCCCAACTTTGGAAGTGATATTTTCAAAAAACAGTGCGGGTGGTATTCAAGATTATACGGTACTTCTTAATCCCCATACCATCAGTGAAAACAATAAATATACGAACTCTGGGGTATACAGATTGAAGTGTCAGTCTTGCCCCTCAACATATGTAGAACAAACAGACTGTAATTTTAATATAAGGTACACTGAACATCTTAACGTCTTGAAGTACAACCGCTACTTAGCCATGAGCAAACACTGTAAGGATCTACATCACAAATATACAACAACTGAGCAAGATTTTACATTATGAACAGAAAGGTCCCTTACTCAATATACTTGAGAATGTTTATATTGGTACTGATAAATATAGTAACTCTTCACATAATTTAAAACAAAATTAATGAGAAGAAGAATGGTTTGCTTCAAACTTTTGTCCCACTTATTTGTCAACAGTTTGATATTAAGAATGAGTTTCACTGTCGACATTTCAAAACTATACCCGCCCTTTGCTCAGTATCCCCCTCCCGTACCTTACTTCTTCCCGTTCCCCCTTCCGCTTCCCCTCCCAACCGTATTAACTCTGACTTAACAACAGCCAACAACACACACGTCTAGTATGAACTGAAATATGAGAATGACAAGGTCCTGCCACTCGAGAGGACAGCCACCTAATGAGTACGTTAGTTGGATTCATAACCTTTTATTTCATGCCATGGTTTATTTGTATCTCCCATTCGTTTCCCTCTTTTTTCCCATTGCAGACTACATGTACTCACAATCCCCTCATTAATAGTTTCACTACTTTGAGCAAAACAAATGTGAAATACTCAGATATCGCATGAGCTATTGATTCCAACTGCACCATTTACAGAATATCAGCACCTTGGAAGATAGATTTTCCATTTTACAAAGGACTAGATAAGTTTTTGCTTTAACCAGAAGAGTTTTAGAGAAGAAAACTTTTTCATCTGAACATTAGCACGTCTTTTAACTGTCATTCATGACCATTGTTCCTTTAATTCTATACAATTTTCTCACCGTTTTATTTATCAGTGTATATACCGGTATGTAACATTTTAAGCTTCCTACTGAAGATGGCTTTTAGATAAGCCAAAACACGTCTAGTTAGACACTGTCCCATCTAACACAGATGGACACTTTTAAAAGGAGGATAACAAAGATTGTAAAGTAAAGCTATATAGGTCAGATGACTACTGCATCATCCACTCACCTATACACAGCATAAATAACAGAAATAACCAGCAATTCAATTTGGAGTGTTTAGAGGTTTAAAATGGAATTGGTTGGCATCTATATTACAACTGTGATGAGTACCACTAAGTCTAGCAACTGAGCTGTGTTCTACAATAAATATCTCTAGGAAAATTGGAATCTATCTGCCTAAATCCGGTTTTACTCATGGGCAGCTGAATATGACATTCAGGTGAAAACTCCAACAGACGTACACTGTACAGGTAGTAATATTAATGAAACAAGTGAGCAAGGCGAAGACAGTGATACTTCATATACAATGAACGTCATAAACATTAGAAATACAATTTAGTTGTTGTTCCGAGTTCATCAGTGTAGTTTTATATACCTTTATGTAGAAGTTGCCAATGTTTTGAATACATTGCAGTCTTCTTTATCAAGGCAACTGATGCACCCCTGCTCGAGCCACGGTAATTAGTCTCCCCAGGGAGCTATATTAAACTATGAAGGTGGTCACTGTGCCTTGCCTTAAATAGTATCTCCTCCCGCCGGCTACCGCCAACCCTGGGGGACATCTCGAAACATCTGGAAGAAACCACTCGCTCAGCAGTCAGCTGGGAGTTACCAGTACTGCTACGTACCTTGAGAGTTCGTCTTGTATTTTCATAGTCTGACCTCCATAATAGTCATTTGTGTATAATAGGCATCCAAGAATTACTGATTTTGTAGGCTACTTCTAAATGTATACTGTTCAGATGTTTCTTATTTTCTTTAGCCTACTGGATTTTTCTTTCCAGATTCCAAGGAACAGCTACTGAAAGCTTAGTTCTGTCAAAAGAAATTTTAGGTTGTGTTTTGCAGAAATGCTTACAGCTGAAACTTCCATGTCTTGGTTTTTGGTATGACAGATAGGTTCTATAAGTCAGATAGAAATCAGATGCTTCACTTCATCTACATGGCAGATAACACAATTTATAAGTTTATCAGTCTGCTGAAGCACAAAATATAATACCTGTGGAACTATAACAAGTGAGACAAATTACATGAATATAGCAGTCCATTATCAACACTTTAATAAATCTGAGAGTTTTCTCAACTTTAATACAACTCTGGTTCCACAGTGCTATCCCCAGTGTACAAACCTTGAATGATTTCAGGTCGTTGGCTTTGATCGTGGCTTGCTAACACAAATCTGTCTGTAGAGAAGATGGGGGAAGGCAGAGGGAGGGAGATTGTTCAGTGGAGAGACAGACAGACAGACAGACAGAAGTGTACATGACTATAGCCTATTTGCTGTTACGTATTTAAGAAAATGAATGCATGATAATGATTTATGATTTTTGAAAGAATTTAATGTGCAAGAATGTATTAAAGAGCACTTTGTGTGACAATCTGCCCAAATTCAGAAAATTTCAGAGCAGATACCATAGCTATTTTTAATGTGATAGACTGACTGGTACAGGTAACTAACTTCCTTTGTAGTCTGTAAAGGTCTTGATGTAAAATTTTCTTCGTTACGTCCCAATTTTGTCTGCTGTGTTTCTGACATATAGAATTATCAATGTCTTCAGACAAGTCAGTTCCTTCTTTCCTGTATTCTCTTTCACCACAGCCTTTCCTTTACTTAGTTCTATTTTCCTAAAAAAAATGTGTATGTTGTGTAACAAGTATCCATATCTTCAACCCAAAAAACAAACTAAATAGTAATTTAGCAGACCAAGAAAGCTTCACATCTAAGATCACAAATACAATTACAGAACAACGCAATCACCTAGGTTGCTTTGCAGACTTTATTGCAGAACATGTCTTGATAAATCGGTTTCTCATTTTATTGAAATATGTTTAAATATTCTCAACTGGGAGAAGTGCCCAACAAGCCCTTAGTTTATCATACATTTCACAATGATAAAAGTAAAATATAACAACATACAGTTCCTGTTGTCGCTATAGCTAAAATGACAAACCGATTTTCGTTTCACGTAGACTTGATTGTTTCAAATCACACAGTTTTCTGTTGAACACGTTCCAAGATGAACAGCTGTACAACAGTACAAAAGAGCTACTTATAAGAACCAGTAACAAATGTTCTTTAAATGCTATGAAAGTACTGTATGCTTTCCACACAGACATTTGAAGGCGAAAAAAAACCCACATCATTCAGGCCGATATCACAACATTCATCAATAAATCCCAATAAAATTGTGTACCTTAATTTTTGTACATGTTGAATGCATGCCATATAAATTAAAACCAACCTGCAATTCATTGCCATAGTTCTTAATAGCTTCAAATCTCTTATCAGGCTGCTTTAACCTCACTGACACACTGAGTGCTTTCAACTTTGATTCAGCCAGCTGTAGGTACCCTGAAATGACAATAAAACACAAGAATTACATGTTTTGTATAAAATATATTAGGGCTCAGATGTTTAGAAAAAGTCATATTTTTCTTTGTATTTTCTTGCCTGATTGGATTTTGGTGCAAATCCGCCACAAATGATTTTTATTTGTCATATAAGTGCATATTTTGGTTAATTTTTGTCATAAGGTCATATTTTGAGCTATTTTCGTAGAAACATAATTTGGTCATATTTCGGCGGTTTGGCGACAACTGTAGCTGTGGAAAATTCTAAATTCCCATGGAGGGAAGATATTTTTCACCAACAGAGCATGTCAAAAACGTATCAGATGTAAGGCTTTTCAGGCGTTTGCTCTATTAACCAGCGTTTCATCTTAGGTCCGACACTAGACTCGTCAGAGCCTGACACATCCCACTCTGACGAGTCTAGTGTCGGACCTAAGACGAAACGCTGGTTAATAGAGCAAACGCCTGAAAAGCCTTACATCTGATACGTTTTTAACTGTAGCTCTGCAAAATCATAGTCAACTTTCCGAATGAGAACTAATATTCACAAAACTGCTTTTCCGTATCACATCTGTAGTTAATAAAAGTGGAATACTCTGCCTCTTCTATCAAGATTGCGCAGGAATTGTTTTCCAACAGTTTGTCAGAAAGTCTGGCATATATTAAGTCGAACTTTTGAATTATATAGAGTGCAATTGCTCATTTGGAAGCTGCTAGCTTAGAAATTCATGCAAGTATTGAAATTGTGAGATGTGTTGAAGTTTCAGCACGACGATCACATGGAATAGTTGGCATTGTAACGGTTCAAATCCCGTTACAAGATGATATCTGTATTTTTATTATTTTATTATTTTATCTGTGTTGTTGTTATTATTATTATTATTATTATTATTATTATTATTATTATATCTGTGATATTATTACTATTATTGTAATTATCATTCTTATTCAATTCAATTCTGCAACGCTTGTCGCTTGCAGGATTGTACTTAGATGTATGCATATATACGTATGTGTAGAATAACACTCAAGACATGTATACAGTGAGAATTGTTATATATCAGATGTTGGATATGACATTGCTATATTGTGCAATACTCCTGACATTTCTGTCAAGTCATCGCCACGTCATGGCTACGTCATCGTGCTCACTTAGCACTGAGCTCAGTTCCTTTGAGTTTCTTAGGGAGCCCCAGGGGATTTCACCATTACATGTAATATCTGTCGCGTTGTGGGAGTATGTCATTGTTATTTCTGGAGGTTACGTATGTGTGCTATCCAACGTCTATAAAAGGCGGCTACATATTGTAGCGTCAGTCATTAGTTAAACGGAAGCAGTACTACAGTGAAGAAGCCAAAAAGGATAAGTGAACAGTCATTATTCTACTGGAAGCAGAGGCCCTAAGTCGGTCAGTCAACGAGAGTCCATGAGTGGGAACGAGATGGAGAAGACTCAGTGAGTCATTAGTTTTTGGTCATTGAGAGAGTGAGACCAAAGTTGGTCGGTCACTTAGTTGAATACCATACAGATTTACCAAGAAATTATATGATATGAAGGAGAAGCAGTCGCATGGATACGTCACCAAATTAAGCGTGACATCTACAGTAAACACCAGATTTAAGGAATACGTCGTAATTACACTCAAAGTGTTGAAGGTACAGTCAAGTGAAACAGTGAGGGATATACTTTGTATAAATTGTTAAATGTCCGGCCAAGAAGAATTCAAATTCATGCCCAGTTTCTTTCAGTTGCAATGTCATAAATTCATGTTCTCATCTGTTTTATCACAACAAGTCTCACTATTTTTTTTATATTATTTAAAGAATATATTTTGTTCTATCAAATGAATTTATAGTATTATTTCAATGACAGTAAAATATCTTAACCTCAAAATTAATGGGGAAACCAAACGCCAATCTCCTTTTCCCAGAACTTATATGGTAAGTTGTCAAAAGTAAGCTTATTACCCCACACCCTAGAGATAGTCAAGATTCTAATTCTATTATTGCTGCACTGAGTGGTAGATGGCGCCCTTCAAATAACGTATGTGTAAGTAAGCAGGTAAGAAGTGTGAGTACAAGGTTCGACATTGTGTATTTTATTTAATTAATATTAATTTTCATATTTTCCATTTTAAATGCAGATATTCACATTTTTCAATTTAAATGCAGATTTATATGTTTCAAAAGAGAGTCAACGAGTCACGAACATCTTACAGCATCAGTGTAAAATGGAAACTTCAAAACGTGCTTGATGAAAGTGGCTCTCCAGCCGAGTGTTAGAAAATAATTTTATTTGTGAAACAACAATTACAACTTTTCTAAATACTCTCCATTAGCATGTATACATTTTTTCCATTCTCAGAAACCACTTAGGAAATGTTTCAGTCCAAGCTTCTTTCGGGATGTCATTTAGTGCACTCTCGTACGCTGCAATGGCCTCTTCATCTGACGAAAACTGCTACCCACGTATTTTTTCCTTGGTCTTAGGGAACAGAAAGTCACATGGGGCCAGGACAGGTGAAGAGGGTGGATGAGGTAACACTCGCACTTTTTCCCTTTATAAAAAGGCCATTGTTCTGGCAGCCCTGTGTGCAGATGCATTGTCGTGATGCAGCAGAAGGTGCCCACTCTTGGACTTTGGGTGCTGTGATCACCAACTGGTGAGGACTTTGGGAAGACAGTCATTCACGTACCATTCAGCATTGACTGTACGACATGTGTCCAAGGTCACAGAGGTGAGATGCCCCATTTTCGTAAAAAAGTTGCCACCATCTTTTTTCCGGAGCTCCGACTTTGTTGAACTTTTGTGGGTGGTTCCTCCCCTGGAAAGCACCACACAGAAGACTGTCTCTTCGTTTCAGGGTCATAATGGTAGACCTATGTTTCATCACCTGTGACAATACTGTAGGTGTCTTCGGACTGCCCTCCATTGAATTTTTCTAGCATGAAATGACACCAGTCCACTCTCTCCTCCTTTTGGCTTTCTGTCAGGGAATGTGACACCTAACGGGCACATCTCTTGGTAAGGCCTAAATAATCGTGAACGATGGTCTGCGCTGCTCTTGACCCAATATTTAAGGTCCCTTCAATGTCACAAAATGTAAGATGTGGATCTGCTTTGATCATTTCCCTTACGGCATCAATGTTTTCTTGAGTCAGAGCTCTTGCTGGGAGACTGGGACAAGGTTCATCTTCAATTACTGACTGCCGACCCCTTGAAAACTTAAAGATAGAAATTTCATAATGTTCCATATTGAAATGTATCACAATGAAATTGAAATAATAAATAAGGTAGTTCAACCTATTCAATACAAATAAATACGAAATGTAGTGTTACATTCTTATTTAATTATAAGCGGAAGCGGTACCAGTTTCGACCCCAATCCGGGTCATCAGCCGAATAAAACGCAAAAAACAATGCATAGGTAAGAAAGAAATTAAAGATAAAGTCCCCACAAAAAACAGTTGAAGAGGCAATATAAAACAACAGGGATAGCCACTGTAAAATTCAGAAGAAGTAGAAGGTAAGTCACTTAAAAAAGCAAGGCGCAATCTTCTGAACAGCAGCATAGCACCAAGTCCCTTACATAATACTTCTTAATTCATCCAAACATTTTTACTAAAAAATTATCGATTTTATCCAATAAATCTATCAAAAACACTTCTGAATTAATCGACAAATTAAAGAACTTTGACATCCAACCAAATTTTTCTCTCCATTCTTTTGACATCGTAAACATGTATCCTAGTACTCCAATTTCCAAATTATTCCCCATAATAAACAACAACTTAAACATATTCAGTAATCTGAGTAAACTAGAAATTCAAGACTTCACATCTATCTTAAAATTGGTTCTCAAAAATAATTATTTCACCTCTGATAACACCATTTACCAACAAGATGGTTTAGCTATGGACTCACCAGCTTCAGGCATTCTAGCTGAAATATACCTCGACTTCTTAGAAAACACAAAAATTAATAATTTCTCTAATATTCTCTTTTGGGCCAGATATGTTGATGACACATTAGTAATCTTAAATGAAGAATCAACCAACACAGCCTCTACACTTCTTCTAAACAACACTGACTCTAACATTAAATTCACCCTTGAATCAGAACACAACAAAATTCTAGACTTAGCTATAAGTAGACATCCTTCTTTAACTTACAAAATTTTCAGAAAATCAACCCAAATAGCAACCACAATACGGCAAGATTCTTCACACCCTCAAGCACATAAACGTGGTACTTATAACAGCGTAATTTTTCATGCCTTCAACACCCCTATGTCTAAAAATGATTTAAATAACGAATTGAACACCATCCGTAATATCACTAAATTTAATGGCTTTTAACAACTCTTTCATAAACCATATTATCAACAAATTCAAACACCGTCCTAAAACTACGTTCTCAAAAGACAAAAGCAAACCCACTGCATTTTCTACTTTCACTCAAGATGCTTATAAAATAACTAATGTTCTTAAAAAACACAACATGAAAATTTCTTTTAGAACCAATAACAGAAATCTTGATATATTACACAACTCTAAATCACTGAATAAATCGAATGCTTTTTCTAAATCGGGAGTATACAGAATCAAATGTAACAACTGCAGCTCCTCATACATCGGACAAACTGGCCGCAACTTCAACATCAGATACTCCGAACATATCAACGCCATTAAATACAACAGATTCTCTGCTATAGGATAACACATACAAGACTCCAAGCATAAATTCACTAATATTGAAAGAGATATTAAAAATATCTTAAAATCGTTAACAAAGGCCCCCTCCTA
This sequence comes from Anabrus simplex, assembly GCF_040414725.1. NCBI lineage: Eukaryota > Metazoa > Arthropoda > Insecta > Orthoptera > Tettigoniidae > Anabrus > Anabrus simplex. Next base: position 308,714,928 of record NC_090267.1, on the reverse strand, counting down.
AACACTACTGAAAATTGTTTTATTCACCTTGACCAATACTTCAACCCTAATTTCAATTTAAACGACATTTCTGAAAAACCCAATATCCTATTTGAATTCCTAATTCTTCTTCTCAAAAATTCTAAATTTATAAACCCAAATTCAATTTTTCATGCCTTACAAAGTTCCTACCCACATTTTCTACCTCCAATAACCCACCCTCCTAACCCACCCTAAGCTACCCCTCCTTTATTTCCCTATCTTATCCTTTCCCATCATCTGTCCGGCTCCATGGCTAAATGGTTAGCGTGCTGGCCTTTGGTCACAGCGGTCCCGGGTTCGATTCCAGGCAGGGTCGGGAATTTTAACCATCATTGGTTAATTTCACTGGCACTGGGGCTGGGTGTATGTGTCGTCTTCAGCATCATTTCATCCTCATCACGACGCGCAGGTCACCTACGGGTGTCAAATAGAAAGACCTGCACATGGCGAGCCGAACATGTCCTCGGACACTCCCGGCACTAAAAGCCATACGCCATTTCATTTCATCCCATCATCTTTTAACTTCAAATCCTTTTAACCCTTTGACCGCCAGCCTCATACGCGGTGCCCAAGCCCTATACTGCCAAGACCTAATGAGCACATTTTACCTTGCAGTAAATTATTCCTAATAACTTCTGTTCCATTTATGTAAATTGGATGGACATTTTTTTGTTTTGAAGGTAATGCTTTGGACATTTAATTGATGTAAATTAATGCACTTTAATTTTCTAAATTTTTATTTTATGAAGTGATAATTCAAATAAATATTTTCTTTCTCTGAAAAGATATTATTTCGTGAACAAAAAACGTCAAAAAAATATATTTTTACTATCAAAAACTGCATTATTTTAGAGAGGTGGTATTTCCTGTGCCGCATATAAAAATATAGAGCTCTATGTACGATATTACAGTTACAATATTATTATTATTATTATTATTATTTGACATGAAATTTTCTGATCTTACATTATATGCAAATAGCCGCAGTTCCTGGTTTGGTTTAAGTAAAAAATTATTACTAATGTCTATTTCACACACATTGAACACTCAAAAATTCACTTTTTGCCTTAAAAATATGATACAAGAAACTATTTACGAATAATAGACATGTTTATGACGTGCTCTAGCAAATGTGCTTAGCGAGGCACAAAGGGTGTACACCCTTCTTACACTGTTTGCAAATGTATCTGGTCTTTTTCCTTTTACCATCTTGACTGGTACTGATCTTGCTGCATACGGAACAGTTGTGTTCTTTTTTTTTTTCCGATAAGAGAGCAAGGGGTTCGTTGGCCGCCCGCGGGAGCTGAATTGCCACTTGGTCACCAAGCCACTCGGCAGCTAGTTCCTCAACTACTGAAATTGTGAAGTCAAGTCTTGATAGGGGTTTGTCCGTATTATCTTTAGACAAAATGTACAAGTTGATTATCATTCTACCAAATATGTGAAATGTCACTTTTTTCCAATACTTTAGTGTCCGTCGCTCATGTAAATAAGAGTACAGCATTTGATCTGATGAGTCAACTCCGCCCATATAAGAATTGTACTGCTGAATAACAGATGGCTTGCTGGTTATAAATAACTTGTTTCCTTTCTTCCTTGATTTCATTTCACTTTTTGCCTCAGCCTTTGTAGACAGGAGAAGTACTTGCTTTTTCTGCGATTTTTTTAGCCGACTGCCCACCATTAGCGTAAATCCTTTGCGGCGATATTTAGTTTTTCCAACAGAAAATGTTTGCTTCATAGTAGAGGGTATACCTTTCCGATTACTACGTAATGTGCCAGTTAGATGTGTCAGTTTTGAATACAAAGCCTTAGTTAGAGGAATTGAGGTAAAGAAGCTGTCTACGAACACATGGAAGCCCGTATTCAAGTAATTTCCCATTCCCAACAACTTCATCACAACCGTATAACCAAGCCCGTTTTTTCCACTGTCACTATTTTTGTCTTGATCCCTCTTACCTTTGTAGCAAAGAAATGACAAGCAGTAATGCGTAACACTATCACAGAGTAACCACAACTTGATTCCCCACTTGTGGTGATGCTTGTTGGGCATATACTGCAGCAGCTGCGTATGGTTTTTCGTACCAACTAAACTCTCGTCAATTGACAGTTGTTCATTTGGGGTGTAGTAACGTCTGAAAACTCTATTGGCATGATCAACTATAGGACTAAATCGAGCACAGGGGTCATAGCCGGGCTGTCCCGGTTTTGGCAATGTTCGAGTGTCTACCATGTGAAAAAATTTCAGAATTGACTGGAATCTGTTCCTAGCAACATTTTGCTAAACCACGGAATGTGTTGGGAAGATCTGGCACTCCAATACAATTCAATTGTTGGTTTTTTATTCAAACCCATGTTCACTAAGACAGCAAGGAAAGCTTTCATCTCAACAAAGCTCACAGGTCTCCGAACACGATTCCTGCTGTGTCCTCCAAATTTATGGCGATTTTCCTGAATAAAATTTCTTGCGTACATGTTTGTATAGGTCACTAACATGTTCAAGAAAGACATAGGAAAGAACAGATCAAAATATGAGATAGGAGGAGAATTCCGAGGTGGACAGTGTTTACTGCCTGGATTTTCACGGAATGCGAAGGAATGACTGTGTAAGGAGTCATTGCCCTCAACAATCACATCCCACCCGTCACTGTCACGTTCAGATTCACTGCTGGAAACATCAGGAGAGACGCGGGGGCGGCCACGACAGCGGGATGGCTGAGTTGTAGATGTAGTTTGACCATTGGCAGAAGGGTCGTCCTCCTCAGACGATGACAAGATTCACCTATTTATAGAACCGTTTGTTACACTGTTCCGAAAACTCATACTGGAAGTAGCAATAGGTGAATACGTTGAGTCTGAATCACTGTTTTCCACGTCAGTTTCACTAACTTCTGAAGATGAACTGGTTTGTAATTTGTCAAACTCACTATCACTAAGGAAATCATCATCTGCAACGAGATGTTGAATGGTATTTTCACTCAACAGCGAACGACTCATTTCACACACAGGAAAGGAATAATGCACTGACAGCGACAATGACACACAGTGAACTGAGAGAATGACAGCAGGGCTAGGCGGGAAGCGGTAGAAGCTCGTAGCTCGCCACGTGCCAGCACCTTGCAGCAGACTTACTCCCGCCAACTACTACAACAAAACATCAGTTTCTACACGGTTATCAGTGCTACCAACTTTAAAACATGTTGTATATAGTCTTATTTAAACCTATACTAGTCCAAAACATGTATTATTTATTATTAACACGAATAAATAACTTACAAAATATTTTTACAGGAACGTCCGATCAATCGGACGTTGGCGTTTTTAGACAACCTCGAACGTCCAATCAATCGGGTGTTGGCGGTCAAAGGGTTAATCTTCTCGTAACTACTAATCCTCTTCCTTTATTAACTTATCCTATCTTTCCTTTCCACCTTTCCTCTATATTTAAAAAAAAAAACTACTTCCCGAATTGAACTGTATACTAATATACTATATTGCCACCTGCATTTTGGGTCTTGACATTCAAATTTAAACTCATGCCTTGCGCTGACTTTGACTACTTCAATTACGACCTGAATTTTTATCTTCAAGAAATAGCGCACTGTGCATATACGTTTTTCATTTGTTTCCGGTATTGCGCGTTTTACCATTTTTCTCTTCACAATTGTTTTTTACGTCAACTGTTCTAAAAAATATGCAAGATCCTAGTTACATATTTCAATAATATTGAATTGTATTATATGTATACATATATATGTACATTTTCGTGACCGAAGCAAATACTGGATCATTAAGCTATTCATCAAGTTCAGTCGGCGTTTGAAAGCACAGCGCCTGATGTTGAATATGTCGTGCTGATCTTCGGGAGCTGGCAATTTACTTCAATTGAGCTATTACAAGTTGTCCATTTCATGACCGTATCGATGTTTAATCAAGAAGTAAGTATTAATAACCACCTAATCGATACTTTATTAATGCCTCAGGCAAAATTGAATAAAATTAAAACTTACAGGACATGTTTCGACCACTTAGTGGTCCTCTTCAACTGTATAAATAAAGAACTGAAAAGAAAAACATTATGACAATAAGCACAAATAAAAGTTCTTTAGAGACTCCTTTGATAAAAATGGAGGTCATCACATCGTTACTTCACCAGGTCGCGCTCAAATACAGACCCTCTAGACAGCACAGAATAAACATCTTTTCCAAACAAGAACGAGAGGCAAGATGACCTAATCTCATGACCTCCATTTTTATCAAAGGAGTCTCCAAAGAACTTTTATTTGTGCTTATTGTCATAATGTTTTTCTTTTCAGTTCTTTATTTATACAGCTGAAGAGGACCACTAAGTAGTCGAAACATGTCCTGTAAGTTTTAATTTTATTCAATTTTGCCTGGGGCATTAATAAAGTATCGATTAGGTGGTTATTAATACTTACTTCTCAATTGAGCTACTCGTCTTCGCTTCTGCACGATTTTGGATCTTCACATTTGTTGGATTGTGTTGTGACTTTGCGCCTGATAGTGTATGCAAGCTGGCTCATTTAACTGTTCTTCGCTTCTCGTGTACATTATGCGACAATGCCAAACTTTGCGTGTGCTATGCTGCTGTTCAGAAGATTGTGCCTTGCTTCTTTTAAGTGACTTACCTTCTACTTCTTCTGAATTTTACAGTGCCTATCCCCGTTGTTTTATATTGCCTCTTCAACTGTTTTTGTGGGGACTTGATCTTTAATTTCTTTCTTACCTATGCATTGTTTTTTGCGTTTTATTCGGCTGATGATGACCCAGATTGGGGTCGAAATCGGCACCGCTTCCACTTAAAATTAAATAGGAATGTAACACTACATTTCGTATTTATTTGTATTGAATATATAAACTACCTTATTTATAATTTCAATTTCCCTTGAAAACTCGCGAAACCAATTTCCAACTATGGGTCTAGAAGGGGCAGCCTCACCAAAAACGCGCAGCAAAGAAGAATGGCATTCTTCAGCACTTAATTTATTTTTATAATCATAAAAAATCATTGCTCGAAAATGGCGGCGCAACAGATCCATCTTGCATCGTGTCTGACTCCTCACTGCCTGTGCTTCTTCCCTCACTATGGAGGAACTACCGCTAGGAGGGGTGGCGTGCATATGTTCCAAGGTTGAAAAACATCGCTCTTTCAAACGAAAATAATCCCATTGTCCTGAGAATTACGGTTTACGCGCTGTTAAAAACTTTCGGCATAACCTTCGCACATTACTTCTTTAGCCTTTGCTGGTACATCTTTATTCCATATTTATCTCCGTACCTGGTGGTAAAAGGCACTCCCCAGTTGTATCCTTCTACTAATTTTCATATACAGTTTTCCATTTTCTGTCACTCCACTTCCCAAATATTTTAAGAACTCTATTATTTCTGGTTCCTTGTCTCAGAGGTGCCAACCTTTGAAATGGCTTTTCAGTAATTCCCCTCCTCTCAAAAAAATTGAGAGTCAAATACAAAGCATCCCCCCCTCTTGTCGATAACGACACCCCCCTTTGTCCTGCCCGACAGCAATCTGTTCTAAAGTATATCATATTATGCAATAAAATTTGCACATTACCAGTTAGTTCTGTCATAATACATTCTTTGTAGCTTGTTTCACACCCAGCAGCTGCTTTTTAGTGTGGGTTTTCTTGAATCATCCTTTCCTCTATGATATGTTTGCCTTCTGAACAATAAGCAATTTCAGTGTAGTAAGCTTATGTAGGCCTGAAGTCCTAGTTTTTCCTATTAACACTGTAAATTTTTGTGGGAGATATACTGTCAGGTACACATAATACTGCAATAATACAACATTACATTTTATAATGGAGAAAAGCAGAGTAGAGCTCCTTCATTCACAATGAATTTCACAACACTGACAGTAGCAAAAGGAAGTGGCAATCGAAGTATTATTACCAACTTACAAGCATTGAAATGAGGAGGGTTGGGCATTAATGTTTGAAATGATTCACTCCCCCCCTTCTTTCCTTTCTTCTCCGTAGAAATTATTTTTTCGAATGTCGCTTTTCAATAATAATTTCTCCCTTGACTGTAATGCCATAAGCGTGAGGGGAAATCTGTATTAATTACGGATAATCCGTAATATTTGGCACGTTTGTTGTCTACTTCGATAACTCCTTTTCCTCCTTTACTTTCTATACTCATCACCATTGACTTTCTCTTCTCCACATTGATCTTCCAATGCCCAATGTTCAATCCTTTTAGACAGTACATTCAGTTTTTACTGTACACTACCCCTCATCTTCTCCCCAGATCACATAATTATCCGCAAAACATCATTACATTCTTTCCCCTCTATAATCTTCCCATGCGCCTGTATGATGTCATCCATCACCATTATGAACAGAAAAGGTGACAACACACTCCCTTGTTTGAGCCCAATTTTAAAGTCCAAACCATTCTGTTCTATCCACTTTTGTCTTCGCATAGCCATGACGAATACAAGAACAAGTGTGAGGACTCCTAGAGTTCAAGTGCGCCACGCCAGGCAGCACTAGAGTGGGTAAACTCAATAGTACCGATCAGCTGGTCTTAGGAATGATGCAGAAAAAAACGTATTACTCTGTAACTTGTAAGTATATACACTGTCTTTTAAAAAACGATGAGAGATTACAATTAAAATACCATGGCAAGGTACAACGGAAAATATCATACATGGAAATATGAACTACGGCCTTCATCACGTGTTGCGGAAAGCACAGATTATTGGAGTGTACATACAGAGTTAAACACATAAACACATAACTAATTCCCAGAATATTAAAACAAACACCCATGAACTATTTAAAGGTAATATTATACTTACCAACTCAATTTGTCGCTTACTGGGCTTTCGAAAGCTTTGTGATGATTTGGCGGATGTTCGAGATTGTAAATCTCGCCGGATTTCCTTCATTCTGAAGAAAAATTGGCACTTCAGATAATGACAAATAAGTCTTATATTCGTCATGCTAATCTGTAAACATAGAACAGTTGAACTCCACGGCCGTTCTTATATTCGTCACGGTATTGGTTTGATGCTTTATAGGGTGCCGATGTCCAGGCTTTCATCAAAATCAGAAATATATGCCAGTTTTTGGTTCATACAACGGGCCGTTCTAAAAGATCTTTTCCTTCTTGCTAAGGTGTTTGTTATCTCTATAATTAAACGCCTGTGTATTTCTGACCTGCTTCTCCAGGAAATTCTCGATTTTGCTGAGCTGAGACTGGATCTAGCTCGAATTAAATTTCGATTAGCATTTTTCGGGTGCCTTTTGAGCGATAATGCTGTCTTTTCGGCATCAGAAAGTACATTAGAATGACCCAAATTTTGATCAACATTAGACTGACCTTTTAATTCCCCATTCACTGCTGCACTACTGTCTTTAAACATCTTTCTTCTTTTCCTGATGGTGTCCAGGTTTTTTTTTTTCCTGTTTGGAGTTTCACGGGACTTAATCTCACTTGAAAGATATTTCGGCAAATTAGGGAAAATGTGAGGCACTGCTTCTGGGCGTAATTTTCATCTCACACGAGAGATATCCACTTTTTTACAATTCACTATAAAACTATCTGATTTTATTATCAAATCATCAGAGAAATGTACATGACAAATTCTGCTATTACGTGTTAACTCAGTATCCTTCTGTGGAATAGCTGTGGCTCACTTTTCAAATTGATTTCTACCCTTTGGTGGTGAAAAATTCACGTATCATCAAATACTCTATCATAGCCCGACCTACATCTAGGCACAAAACAGTACGGCATGCTGAACTATTAAATTAATCAAACCACACAAGCTACATGCTTGAAGTACATAACACACAACGAACTGAGTTTAGGAACTAAAAAGAAAGAAAATTTAACTTTTTTCACTGAAATATCTCGCACAGTAACGTCTCCCGCACTTTTCTATGCATGGCTTGCCGGAACTAATGGACTACGTGTTGATATAATCGCCTGCAGTGCTTGCAGTGGCGGGACCACAAACTACCATGCTATGACTGAGTCCTCACACTTGGCTTTATATTTGTCATGGCATAGCTGTAACAGTTTTCATATATTGCTTTCATCATTGATATTAGTTCCTTGCCAATGCCCCTGTGTGTCAGGCTTTCCCAAGCATTTGATGTGGGTATGCTGCCATATGCCTTTTCTAAGTTATATAAGTCATTACTATATCCTTACCAGCTGCCTCTGTGGATCAGCGGTAGAGTGTCGGCCTCCGAATCCCAAGATAGCGGGTTCAAACCCGGCAGAGGTAGTCGGATTTTTGAAGGGCGGAAAAAAAAAAAAGTCCATTCGACACTCCATGTCGTACGATGTCGGCATGTAAAAGATCTCTGGTGACACATTTGGTGTTTACCCGACAAAATTCATTAAAAATCTCAGCCATAGACGCCCAAGAGAGTTTCGGTTTACTCGGTCTGCCATCTAGTGGTGGCGTAGAGTAAAACGGAACGTCGAAATTGACGAGCAGACAGCCAGATGGCGTCAAATTGAAATGTCTGCACACGGTAGCTGAGGCCATACGATTATTATTATTATATCCTTACCATATTCCCAGCTCTTTTCCATGATCTGTCTGAGAATGAAAATGGGTTCTACTGTACTGTTGACCTTCCACTTCTGAATCCAAATTGTTCCTCTTGTAAACTGACTTTCCACCTTATCTCTAATTCTTCTTTCCAATATCCTTTCCATTATCTTGGCAACATGGAAGAGGATGGTGATTCCTCAGTAGTAGCTCCAAAATCATCTTATCTCCTCTCTTGAATATTTATATTATAACCCCGCCCCCCCTTTTCCCAACCCTCGAGCACATTTTTCTCTCTCCATACACACTTGAATATTCTGTAAGTCATCTGGAGTCCCATTGGTCCTTCAGCCTTGATCATTTCTATGGCTACTTCATCTGTGGTTACACAAAGCATAAACGTACACCTTTGCTTCTCATTCCCGCCAGTTCTAACCATGACATTGGATGCACCTTTCTTGTTCACAGTATAATCAAGCAGCATTTCGAAGAAAATTGGTATCTGGTCCACGTTGCCTATTTGTGGAAGTATATAAGAGTTTTTCTTGCGTAAAATGATCACATATTTATGGAAATTCACAATTTTATCTTCATGGTCTATTGGAAGATACTGCGTGAAGATAGTTTTTCTTCAAAAACTATAGCCATAACGAACATAAAATCGCAAAAGCCATCCACGACTAGCTTTGAATCCTGTAACACCTAGTTCTTTTGCAATTGACAGGGTTTTAAGTTGGCACATTTCACTCGTAGTGGCACATCCAAACTGTCTCTTTGCCTCGATAAATGCACATAATCTTGCTTCAGTCTCAGAAAACTTTGCTTTCTGCCCATAAAATGCCCGGCGATTACTACTAGTTTGCTGAAGCCATAATTTAGTTTCTTGCCAGTCACGAATACAGCTCTTATCCACATCGTATTTTCTTCCTGCTGCACGATTTCCAGTTTCTTCTGCGTCTTCTATAATCTGCAGCTTTTCTTTGGCCATGAAAGACCTACAGCGTGTACCTTTAGTTGCCATTTCAAACACGTTATTCACTTCAACTGATGCACACAGAGGAATGACACCATGGCCAATGAAGAGTTGCCAACTATGTTTGGCACAGTCCCGTTCGATGGATCTTATAAATTTGCAGTTCTTCTCCAAATCTCATTATAATTTCAAACTACTGTATTTCTTGGAAAAGGGGCATGACTGAACATATACAATCACATATTGAATAACATGACAACCAATATAAAACAGTTTACATTAATTTCCAAATTATACAACATGCAAAATAAGCGCATTCCACCATTTCCAGACACGTCGACATTCTAGAGTGCACAGCCTGGAGGGTAAGGGCCAGCTGGTGGTATACCATACAGAAACTGCTGTCATTACCTGTCGACAGGTCACAGACCGGGAACATATAGTATGCATCTGAATGAGACATAGCGGCTTCCCTTTCATATGAAGTAGAGCCACAAAAAGAGAGACAGACAATTACAGCGAAAAGACTCTGATTCCTAATTTCCTATTTTCAGCAAAATAAGAAATAAAGCCATGCTGCATCAATATGCAGACTTTTTTTCCTTAGCATTAAAATATTAAGTCTCACTCACTAATACATATTTATAGTTGACAGTACTATACTGATAAAACCTTATTTAATAGCAATAATATTTCCGGCTAGATTCCATGTATTCATTAAGTTAGAACCTGTCAGAAAACCTGCTTGCTGCTCTAGTTAATTTTCACCCACTACCTTAATATTAAAAGCCTCCAGATCTAGCGAGAAAACTGCTGAATTAGCAACACTAGGATCATTCACAACCACACTTGTTTACCATTATAACAACCCCATTCAGATTCATATATATTCATAATAGTTCATACGTTTACTTCCTTTCAGTTGCTAGGCATTTATTATCTTCTCACAAGCAGTGAACTAATGCCAACATCGAAAACTAGGTGAGCCAGGAGCATGTTGCCAGCCTTGATGCAAATAAAACCTGCATCCCAATTTCTTACCTCAATTTTTTTAATAGGCGGGGATTATTCGTGTAAATACGGTAATAGGAATACAAAGCACTAGAGGCGAAAAAGATGTGGTGAGCTTCTGCCTCGCACTTAATAGGCAGAAATGCGGGGTCATATTTCCCAGGGCTGAACGTATCTGCGAAATGCAATGTAATCTGGAACGACTGAAGGAATCATAACCATACTTTCATTAACAGAGGTGGAGTTTTGTCCACATTTGCAATGACAGAGTGTGTGCCTTCATAGAAGAAACATTCTTTTCCCGTGTAGCTTTCTTATTCTAGAATTTAAAATGGTCCTCAGCATGCATATGCTTAAATATAATATGATTGGCCAACGTAGGATTCTGATGATAATGCCTGAAAGCATGCCAACAACCACATACCTATGGCTGCACCTCTTGCGTCAGTCCATCATGGGACCTGCTTCCTGCAAAGGACGATGGATGAGGACAATATTGTTTCCTCTGCAGAATTCCAGGTGTAATGGAACAAACATGGTCATCAACAGACCCCAGCACCTCATCAGCTATCAGTGTTTGGAAAAGTAAGGCCAATTTGCCCGACGAAATTACCAGCACTTCAGTATTTCGGAGTGTGTCTGATTCAAGAGCATGAGGTATCGGGAAATGGTCACCATCGCAGAGGTCGCTGTGTACTTGCCACAGTAACAGGAGAACTAACGCAAAGCTGCAAAGAGTGACAGCCAAGTGGAAGAATGTGGCATCTGTGCTACTAAAATGAGTAGGTTCCCATGTGTTGAACACAAAGATTAAAAATCAAACTGGTTAATCAATCGCTCAATAATACTCCCCCTACCACACAAAGAGGAGAGCCCCAGAGGGGATTACGGGTAGAGCCCTGCACAGATGCAGATATCCACGGATTTATGTATGGCAGTGCGGATAATTTTGCTGATAATTTCTAATAAATGACGTTTATTGATTTTCACTCAGGGATACGCTTGTTTATGCTTGTGGTCTGCGACCTTTGGCATTTGTATGGGAGAATAATGATATATAAAGAGCCTTGAAACCATAAAGCTGTAAATAGGACCTAAGCCTAACAGGCTCCTGCCCACAATTATTGGAAGGAAGGATCAAAGATCAACAAGTCGGTAGTTGTCGCAAGAGAAAATCCCTCATAAACCTGCGATTGTAGGGGTTCTGGTGCCAGGTGTCAAGCCTATTGTATTAAGTTAACAGATACAACCGTTTCAATACCTTGGGTGTAATATACTGTAGTTAAACATTTAAATTATCCGCGGATGTCCATTTTGCGGATGCGGATGAAGGAAGTGTGGATGCACAGCGGATGCAGATATTATTTTGTATATCCGCGCAGGGCTCTAGTTACGGGTGTTTACTTCTCCCAGTAAAAAGAAGAGACGGCTGGAAATGAGCAGCTGGATCTTGGAGATCACATATATTAAGATTCTAAGTTGGTGGAAAGTACACATTGCACACCATTGTCATTACTGGCAATGAAGTGCGAACTGCAACTGTGTCCAGTTGAGTTCGTAGCAGAGCTTCTGCACCGAAGATGTTGGAATGGACTAGGATACAAACACCTCCAGCCGCTCTGCCAACCACAGCTACTCTGTCCTTAGAATAAAGACAATATGCTCTCACAGCAGTGCCATGTCCAGATTTTAAATGAGATTCCTATATATAGGCTATGGTGGTCACAAAGACATATCAGTTGATACAACTCAGCTGTCATTGTGTGGATGAGATGCACGACTAATTGCTTGTCCTCCTTTCATCCAGCTATCTGCCGTTTTCTGCCATCATTATAGTCATCGCCATCTATGATAATGAGTCGTCCAGTCTCCACTGTCTCCTCAGTACAGGATGAATTGGCAGCTGAGCACTCTGTAGATGGTGAACTGTCTGATATGGAATGATGGACCTTCCTCCAGGGACTGGATAAGTAGCCAGAATATGGATGGAAAAGGATAGTACCAAACCTAGGAGATCAAGAATGAAATAAATTGGGTAAACTGAAGGTCATGATGAGTCAAGATTTACAATAGACGAAAGTTGAAAATGAGAAGACCTAACAAAAAGAGACAGAAACCACACTTGGGAGACCAGTGGTGACTGCCTCATGTTGGTAATAATGGCAACAGTAGTAACTAAAACATGGGAAAATGTTATTCTGCCACTACCTCGTCTTGCACAGCAGAAATACAGAATAGGAGGGGGAAGAATTCCAAAGAAACTGTTGAGTTTGATTTCTTGATTAACAATTCAGAGAGAGTTCAATTTTTAGTACTCATTTTGAGAGACGAGTGATTCAAACCGGAGTAACCTAGGGAAGAGGGATAGTTAAAAATTCTCACCATTAATCTGGACCAAATCTTGATCCTTCTAGTTAGAAAGTTAATGATTTACTACATCCCAAATCAAATCTATATTCTTATAATTCAACAGAAATAAAGAATAAATATAATATTTTCCCTTAATTTGCAACATACATTCTCAACAGAAATTCACAAAGAAAATACCCCAAATTAAGAACCTTACCAGTTTCCTTGATACTTTCACGCCATCCATCTTCTTGTTGTAGGAAACCAATGAATAGATGGTCATGTGATATCATAGGATGTGATGCCACTCGAAGAAGAAAATTCTGAAAATACAATAGTTGCTTTTACATTAGACACCAATATTTTTAACAAATTCAGTCCCTAGCCATATTATTTGATGCACCTGGTTTTATTTACAATACATTGCCTTTGAAGGGCTTGCTTTGTAATATGGCTCACTTAATCATTGTTACAATGGGCTGAATAATGTCAGAGAGCTATTATGTGAAATGAACATATCTGTTGTAATGTATCATTCTTGTGACAACATATTTCTGATGAACAAGTATCAGTTACATTATTGGAAGGAACAAGAGCAGACGTGTTTGAAGACCGTGTTATTAATATGGGTATTATTGGTTTTTTCTCATCTTACAGTGATCTTAAACTTATGATTTTTTTTATTTGTAAGAGACTGTTTATGAAACATAATTGGTAAAAACAAGTGATCTGACACTTCAAAGGACTGCAGAGGTAACAGCTCTGATTGGCACCAAAATTTTGAGATTTCTCGAAGATTGCACGTATCTCAATCATCAGTGAGGTAAATAAAGACAAACTGACTGTGGTGAGGAATTATCACCTCAAAGGAGGAAAGAGAGTGGTCGGAAACCAATAATTACGCCAAGGTCTGAATGCTGCTTAAAGAAGGTATTTCAATCGGTCTGCTTCTACGAAAGAAATTAAACTTAAATTTGAACACTGAGACAACCCTGCAGCTGAAACAACTGTAATGTGAAAACTTTCACAAATGAACTTGAAGGCCCACAGCCCTGTCCGGAACCCAAAATTAGTGGCTGCTTTGATTGCAAAAACATCTTATATGGGCAGAGGAATACAAGCATTGAGATTTATACTTCTGGAAATCAGCAAGTTTCATTTAAGTGTATATGCCTTGTGATAAATGTATTATCAGCATTCAAGGCCATTCCTAAAGCAAAAGCTCATGGCCTTTACATTTCATTTCAGATTTGGTTTAGTGATGACTCAATATTTGAAATTTTGGCAAATAAATCTCAGTTTGTGCGAAAGCACTTTGATGAAAGGTACCATCCCGACTGTGTTAAATTTTCAGGAGAGCCTTTTTTTGGTCCAGAGGTTAATCTTTACTTATTTGTAAAAAAAAATTTTTGTATTGTAGCTTTTGATGTTCTTCTACACAATCTACCATGAGAAAATTTGATATTTACATATTAAAAAAGTAATATGTGACATATTATCATGACCATATCCAGAGTGTGACTAATACTAATATGACGAATGGAAAATTATCTATTGTTACTGATGTTCTAATCATACTCGCACTGGGAAATAAAATACGGAGGAAGGAACTAAAACATTAAGATCAAATGACACTACTTTATTCATAATTGTATGTACAAAATTGACCAAAGCAAACTACCATAAATTCACATTAATATCCTGCATCTGAAATAAGAAATTATTCACACTAACAAGTCTTACTATGACAAAGGACGTACAATGCACAGAAACTGACTGGAAATTCGTGTTTAAACAATAAAATGAAGAGAGAGAAAATGGACATTGATATTCACACAAGACAGTCTGCAATAGTTGAAAGAAGTTTAATCATCATCTATGTGTTCTTTTATGTCAGGATAAACTTCTGGAACTCCGTATGCACACTTCAGGTTGTGACAGAACGGATGGAATATTTCCGGAACTAGTAGTAGAAGATCCACAATATCCTTCCTTTTCTCTCTTGTGATTGGCAACAGAGCAGTGGAACATCTTTGAGGTCGACGTACAGCATCGGTTTTCCCTCTGCGAATAAAGCTTAATTGTTTAAAGTCTTCATCCTCTTTGAGACTATTCTTGAAATGAATCATGCCAAACTCTTTAGTGTATCTGAACCACTTGGCATTTAACCAGTTAAATGGTTCTTCATTCGTGTCCTTTCTCAATTGCAATGTGCACTTTAACAAACCTGAGAAGTCCAAAAACATCAGAATGAAGGAGTTCCGTAACTTCAAAATGTCTTTTCTTCCCTGCTGTACGTACCAATTGGTACCAATCATGCCGATGGTAAATAGGGAGTTCTAGTTTATTCTTTTGCTTTTCAATAAATGCATGGTCAACATCACATTTCATAGGGCTATGGCCACTGATCATGAACTTGTGATCAATTACTTCAAAGTTAGGATTATCTTGCATTACCGTCAAAAGCACCGAGGCCACATGGGAGTTCTTATTTTGACCTCCACAAGGATCAGAGTAAAGAACTACATGTTTAACATCTGATGGGAGCAAAGTAAATTTGCAGGCATTTATTATAGTTAACGTTATCGCTGTATTCTTCACATTGGCTCCATTTTGCCATCTCTATTTTGTGAAGCACACCGATTGTAGCTCAGAATTGTAAACGAAATAATAATACGTACAACCTCAAACACTGAATGAAGCTTCCCGTTTGGCTTCCATAACCTTCTTGTATATTTGCAATAACATTGAGATAATCTTTCACTGAAATCATTCCACTACTGTACAATGTGAGAGTAACAAGCAAAGCTAAATTAAATGTTGTAACAGTGTGCTAGCAAGACTGCATTGTGAGTTCATGTTGAGGAAGTTGTCTTACACTGTTTTGAGTAATCACGGGAAGCTACGCTGTCTCATCAAAACAGTATAACTTGAGTTGTTATACTTTTCTTGAACACAACTCAAAACTTCAAACTAGTACTCTATGAATTAAACCGAATTCCATAGCCACTTTTCATTTTAGACTTATACTGATTTGACCTTTCAAATGAGCGTATTTTCTTACATAATATAGGTGACATCTCATTTTAGCCATTTATTACTTAGACTCTTTTGCCTTAACACTCTAGAAATATCCTAACAAAGCAATGATTTCATCAGTTACCACTAACTGGTAGAGCAGCTTTGGCTGGAACCATGTGAAAAGTGCTTTCTCCAAATCTACGTACCTTCCTTTTTGCTAACGGCTGAACTTTGCTGATTTTGAACCCAGTTCTTAGAACTCATCCAAAATAGAGTGTTTTATTGATGACTGTACATAGCGTGTTACAAGCAATCCCCAAGTCTGAAGCAACTTCAGTTTTTGTTTTGTGCAGATTAGCGTCCACTTCTCGTATAAATTTTACTTTTTCATCTATGATATAACTTTTCCTTTTCCTGTTTTCCATGGCTAATCAAAAGCAACTGAATGACAAAACTACTGTTCAACACTAAACACTAGATACCAGCACCGTGGACATTTTACTTCTCCATTGTTCCCATGAAAGAAATTCTCATATTCAAACAAATTTACTATATTTGCTTTTGTTTCCACACCGAAATTGCCCACCTTGCTTGTAATGTACCTTAATCTTTGGCAGCACTGTGAAGGTAAAACACGACAAAGGTAGAGGAGGAGCAAGCTAGAGAGCGAAGGGGACCCGCTCGGTTGGCCTTTGTTAAGTCACCAGTAAGCAAGGTTCAACAATATCACTCAGTGAAACTCTTCGAGTTCTGTTTCAGCACTGAAAACCGACCGCTCTACTTCTGCCTACGCCGACAAAGAGGAACCTTCGTAAATACAGAAGTTTCTTTAAAAAAAGCACTTGTTCATTACAATTACGCACAACTCACTTATATTTCACCGACACTTAATACGTAAAACAGCGAATTATGTATAAACGGATTACATGTAAATAAGGTTTAATTAACACGCTTTTGAATTACATTTCGCCGGGACCTAAAGGAAATTACGTACAAATACGAATTACGCAGAACAGAGTTAAGTATAAAGCAGGTTCAACTGTATTGTGCGATTAATTATATAAATTTTCTCGAATCCCTCTTGCAGCACTCAGTTTGGATACAGTATTGAAGCATAATTTTGTTTTTCTGTATGACAAAATTGCGTCAATCTTGTCTAGCATTTAACGAACCAGTCCGCGAGCTTTGAGGCTCAGATCGTACTTCAGGCAGTCTCGGTCCTTCGGTCCCTATGCCATAGTGAGCTGAGCTTGAAAAGCTCATGCAGCAATGAGCTGGTCCGGTCAGAGCTGGAAAAAATCTAAAGAAAAGCAACTCGATTTGTTCTGGGTGATTTCTGACAAAAGAGTAGCTTTACAAAAATGTTGCAAAGTTTGGGCTGGGAAGACTTGGGAGAAAGGAGACGAGCTGCTCGATTAAGTAGTATGTTCTGAGCTGTCAGTGGAGAGATGGCGTGGGTAGACAAATAAGTTTGAGTGGTGTCTTCAAAAGTAGGAAGGATCACAACATGAAGATAAAGTTGGAATTCAAGAGGACAAATTGGGGCAAATATTTATTTATAGGAAGGGGAGTTAGGGATTGGAATAACTTACCAAGGGAAATGTTCAATAATTTTCCGATTTCTTTGCGATCATTTAACACTAGAACCGCCGGAGCGGTCAAAATGACCGCTACACTTTTTCAAAGCCTTATTTTGACCACATTTTCTGTCGTATTGCAAAGAGCTTCAGTGACTTTTCCTGATTACCGGTCAGAATTATCTGTATTAAATGTAATTAATTTTGCGTGATTGGTTAGGACGTAGGTAACGAGTATACCTAGAACCGCCGGAGCGGTCATTTTGACCGTTGTATTATCATAATAAAATGTATTAGAACATGTGCTTATTCCTCTGTTTGAGATAACATTTCTTTATAATTATTCTCCCTGCAATAATTTAAGCACAACTATGAAACTCTGATAGTATATCTACGGCTATTGTTCATTCTCTTCTTTATTCATTTTTCTAAAGGCGGCCAATGGGTCACTCTCCTCTGAGAATAGCTAACATTCTTTCGCTGTCACAATTCCCTAATGATATACGTTATTTTGATGTCAACATTACAACCTTGGTACTGAAATTTAGCAATTAGACTGCAATTATGCCTGGTGTAGGCTGAGAACTGAAATTTTCGATTGTTCTATTACAGCAGTAGAAAATGCAATAGGAAAAGCTGGAAGAAAGAAGGGACGCATCTACACAAGCCTCCCAGGACCAAGTAATACGTTACTAGGTACAGATGGCATCACGGAGTGGACTGTAGGAGAGTTTGTGAAGACTACACCTGGCAGGGTGGCTTGTCACAACATCTTGAAAGAAAATCCAGGACCTACTCCATATTCAAAGCGGTATGTTTCTGACGACAGTGTAGCGTGTGCATGGCGTCTTTTTATTGATGAATCTATATTGAGACACATCAAACACTCTACGGAAACTGAAGCAAAACGCGTATTAGGAGATAAATTGTAGAGTGTAAGTTTAGAAAACTGGAGGCATTCATTGGCTTAGTGTATGCTCGTGGTGTACTTGGAGCCAGTAGCACTATACCTAATAAACTCCGGTCTAAAAATTGGGGGCCACCATTCTTCAGTGAAACAATGGGGAGGAATTTGTCGAGAAATCCATATATTTTTGCGTTTCGACGTCAGAATTACAAGATTAGAATGTTTGAAAACTGATAAATTTGCGTTAGTATCAAAAGTATGGGACAAATTCATTGAAAATTGTCAATGTCTTATATTCCATGTGAAAATCTGTCTGCTGATGAGCAGATTTTTCCAAGCAAAACAAGGTGTCCATTCTTACAGTACATGCCCAACAAACCAGATAAAATTGGTATTAAATTTTGGCTTCTTGTGGACATTGACTCAAAGTTTCCGTGCAATGAGTTTCCTTACCTAGGAAAAGACGATCTCAGACCACATGATGAGGCTCTACCCGAAAGTGTAGTAATGAAGTTGGTGGAGCCGTTTCAAAGGAAGGGGCGAAAAGTGACTACTGATAACTTTCTTTGCAACAGTGAAACTTGGTAAGAAGTTGAAGAGTAATGGTTCGAATATTGTTGGAACCATTAGACGATCAAGGAGAGAAATTCCTAAAGCTGTGAAGGTTATGAAAGCTAGTCTGTACGACTAAACTCTCCTGAAATATTCCAATGACACACTTACTGTTTATCAAGGAAAACGAAACAAGAACGTCCTTCTATACAGTACTTAGCACTCAGAATATGAACTTCAAGCTAATCCCAAAAGGATTCCCGAAACAGAAGACTTCTACTACAATACGAAATTTGGCGTGGACATGGTAGATCAAATGGGAAGAAAATATAATGTTCGATCCGTTACACGAAGATGGCCTGTTCATGTATTTCATAATATTCTTGACTTGGCAGCTATCAACTCCTGGATGTCTGGCTCCATGGCTAAAAGGTAAGCATATTGGCCTTTGGTCACAGGGGTCCCGGGTTCGATTCCCGGCTGGGTCGGGAAATTACATTACATGTTATAAACCTCATTTTAGGTCCGTATTGAAAATTTAACAGTTCAACAATGATAAAGGTGTTTTAATTTATTCCACCTATTCAATACTTATATTATCATGTATAGTTGTTACATAATTAAATTCTTAGTTACATGGGACATGTTTCGCCCTCAATTAAGGGCATCTTCAGCCTAAATACAATAATCAAAATTACAACTAAATTAAAAGTGGACGTTAAATACAATCATCAAAAATACAACTAAAATAAAAAGTGGAAGTTAAAAGTTTAGTCTGTTCTTAAAATTCAGAACAATAAAATTGTGAAAAATGATAAAATAAAAAGATGCTAATGGAAAACTTTCTTATGATTAAACTATAATCTTGTCAGAGACTAAAACTTCTATTAAAATTCGAATTAAAACAGTTCATATAAAATATTGGAAAATCAAAGTGGTAGTAATAAAAAGCCAACGACATGAGGGCGTGTACACAAGCATAAACTTGATTGTCATGAATACAATCTTTTCAAGGCCGTTGATGAAATTCGTAGTAAGTAAGGCAGAAGCATCTATTGAAAAATTGTAAGAGGCCGTTAGCACCGGTAGGTAATAAAATGGCTGAATCCTTGCCGGAAAATGTCAACAGATGCAGAAATAAGTTTTCTGTAAGAAAAGGAAAAGAAGAAATAAGAAATTGAACGTAAGGAGAGAATTCAGTCTTACATAATTTTGAAACAGATGAGGACTTACATGTAAGTGGAAGTTGTTATTTCTTAACTACTGTTGAGTTGGTTGCTGCCCGTCTGTTGGCTCTAAGTCTGGTGTTATAACTGTGCTGCAGAGGCGGTAGCGAACTCGGAGGGGAAGGAATAGGGGAGTGCGGAAGGGAGGAGAGGATGGGTGGAGTCAAATGTGACGAGGCTGACAAAGGGGCGGAGTCAACTGCATTGCTGGAAGTAGGCCTAATATCTGTAGGTATGGGAGGAGTATTAGGGTTTGAAGAATTAAATATATTAGGTATCCTAAATTTATTCGAACTAACTGACTTTAATAATTTCGGCATTAATTCATGTAACATACTTTTATTGTCCGTGGTTTCATTGAGATTCTTTTGCTTATTGTACGTCTGATCTAAATAGATGTATAAACTTTCTAATTCATTCAGCATTCTTCCTTTTTGTATGTTTCTAATTATCGTTAAGTCTTTCTCTATGGATTCAAATCTGTGGCCAGTCTCCCTCATATGCAAACTCATCGCTGAGTATTTCCTATGTTTTTCCGCGTTAACATGTTCCATGTATCTTGTCATAAAATTTCTCCCAGTCTGTCCAACATATGAAAAATTACACTGAGTACATTTAAGTCTGTATACTCCCGATCCTAAATAACGATTCTTATCATAATTAACTTTTTTATGATTAAAGAATATGGACTGGTTAGTATTAGTAGTTTTAAAAGCTATATTAAAATTATGTTTCTTGAATACGCTAGTAATCTGGTGTATAGCTGGATTATTAAAAGTGAATGTAGCATACTCAGTTTTTTTGGTCTTTTCTGGTATCAGATTCGTAGATAATTTGTTCTTAATTTTATTGATTAATTTGTTGATCATTTCTATTTTGAAACCATTTTGTTTAGCGAGGTATCTAATATAATTCAATTCTTTCTTCAAATTCATGGGAGATAGAGGGATTCTAAATGCTCTATAAATTAGACTGTGAAAAGATGCTTGTTTATGTGAACTCGGGTGTAAAGAGGAATTGTTTATAGTTGTAGATGATTGTGTCGGTTTTCTAAATATTTGGAAATCAAAAGCGTTAACCTTACGCGTAACTGTTATATCTAGAAAATTCAATGAGTTATCGACTTCGTCCTCTTTCGTGAATTTCAAATTAGGTTCGATTTCATTTAATTTATTTAAGATTTCTTGACTATGATGTCACTAATAGTCAAGAAATCTTAAATAAATTAAATGAAATCGAACCTAATTTGAAATTCACGAAAGAGGACGAAGTCGATAACTCATTGAATTTTCTAGATATAACAGTTACGCGTAAGGTTAACGCTTTTGATTTCCAAATATTTAGAAAACCGACACAATCATCTACAACTATAAACAATTCCTCTTTACACCCGAGTTCACATAAACAAGCATCTTTTCACAGTCTAATTTATAGAGCATTTAGAATCCCTCTATCTCCCATGAATTTGAAGAAAGAATTGAATTATATTAGATACCTCGCTAAACAAAATGGTTTCAAAATAGAAATGATCAACAAATTAATCAATAAAATTAAGAACAAATTATCTACGAATCTGATACCAGAAAAGACCAAAAAAACTGAGTATGCTACATTCACTTTTAATAATCCAGCTATACACCAGATTACTAGCGTATTCAAGAAACATAATTTTAATATAGCTTTTAAAACTACTAATACTAACCAGTCCATATTCTTTAATCATAAAAAAGTTAATTATGATAAGAATCGTTATTTAGGATCGGGAGTATACAGACTTAAATGTACTCAGTGTAATTTTTCATATGTTGGACAGACTGGGAGAAATTTTATGACAAGATACATGGAACATGTTAACGCGGAAAAACATAGGAAATACTCAGCGATGAGTTTGCATATGAGGGAGACTGGCCACAGATTTGAATCCATAGAGAAAGACTTAACGATAATTAGAAACATACAAAAAGGAAGAATGCTGAATGAATTAGAAAGTTTATACATCTATTTAGATCAGACGTACAATAAGCAAAAGAATCTCAATGAAACCACGGACAATAAAAGTATGTTACATTAATTAATGCCGAAATTATTAAAGTCAGTTAGTTCGAATAAATTTAGGATACCTAATATATTTAATTCTTCAAACCCTAATACTCCTCCCATACCTACAGATATTAGGCCTACTTCCAGCAATGCAGTTGACTCCGCCCCTTTGTCAGCCTCGTCACATTTGACTCCACCCATCCTCTCCTCCCTTCCGCACTCCCCTATTCCTTCCCCTCCGAGTTCGCTACCGCCTCTGCAGCACAGTTATAACACCAGACTTAGAGCCAACAGACGGGCAGCAACCAACTCAACAGTAGTTAAGAAATAACAACTTCCACTTACATGTAAGTCCTCATCTGTTTCAAAATTATGTAAGACTGAATTCTCTCCTTACGTTCAATTTCTTATTTCTTCTTTTCCTTTTCTTACAGAAAACTTATTTCTGCATCTGTTGACATTTTCCGGCAAGGATTCAGCCATTTTATTACCTACCGGTGCTAACGGCCTCTTACAATTTTTCAATAGATGCTTCTGCCTTACTTACTACGAATTTCATCAACGGCCTTGAAAAGATTGTATTCATGACAATCAAGTTTATGCTTGTGTACACGCCCTCATGTCGTTGGCTTTTTATTACTACCACTTTGATTTTCCAATATTTTATATGAACTGTTTTAATTCGAATTTTAATAGAAGTTTTAGTCTCTGACAAGATTATAGTTTAATCATAAGAAAGTTTTCCATTAGCATCTTTTTATTTTATCATTTTTCACAATTTTATTGTTCTGAATTTTAAGAACAGACTAAACTTTTAACTTCCACTTTTTATTTTAGTTGTATTTTTGATGATTGTATTTAACGTCCACTTTTAATTTAGTTGTAATTTTGATTATTGTATTTAGGCTGAAGATGCCCTTAATTGAGGGCGAAACATGTCCCATGTAACTAAGAATTTAATTATGTAACAACTATACATGATAATATAAGTATTGAATAGGTGGAATAAATTAAAACACCTTTATCATTGTTGAACTGGGTCGGGAAATTTAACCAAAATTGGTTAATTCCCCTGGCACGGGGACTGGGTATATGTGTCGTCTTCATCATGTGTCCTCGGACACATCCCGGCACTAAAAGCCATACGCCATTTCATTTCAACTCCTAGATCATTTTAATAATAATAATAATAATAATAATAATAATAATAATAATAATGCTATTTGCTTTACGTCCCACTAACTACTTTTACGGTCTTCGGAGATGCCGAGGTGCCGGAATTTAGTCCCGCAGGAGTTCTTTTACGTGCCAGTAAAGTGCCAGTAAAATCTACCGACACGGGGCTGTCGTATTTGAGCACCTTCAAATACCACCGGACTGAGCCAGGATCGAACCTGCCAAGTTGGGGTTAGAAGGCCAGCGCCTTAACCGTCTGAGCCACTCAGCCCGGCCCTAGATCATTTTCAAACACTGACAGGGAAGAAGTTCAGTCGCCGAAATGACATCCTGAAACTAGCAGTGGAGCTTCGTGTGGGGTACATGGGATCGAAACCTAAGTCTGCGGATAGAGAACCCGAATTTAGGAAGCCTGTGGAAGGAAATGTACAGAATAGGCAATGCCAAATGAGGAAATACAGGAATAAGACAAGTTTTACCTGCAGAAAGTGCAAACAGCGAGTGTGTGGTTCTTGCTCAAAGGACATAACTAAGGTCGTGGTATGTAGTTCCTGTTTCTAAAGATGCAGGATTGCATCAGCGTGTGCAAATACACTGAAGGAAAAGAAGGAGACAAATATGTTGTGGTACGTGGATTTGGCAAACAAGTTTCAGGTCATAAATTGCACTAAATGGAATATTATAGTAATTCTGTTTTCTGATAATGAGTAATAACTATTTTTACCGTTTATAGTAAAGGAATTTGAAGTAAAAACAATGTTTGTTTTTAGTTAAGTGTGTTTTATAGAAACGTTTTTGTGTTGTAATAAATTAGGAAAATATTACATTTGCAAAACTGTTAAATGTTTTGAATCTTTTCCGTGTTAGATCCCATAATTAATGTTTTATAAACTTAGTAATACATATTTTAAACGATGATAATGAGTTACTATACGTATTGAGCATAAAAATAATAATTAGAATACAGCGGTCAAAATGACTGCATCGGCGGTTCTAGGTATACAGTATGTTCCGGCGGTCCTAGTGTTAAGAAACGGCTAGGAAAACAACAGATAGGGAAAATGCCACATGGGCAACAGCCCTAAATGCAGATCAGTAGTAATTGAATTAGATTAGTGATTAATCCTTCCATAAACTACAGTAAAGTTGTATTATAAATGTTGGTGTAAGATGTTACATAAATTGTTTAAAATGTTCAGAACTACACTGTCCATTGTATGGCACTTGATTCTTAAACTTTTTAATAAACCTCATGTGTATTTTGTTACACTTCCTCTGCTACTACAGAGTAAGCAAAGGAGAGATCAAATTTAATATCTGAAAGAACAACATTAAAAAATCAAAGATCTAATCAAGTTATATAATTAGTCAAAAATCACCAGCTCCAGTATTTCTTAGATAAGGAAATGCAAATTACCTCTAAACCAGCCCTTCGACGATCAACAAAATCAGGATCAAAAGTATCAGATGCTACTTTCTGCCAAGTGTACATAACTTTCTTTTCAGGCAATGGAGGTAGCACAACATAAGGATATGTCACTTCTAAGTAGGTTCTCAATAATTCAAATTCACTGTAACGTCGCCACAGTGAACTTATTTTGCTGAAGGCTCCATTCCAATCGAGGTCAGTGACTCTGTAATCAAAATATACAAAGTCTATTAAAAAAATTAGTAAAAATAATTGTATAAATCTAAAGAGTCTGTTTATAATATGTCGTCCGGCTCCATGGCTAAATAGTTAGCATGCTGGCCTTTGGTCACAGGGGTCCCGGGTTCGATTCCTGGCAAGGTCGGGAATTTTAACCATAATTGGTCAATTTCGCTGGCACGAGGGCTGGGTGTATGTGTTGTCTTCATTATCATTTCATCCTCATCACGACGTGCAGGTCGCCTACGGGTGTCAAATCAAAAAGACTTGCATCTGGCGAGCCGAACTTGTCCTCAGACACTCCCGGCACTAAAAGCCATACACCATTTCATTTCATTTTTTTATAATATGTTAAACACAAAAGTAAAAAATCTAAACCAGTAGACACAAAGCACTGACACAACACAAGTCTGGGAAAATTGTCTCCAACCAATAAATTAATCAGGATGCATGTTATTACTCCTCCATCATTCAGCCTGTAAACCTCGTAAATGAATTCTGTATCTCCACAAAGTTACATTAGCAGTAAGCAGCGATGCTTTGCCTTTTATCAATTCTTACTCTAAAGTCAAATTTTAACTTCTAACTTACCTCTGCCTTTATCCCACCCTACAGCCAAGACCATTACTCTGCAAGGCATGTGCACTCATCCACTAAATCTATGCAACTGCATCATTTTTTATTTTTTTGCTAGTTGCTTTACGTCGCACCGACACAGATAGGTCTTATGGCGACGATGGGACAAGGAAAAGCTAGGAGTGGGAAGGAAGCGGCCGTGGCCTTAATTGAGGTACAGCCCCAGCATTTGCCTGGTGTGAAAATGGGAAACCACGGAAAACCATTTTCAGGGCTGCTGATAGTGGGGTTTGAACCTACTATCTCCCGAATACTGGAAACTCATCATTTGAGTTGACTAATATGATTTTTTTTTTTACAAGTATCCTTGATATCTATGCCTAAGTGGCTTTATGCCGCACTGACACAAATAGGTCTTATGGCGATGATGGGACAGGAAAGAACTAGGAGTTGGAAGGAAGCGACCGTGGCCAGTTGTGCTGGGTGTGAAAATGAGAAACCACGGAGAACCATCTTCAGGGCTGCCGACAGTGGGGTTCAAACCCACTATCTCCCGAATACTGGATACTTTTGCATAAGGCCAATGTAAGGGAAGAGTGTTAGAAAGGAGTTCGCTTCAGGGAGCAAGAACTGGATAACGGGTAATACCACACTTTCTTGTAGTTCAATATCGCCCCCTATATATTCTCCACCTTAATTATAAAATATAGCTCTCCAGAATCACTATTTATGAGGAAACATTCAATTTCTTCATCAATAAGAGATGAGTGTATACTTTAAGACTCCATTATGGCTACATGTTAGCAGGAAAGATGTTCCACTCCAACAAAGCTGAAATAACGTCAGATCACTTTCAAAACATGTGAAATGGAGTGGTATATATATCGTACAGAACTTCTTTAGGTATTTCCACAGAATTTCAAAGCACGACACTATATCCCGTTCATATAATGGAATTGGTGAAGTACACACTGCACCAAAATGTGTGGTTTGGCGCTGAATGGGTTAATAATTCACTGAAATGTGGTGCAATACCACGATTAATCACATAAGAACACTTACTTTCACCAAAGGTGTCTGGCTCCATGGCTAAATGGTTAGCGTGCTGGCCTTTGGTCACAGGGGTCCCGGGTTTGATTACCGGCAGGGTTGGGAATTTTAACCATAATCGGTTAATTTCGCTGGCACAGGGACTGGGTGTATGTGACATCATCATTTCATCCTCATCACGACGCGCACGTCGCCTACGGGAATCAAATCCAAAAACCTGCATTTGGCGAGCCGAACTTGTCCCCGGACACTCCCAGCACTAAAAGCCATACGCCATTTTTTTTAACCAAATGTGAATTTTGATGCAATTGCACTATCTGGGAACATAAGTTTAAATGTATCACGTATGTCTGCACATGAACTCCTCTTGTATTTACTAGCAACAACTTTTAACGCCCATAAAATTTCGCCTCAACCACTCAGCCCGGCAGAGAATATAAGAAGAGTATATAAAGTCTGGGAATATGGCTCTACAATCTAGGCTATAAATAATTTTACTCAGACTGGATGAAATGGTATGTTAGGGGAGGCCTAAACATAATTCTCAAATATTCGTGTTGTTAATGGTCCTATCGATAAACACTACATAACAAAAGTTATAGACAATATAATTTCCTATCATTTATGTCTTGCACAGTTTTTTTTCTTTTTTGCTAGTTGCTTTACGTCGCACCGAAACAGATAGGTCTTATGGCGACGGTGGGATAGGAAAGGCCTAGGAGTTGGAAGGAAGCGGCCGTGGCCTTAATTGAGCTACAGCCCCAGCATTTGCCTGATGTGAAAATGGGAAACCACGGAAAACCAACTTTAGGGCTGCTGACAGAGGGATTCTAACCCACTGTCTCCCGGATGCATGGTCAACAGCCGTGTGCTCCTAACCGCAATGCCAACTTTACACCGTTTTACCATACCGGCTATGATAACAGAGATATTCATGAATTCATACTTTTGTTGCTTAGTCTGTCAACATAGAGTATCACTAATGTGGATTTATTGTTCAATGGTGATGGTTGTGGTTTTTGTCATGATTGTTGTAATGTGAAAAACCGCGTGGTCATCAACCCATATCAGCAAGGGAAATTGTAAACATGACTATCAAAATTAGAAAAATATTGTGAAGGAACTTTGTGAAAGGAGTTTCACAGAGTTGGAAGAAAACTAAAAATGAGGGCCTGCAGTATCAAAAGCCCATGAAACTGATCAACAATAACATTACATTGACTAAGATGTACAATATTATAGGTTAGGATCCACCTTTCAATACTCCGTAATAAGATGGTAAAAAGTAGTTACAACCTGTTTAATGGGACCGGTTTCAACACATTTTAAGTGTCATCATCAGCCAATTTGCGAAGATTTTAAAACAACTAGCACATTGAATACAGGCAAAAAATTAACATTGTATCATAACGTAGCAATTCAGTAAATGTTCAAAACACAATAATCACAGTCAAGAGAGTAAACAGAACATCACTATCTTGCGCCGAAAACAAATATAGCTGAAGTACATAAGCAGGTCAAATATTCACTTATGTAAAGTCGTTGCTAGGCAGGTCTTGTAGGCATTTGTTTCTCCGGCCGAAGAGCAAAAGGTGACGTGAATGAAGTCCTAGGAAAACAGTGTAGGATTTAATTTCGTCAAATTTCAAAGTGGATATATAGGTTTTTTAAAATAATTAAAAACGTTAAAAAAGAATAAAGCCAAATAAAAAATATATTTAAAAAATAGGAAGAAATAATGAAAGAAATACGAGGTTCAACTCGAAACAACTTGCCGTAGTAATTGATAAAGAAATGATAAATAGAGAAAGGGGGGGACGTTAATTAGAGGGTGGTGATGGTGGTGGTGGTGGTGGTTATTGTTATTAGAGGAAATACAATTGGGCAACAATCCTTAATATAATACTAATTCGAAGAAAAAAGAAAAAAAAAAGAACCGACACTTCGAAAAATGAAGATATCGGTTAAAGGAAGACAAGGGCCACGAAGGGCGTGAAAATGAAAGACTCCCTAGCCCTCGCAAACCTAATAGCATCGGGGTCGGAAAAGAACAAGAATTGACCAAGGGAGGTCGGACAGGATAGATGAAAGTGAGGAGCCTGGCACAAGTAAGTGGAAGCAATGCCAGGACTCAGCTAAGGGCCCCGTGGTCGCCAACCCACGCTCTGAAGTTCAGAGCCCCTGGGGAATGGAGTTTTTAACTTTAAATTACATTGACTATTGATAATGTGCTTTGTCTCTTCCACTGCCACTCATCTCCGATAGATGGCATTACAGCTGCATGCCCACTAGAACAGCCTACCTGAAAATTGGCAGGAACTAGTTGGGGAATTAAGGTAACTTTCATATGTAGCATACATTTTCTGGTAACTACTGGTATGTGACACACTAGTTTTATTATAGTATTCCAGCTATTCAATCCCTCTTACCAGGTGCTGATAGAAATGGGGAGTGTGCACACTTTACAGTAAATGGCAGACAAATGTTCACCGCTGCCTGCGGTGCGGCCATTCCAGTTCTGGAACTTGGCACTGTTAGAACGCCAGCATAGTACTGTTTGTGAAAAGTGAGAAAATCTGCCCTTTCACATTTGATGAAGCATTTCTTAGGATGGAATTGCTTTTAGACATGGCATTCCAGTTGGTTAATACCATATTCCATAACTGCCAATTTTTAGAAATGAAAAATAGGAAGAATTTTTAATTCTTGGAATTCATCACGTATATTGCACCACGGTCTCGGTGAAATAAGAGACAAGGTA
Source organism: Anabrus simplex (assembly GCF_040414725.1). Lineage (NCBI taxonomy): Eukaryota > Metazoa > Arthropoda > Insecta > Orthoptera > Tettigoniidae > Anabrus > Anabrus simplex. The sequence goes on along the minus strand of NC_090267.1, from coordinate 308,685,489 downwards.
AAAGGCATACATATTTACAGTTACAACGCAAATTGACCATTAAATTTAATATCTTAAACTAAGAGTCCATAAAAATGATTACAAGAAAATGCACCTAATCATTCTCATTTATGACACATACGAATAATATTTATATCACACCGACACACGCAACAAAATGCAAAATAGTTTCATTTATTAGACCATAAAATGAACAGAAATTTATAGCAATCTCTGAACACTTGGAGATAATGTTTGTTATATTCTTTTGGCCATAACATGAAGAGAAAATACCAGAAACTGTCACCAACACAACTCCCTGAAATACATTCAACTCATTAAAACTGTGCACCGAAATATGCTAAACTACCACATACAAAACAATTCAATATATCTCATACCTTATTAACATAATGACTTTGACAATTGGGTGGGGGGGCACAGAAACGCACGAAAACACACGTGGCCTATAACTCCAAAGAAACTATGCACAGAAACAATGTTTAACAGCGTGCGAACCACACAATAACAAACTCATTCTTTCGTCCCGATTAACTAAGTCGCAAATGCGTGCGAGCCTCTCTAGCTTGCAGGACGATTTCCGTCCCGAATCCCCAGCTGTAGTGCGCACACGCTGCTGTGGTGAGCGGGAAACACGGTATATGAAGGCGACAGACGATAGATACTCTAGCGAAATAAAACATCAAATAAATACGCTTGAAAATGAGGTTGCGTAAATTACACAAGCACATAAGAATTTATACTTTATCCTAGGGAAGAGTATTGACCATACTGGAGGTTATATTGGTCAAAAATAGGAAGAAATAAAAATAAATCGGAAAATCAGAAGACGAGTTAAAAAATTGAAAGTTTCCGGGTATATCGGAAGGGTTGGCAGGTATGGTATTCTGACAAGAATACCAACGTCATTGTAGTGACCTATGTCGAGTTAAGTTTCAATATTTTTCTGTGTCTGTTACAGCATCAGGGGAAAATGGATGGGTGGATTTTTATAAAAGTATTTCAATTCAGAATAAGGTCGAGCAGGATCTTAGCTGTAAGTTGTCCAAGAAATTTCACCAGGGGGGAGTGCTTCACAGGGGCCTGAAGCATAAAACTATCTCTCTCACAGTTGGTTTTACAAGAAAATAGCTCATGATTAATTTTTGTTCTATATTTCCTTCTGAGACAGCAAAAAATATCAGTGGCAGTCATGTGAAAGTTTAAGTCAAAGAGCCGGTAATTAGCTCAACAGACTGTACAGAGAGTTGCTATGGATACTGTTCCGGCAAATATTTGGCTTTCTTTTATACAGGAAGTGAAGAGATCAATTCAAGATCAGAAATAACACAAAAATTATAGTCTTTTCCCTGCTCTCTACTCATAAAGCATGACGAAAGCTGTACATCCCACTAATGACCCCGATGGTCACTGTTGGTGACTGGTTGGATTCTGATTAATCAGGAAACATTGATAGTGACAGGATTAGGTTAGAGTTTGGCTATGTCACCCAGATACCTTAATATTGACTACTGTCAGTGTCAAAATTACTGTCAAGGATGGTAGAGTTAGTGTTTGTAACAAAATTACTGATAAACTTACTGGGTGGTTCAGTCCTCTTTCTCTGAAAGCACTGTATGTTTTGTAATATATGAAACCATCCCTTTTCAGTTTCAATTCACAAGGGAAGGGTGCATACCGGGGAATCACAGATCTTATGTAACCTTTGCACACACATTAAATGAGCCAAGGATAACACAACCGCCAAAATATTTATTTCGGAAATTAACTTACACGACCTACAGAAAACGTTAAAATTTTCATGTCTGAATTGGCGTGCTTGGCCACGCAGGACTGTAGTGCGTGCCGAGTTCACTCGCCAAGGAACCTTTCTTTTTATTCTGCTAGTAACTGCGTAGCACATGAAAATGATGTAGCGGCATGAAGAGAAATAATTTAATCCCTCCATAGATTTTGGGTCAATAAAGGCAACATAATAAGATTGTTATGGAGAAAAAGATTAATCAATATCTTATAGTTTCTGCAACATTGATACTCGTCGTAGAAATGCTGAAAGCACAAAGCAGTTCTACCAAAAAAACACCTAACGAAGCGAGGATAAGGGCGAATGGAACTTGTTAAGTCACTGCTTTCAAGTCAATATTGCACAGGATGCTCAATGGCTCCTGGGTTTTTGAATAAGTACTGGCTTTGGTACAAAGCTTACTGCCACAAGGCATGAAAACAAGGAGATGACAGTGGTATGTCAGATTGAAATTTTAAGATGGTGTTTCTCTGTGCCAAAATATCAAATTCAAAGTGTCAGATAATATACGTACAATGCCTTTCCATACTCTAAACCCATATACATCTAGTACACAGTAAGCTGTGGCACCAGGAGCGATCATCATCAGCTGTACAGTATCTTCATTTGGGCCGATGACCTTCAATGTTAGGCCCCTTAAAACAACAAGCATCATCATCATCATCAGTATCTTCATTTTGTATAGATTTATGTCCAGAAAAGGAATCCAGAATGAGCGCACCTTTACAGGATGGTGTATTTTTGCTTGAATACGCCATTAAGACATTCATTCAGTTATGTCGCGCATTCCTATCTACGAAATGTCACTGTAAAATTTGTCACAAATGGAACATAATAATTGCCTTTACACAGTTGAAGTCTGAAATCTACGGTAAATTGAGAAATATTTCATTTTTGGAGAATATTATGTATACCTTTACAAGTACTTTTGGTGCTACGCTCACAGTAACACACATGTCCTTTGTTTGTCTTACACTTTCTACAATTTCATGTGTGATGTCTGTATTCACTGAATTTCTTTGCTTTCATTTCATTGCTTCAGCATTTGCCTCATTGAAGAACGAAATAACATCGTGAATGCTGTTGACCTCCATTTTGCTGTTTGAACTGGCCGCACTAGTCATATGGACACAGATAATGAGAATCCACAGACATAGCACTCCCATTCCTCGGTGCTAGCCCTGGACCTCAAGAAATTAACAAAAGACGGCACCAGCAGCGGAATACGACATAAAGGAGTCCTTAATGGTTATGAATTTCATGTTTTTGGTCCGTATTGAACTGAGAATAATATATAAGTAATAATAATAACAACGTAAACGTTTCCACCTTTTCAATACTAAAATATATTCACAAAATTATAAATTACACGGTACTAGTTTCGACCCATCTAGGGGTCATCATCAGCCGTATTGGAGCAAAGATCACTTTTGGCGAAATCCTAAGAAAATGTTATTTTAAAGAATAACAAGTGAAATGAGATGTTATTATGGTAATAGTTAATAATACAAGGAATATACATACTAAGAGGTTTTTAACAAAGAATAAAGTATAAATGGGGTGTTGTAAAAATTATAATCATGGAAATCAGTAAGTTCTTGTATTGAAATGAAATATGGCTTAGGAAGAGAGCTTAAGGTGGGGCTGAAGGGTGCGGGAGAAAGTGTAATTGTCTTGGAAAAGTACCTTTGATTAAATTTAGGATTGAGTTTAGGTTGGCTGCAATATTGTTTCTGAGGAAAGTGATAAAGTGTCCTATGGACATCCTCGTATTAGCAAACAAGGGCCCTTTACTCAACATAATGGAAAATTACTACATACACCTAGACCAATACTTTAATGCCAGTCACAATCTCAATGAAATCTCAGAGAAACCCAACATACTCTTCGATCTATTTATCACTTTCCTCAGAAACAATATTGCAGCCAACCTAAACTCAATCCTAAATTTAATCAAAGGTACTTTTCCAAGACAATTACACTTTCTCCCGCACCCTTCAGCCCCACCTTAAGCCCTCTTCCTAAGCCATATTTCATTTCAATACAAGAACTTACTGATTTCCATGATTATAATTTTTACAACACCCCATTTATACTTTATTCTTTGTTAAAAACCTCTTAGTATGTATATTCCTTGTATTATTAACAATTACCATAATAACATCTCATTTCACTTGTTATTCTTTAAAATAACATTTTCTTAGGATTTCGCCAAAAGTGATCTTTGCTCCAATACGGCTGATGATGACCCCTAGATGGGTCGAAACTAGTACCGTGTAATTTATAATTTTGTGAATATATTTTAGTATTGAAAAGGTGGAAACGTTTACGTTGTTATTATTATTACTTATATATTATTATAAAGGAGTCCTGTCTACAGGCCTCAAGTATGTATTCATATTTCTCTAATAACAACGGTATTTCTTAATTTACCGCAGATTTTTCACTTCATTTAAGTAAAAGCAATTATTATGTTCCATTTGTGACAAATTTTACAGTGACATTTCGTAGATAGGAATGCGCGACGTAACCCATTCATTCACTTGTATAGATCTCACTTTTTCGATTTAGTGGACCAACATGAATATTTTGATGCGAAAACGTGGGGTTTTTTTTTCACAGTCTTACTAAACACACATTTCGACTCTTAAAGTGATGCATAAAGGCCCCATAAGTTTGTCACTTGCAGTAACTGTTGGCATTATGGTGTAACTGATTTTCCCCCTTTTAAAGTCAATGGCCCTTCCTGTATATATATCTCTAGGCTGAACCCACTCTGATCACTGTTTCATATGTTTTAGGGGCCGTAGGACTCGAAAACAGATTTAACTCCTCCTACGAATATTTCTGCTTCTGCCACGGAAAAAGAAGACCAACAAAGAAGTAGTGCTTTGTTCTTTATCGTCGTTAGGCTACAGATATTTTTGGAGGCATAATACCATTGCACTTCTTAAAGTTACGTACCAAGTGTGGCATGCTTTAAACCCTGTGCATTCTTCAAGAGCAACTTGCATAGCCCACTGCTGGATGATCACATTAAGAATTATTCTATAATAATGTTGATGGGTAAAATCAATTTTTTTTGTGACAGCACATACTATTACTCTCAATTGGAAGTGATGCACCAAAAAGGGATCTCAATATCCATTGCAAAGAACTTCACACACAAAGTGAAAACAAGGCCTTAAAAATAGGTTTCCCTTTCAAATTCCTTGAAGATGCTGTACGACCGGAATTCTGGCCAAATAGAACAATCGTAAGAAGATTTCGTTTTCGGAGAGCAAACCGTGCTGAAGGAAGAGAACTACAATAAACATACACATATGCTCCTATGGAACACTGAAGGCATAAAAAAATGCTCTGCCTCTCTTTCCAATAGAGACATTAAGCAACTACAACGCCATTATACTGACAAACATTCTTAACACAGAATTTCAACATTCAAGGATATTATGGAATTCATTCGTTCACTCGTCAGACCACAGGAAGACCATCAGGAGGGGTCTCCATCTTTCTCAAACCAAACGTAGGGAAAATAAAACAAATAATAAAAGAAGAAAACACAGTAAAGACCAGCCTACTATCAATCATTGGCATGTATGTTCAACCACATATGTCAACAGAGGACACAATCGAAAGAATAACGGAGGCCTTGTCACAAACGCAAACAGATGATAGAGTAATCTTCGCAGGCGACCTAAATGCAAGAATAGACAAACCAACCGTCAGAACAGAATTGATTAAAGAGGCTCTGGAAGAAGCCGGCTATGTCCTTGTTAACAGTCCCTACATGAAAACGTACATAGCCTCGAATGGAAGCAGCGCCATAGATTTAGTCTTTTACAGAGGTACAGACATTTAAAAAAAAGCAAAAGTCAAAAAGCATTATGGACTTCAGCCATAGCTCCGATTAGGAAACATGTACCAATCTCGACAGTCTTTGAAATTACTCATAAAGATCAATTGCCAACACAACCAAGTAAGAAAATATCCAGGAAATTAGATCCAGAGAAACTAAGACATATCGGTGATGAGATAGATAAAGCCAGGCTATTAGTTCAACGACGTGAACTAACTGAAGCAGTAGAAATGTGTACAAGAACCCTTCAATCATGTCAAACTCACACGAAAGTAAGGAGATCACAACCATGGTTCAATAAAGACTGTTACAATGAACGGAAAAAGACCCTCCTGGCACTACATCGAGCGAAGAACACATCAAACCCGAGTCACCTGGCCCAATACGCCGAACAAAGAAGGAAATATAAATCACTAATCAAGAAAACAAGAACAGAGTACATTGAGGAAGACGCCAGGAGACGTGCTGCAAACGCCCAAAATGACCCATTCCTAGTGCTTAGGAAACCAAAAACTTCAGCATCAAATAATATCTCAATGGAGTCATAGGAAAACCATTTCAAAAGCATTCTCAGCCTCCAACACCGATCAACAGCTTTTGAATTAACTCCAGTAACAATGACAGGAAATCACATCCCCATAACGAGGCACGAAATATATAATACAATAACAGCAGCAAAAAATGGACAGGCCCCTGGCCCAGACAGCATTTGCACAGAACACCTGAAAGACTCTACCTGTCATGCTAGACTACTGGGTAGAACTATTCAACACATGCATGCACACTGGGGAAATTCCAGAGCAATGGAGATTGTCAACAATCAAAATGATATTTAAGAAAGGAGAAACTGACAATCCTGATTCATATCGAGGTATAGCCCTCGAAAATACATCATTCAAAATCTTCATGAAAATCTTAACAATTAGGCTTGCAGACTCCCAGATACCAGAAAATCAATTCGGCTTCCGAAAGGGAAGAAGCACACTACATGCCGTAAAATACCTAATAGAACAAGTCCAAGATACATTGAGGCATCCAGGAAAGAAATATTTTGTAGTCTTCGTACACTATCATAAGGCTTTTGACCTTGTTGATAGAGCAACACTCATCCGGAAACTCAATTACCTAATAGGAGCTACACATCCGATAGCAATCAATCTCGAATATCCTCAAATATAACTATGTCCAAATATCAGACAACATAACCCTATCCAAAAACGTAACCCAAACAAACGGAGTCCTACAAGGTGACCCAATCAGCCCAATTTTATTCAACATCATGACAGCAGACATCGCAGAAATAATCACAGATACCTCAGCATTGCTTATACTTTACGCAGATGATATGGCAATAGGCTCAGAAAACATAGAAGAGCTCCAAGAGGTCCTCAATAGGCTCACATCATGGGCAGAAAGAAATGGTTTGCAAATAAACCACAACAAAACTAAACAAATGACCTTTAGGAAAGGAGGAAAACATGCACCTAAAAATACAATAACCATGCACAACAAACCTCTGGAAGTAGTGCCGAAATTCAAGTACCTTGGAGTCACCCTCCAAACTACTCTAACATCCTACAATATCCACGTCAAAGAAAGAGCAGCCGCAGCAATAAAAGCCATCTACAACATTCAACAACCTCAACAAATATCATTGGGTACAGCAATGCTACTGTTCAGAACAGCCATATCACCAATAGCAACCTATGGGATTAGCATCACCTGGGAAAAACTCACACTCAGCGACCTGATGACAACAGAAAAAGTCAAGTCCCGATATCTCAAGAGAATACTAGGCATTGGGAAGTCAGCCCCTTCAAGGTTAACATATGTTCTAACCAAGGAGGACTACTTCATTGACGATATCAAAACACAGTTTTGTCTACCAAACACCAAGCCCTACGAGAATGCACGCCAAACTTTAAACGAGAAAAGGAATGCTATTTGGTCCGACTTCTATTCCACGGACGCTATGACGGAAGAGTGGAAGCAAGCAAATTACGAGCTAGAGCACGTAACTACACGTTACGCCACTCATGGATTTCACCACAGATTCTGCCAAACCAAAAACTTCCACCAGCCGAACGAAGACTGTATATGTAACCTGTGCAACGATCATTGTGAAAGATACCATGCACAAAACTGCAAAATGAGGACAACCTCAATAATAAGAATGGCATTAGCATAGTTGACCATCTGTACAAAAACTGTTTTTGCACATTGTGTGCTTTTCATTTAATAATAATAATATCAATTGAAATAATAAATAATGTGGTTCAACCTATTCAATACAAGTAAATAAGAAATGTAGTGTTACATTCTTAAGCGGAAGCGGTACCAGTTTCAACCACCAATCTGGGACAATTGTTTTCTACATCAACTGTTCTAAAGAATCTACAAGATCCTAGTTATATACTTCAATTATATTAAATTGTATTATATATATTTTCGCAACCGAAACAATTACCGGCTTGATCATTAAGCTATTCACCGAGTTTCGTCGGTATTTGAAAGCACAGTGCCGGACATGAGAATGTTCTACACATTTTTGGGACTTCATATTTATTAAATTGTGTTGTGACTTCGCGCCTGATAGTATATGCAGGCTGGCTCACTTAACTGTTCACACCTCTTCTCGTAAACATTTTGAGGCATAGTGCCGAACATTGCGTGTGTTGAGCTACTTTTCAGAAGATTGCTCCTTAATTCATATAAGTGACTGACCTACTTCTTCTAGATTTTACGATTTAAAATCACGCAGTGCTAATCCCCATTATCTTATATTGCTTCAACTGTTTTTGTGAAAGACTCTTCCTTTAATTTCTTGTTTTCCTATGCATTGTTTTTTAATTTTTATTCGGCTGATGATGATCCAGATTGGTGGTCGAAACCGGTACTGCTTCCGCTTATAATTAAATAAGAATGTAAACACCACATTTCTTATTTACTTGTATTGAATAGGTTGAACCATTTTATTTGTTATTGATATTGTGATACAGTTCAATACCGAACATCATGAAATTTTAATCTTTAAAATGGGATCTAACATACATTTTTTCCAAAAGTGAGGTTTCTTCAGAATACAGATCTATTTGGACGTTCCTGCATAGTAGCATCGTCATGTGGAAGAATTCAGAACTTGTTGCTATGCTAGAGGGTGGAAAACTTCTGTCTCGCACGGAAAAAGGATCTAACTCCAGTCCAAAATGGTGTTTTTTGCAATTAACTCATAATAGAGATTTTGGTGGTTAGACCCCTATTCGGCACATTGCTTCATTTGTTGTGCCACGTCCCACTGTTCTTTACACGCTTTCCCATAGGCCTATAGAAATAATTTTTTGCTTTTGACATGGTGGAACTTTTGTTTCACCAACGAAAACTAAAGCAGGCCCCACTTACCACTTCTCCAATATTGGACAATCTTCCTTTTGTATTCAATACCTGTAAGTTCGTCTTTAGCATTCCCTGGTTGACTATGATGACCTCCTACCAAATATTCGTCATCGGAATAGTTTGCTTCAGGATCACATGACATGTCATTTGAGATAAAAGTGACATGACATGCTGTCTATGTAAACGTTACTTCTGATGACACCTGTAAAAAATTCACACACAAGCTTTGAAACGGAAGCAAACCTACAAATAAACAGACCCACCAATATACCGTCAATAGCATCCAGCTATGTTCTTTAACGCTGAAAGGCTTAATATGAAATGTTACATATTTTTCTTCCAATGCAAAAATAACTTTGCCTATGTTGATTACCATTATACAAACAACCACTTGTTCCATACATGGACTATAAGTATATGTCAGCATGGCCTCAAATCAGCTGCTGGACAGTGCAAGTTGCGGGTAGGATGTGAAGTAGAGGTCTCTCGACAAGTGAACCCAGCACCCGGTGCAGCACTGCTTAGCCAAGCGTGTTGAAATGGCGTATGGCTTTTAGTGCCGGGAGTGTCCGAGGACATGTTCGGCTCGCCAGATGCAGGTCTTTCGATTTGACTCCCGTAGGCGACCTGCGCGTCATGATGAGGATGAAATTATGATGAAGACGACACATACACCCAGCCCACGTGCCAGAGAAATTAACCAATGGTGGTTAAAATTCCCGACCCTGCCGGGAATCGAACCCGGGACCCCTGTGACCAAAGGCCAGCATGCTAACCATTTAGCCATGGAGCCAGACGCCGAGCCTGTTAATTCAAACATACAAATTTTAACACATTCCGTGCATCACACAAGCTAATTTCTGGAAGAAGTATTTTGGCCATTGTGTTATTCTTGACTCATTGAACATATGTGTAAAATTTACATAAGATCGGTGATTCCCCGGTATGCACCTTTCCCTCGTCAGTTAATTTGTAACTGTGCTTCTTCAGTGTGCCAAAACTAACTTTTAGTAATAATTTTATAAACTATCTGAAAAAGAAAAACATATGGTAACAGTAATATACTTCAAAAAGAAACAACTTCCAGATACGAAAATATGTACCAATGGGTGGAAGACATACAAGCTCCGAGGGGAGGGATACTACATGAGACTATTTTAATTAAGTTGTTTCTTTTTCAAGTGCGAGAGGTGTACTATATTGTTTTACACTATTTTTTGCAAAGGTTGCGGCAGAAATACCTGACAAATTTCAGACGTAAATAACTTGGCAACACAACAAGCCATTCACAATTTTGCTGTGCAGTTTAAAAGAGCAGGGTTTGCCAATTATGTCACATACAGTAGATTTGAGCAAACTAAAGGTCGTATTGGCCACAGCTTTCAAACAGGTGTTATTGTCGTGGTGCGCGCGGTCTTGGCCTTGGAGAACACTTTCATCGCCTCGTCCGGGCTAGTCAGTCAGCCAGTCACTAGCATGGAGTGGAGTGGTGAACACCGAGGTTTTGCGATTTCAAAAATGCCGACTTTGTTACCACAACACAGTGTTTGTTTCGCAGACACTTCGGTTTCTGTCGACATGACAAAGTTCCGAGCAGGAACACCATTCTGTTCTGGGTGAACAGTTTGAGAAAAGGTGGTTCGTGTGTGAAAACGAAGCCGCCTGGTAGGCCTCTTAGTGTCCAAACACCAGAGACCGTCCATGCAGTGAGACACACTGCTACGCAATCTCCTCAACGTTCGGTGCATAGACATTCACGTGCTATGGGACTCTCGAATTGCACCATAAGGAGGATTTTACACGCAGACGTGAAGTTCCATCCGTACAAAATGGTGGTGTTCAGAAACTCAGTGAATATGATTGGACCAACCGCAGAGCGTGTTGTGACACTATCCTGGAAGCTGTAGCAGCTGACACCAATGTCCTGGCAAGTGATGAAGCATACTTTCATTTGACAGGCTATGTTAATAAACAACCAATCCTCAACAGCTCCATGAGCGACCTCTCCACAGCAAGCGTATTACTGTTTGGTGCGCTGTCGCTGATTTTGGAATTGTTGGCCTTTACTTTGTTGAAGAGGAGGACAGAACTGTAACAGTAACATCAGATCGTTAAGTACAGCTGTTACGCAACTTCCTGCAGCCGACACTCACCGACTTAGGGAATCCTGCTGTGTGGTTCCAACAAGATGGTGCCACTGCACACACAGCCAGGGCGTCGTTGGGTCTCCTCAGAGAAATGTTTCCAGGACGTCTTATCTCCTTATGGGGTGACATTCCATGGCCAGCCCGTTTCCCTGACCTCGTCCCATGCAATTTCCTTCTCTGGGGATATTTGAAGGATCGAGTCTTCCAACGTAAGCCGCGAACACTACATGACCTGAAAGCTGCCATCCGCGAAGAAATCGAGGCAATACCATAAGACTTGCTCAAGCGAGTCATGCGGAACTTCTGGGAGAGGCTTCAGAGGTGCATTGAACAGGACAGTCGGCATTTGGATGACATTAGTTTCAAAACCTAGTGTGTATGTGTATGTGTATGTGACGCAAATGGCAAACACTAATCTTTCCAACTGTGCAATAAATCTTTAAATGGCTTGTTGCGTTGCCGAGTTATTTACGTTTGAAATTCGTCAGGTATTTCTGCCGCACCCTGTACATCCGGGTATGGTTCACATTTCACGTTTAAAGGTGGCGATGTGTAACTAGTGTCTTGTTTCACCGTTTGGTAGCAGCACACCCAAAGGGGCCAACGAATGCACTCGCCATAGCCTTTTCACAACAACACTGTCAGCGTAGGAGCAGACAACATGGAAAGCAACCATCAGGGAGACCGCTATATGACTTTGTTCCTATGGAAAGAAGGCATGATCACTGCAGAAAATTCATCGGCGCTTGGTGGCAGTCTGTGGAGAATATGTGCCGTCATGGAAAACAGTTTACAACTGGGTGGAAGGTTGGAAAACAGGGCACACATCGGTGGACAAGGGAACCAGTTCTGGAAGGAATGTGACACTGTCAACACCAGCCAACATTGCCCGGGTCAAACAGGCCATCCAAGGAAACGAATGCATCACATTTAAAGAAATGGAGGCAGCCATGGCAATTAGCTGACAACCTGCAGCAGATCGTGCACGGCCACTTACAGTTGGAGAAGGTGTCATCTAGACTCTTGTCCGCAGACAAAAAGCACAGGCGTGTGGACGTGTGCAGAGGACTTTTGCAATGCCATGATCAAGATCCAGCCAACTTCATGGAACCTAAGTTATTTTTAAACAATATTTAAAAAAAGCACTGTATGTTACAAAAATCATGAAACATACCAATCATGTCCAACATTGTAGTGCCAATCTTAACTTCCTTGGCACTAACCGATTTCCTGCTTCTAAGCTCACTGTTATTTGTAATATTGACATGTTTGCTAATTACAGACTACTACTTCTTTTTCCTGAAGGCCTGAGTGGTGGAGCATGGAAATTTTCAGTGATTTTCTTTTTTTGTGTTTTTGAGAGTTTTGTTCAAGTATCTTGAGTTGTACTGACTCTACTACATCTAAATTTACCATTTTCCTTTCTATCAACTTTGATAATTTGTCTCATCTTTTTAACTTCTTCGTACGAAAGTATGTACGAATGTGTCAAAGAGATACAGCCAGCTCCGAGGAGGGATACATACATCAGACTGTTTATAAAACCTGATGATTTTGAAATCCATACCCAGAATTTTTAAGTTTAGAGGAAATCTTTGAAAACTGATGTTAAGAGAGTGGGGCAGGAGATGGGATATCCATTATGAAATTTTGAGTACCTGTATATCCAGAGGCAGTGCAACTTTGGATTCAAAATGCCCAGGGAAATCATGTCAATTTTCCCTCATGTCACACAGGCATATCCAATATGAGGAAGAGGGGATATGACTGAAGGACTACCTTCCGAACACTGGTGGGAAGTAGTGCTGTGGCTAGTGAGGGAACAGGCAGCAGCAGAGAGCACCGAGTGAGGACAGTGTGCGAACGGAGCTGCTACTGTCTATATTCCTCTACCTGGACAACCTATGGCTCATACAGAGAGCATAGCCACTTGTTGGCAGCCCTGAGAGCACTCGATGACGTAGGATGCCTGGGTGGAGGAGTGGTTGCAGCACATAACATAAACGTGCTTGCAACACCAAATACCCCCTGCAGCTTGTAGTAGGGTCTTTCTTTAGCAGCTTAATATCACACAAATTCAGAGTTGTTAATAATAATAATAATAATAATAATAATAATAATAATAATAATAATAATAATGGCTTTACGTCCCATTAACTACTTTTTTTACGGTTCTCAGAAACACCAAGGTACCAGAATTTTGTCCCGCAAGAGATCTTTACGTGCCAGAAAATCTACTGACACGAGGCTGACGTATTTGAGCATCTTCAAATACCGCCGGACTGAGCCAGGATCGAACCTGCCAAGTTCGGGTCAGAAGGCCAGCGCCTCAACAGTCTGAGCCACTCAGCCCAGTAAAAGATAAGTTATAGGCAACGTGCGAATTGTGGGGAAATAATGAAAAATCATTCTCTGTCAATGGTGAGGCTCAAGCTCTTCATCTCACGAATGCAAGCTTATAGCTGTACCACACAATCAACTTGTTCGTTGTAGCAGGATTTTGGCCCTGCTTATGATGCGAGGATGACAACAGTAGTTAAAGTACATTATTTCGTCTGCACTGCCGATTAGCCATCTGCTAGCCCCAATCTCAACCCCTCAAAGTACAAATTGCGGTCAGTGTTACAAAGCACAGTTTGCAACAAGAGGCACCAGCAATAATTGAAAGTTTCAGGTGCTAATGCAACAGATAATAGGACAGGAAGAGGTAAAATTTCCATTGATCATTCGCAAAAGATAGGTTAGAGATCTGAAATGGCACAGCTCGGACGATATTATTAGTAATAAACAAAAGTTGCCAATGTCTGAGAATTAAGATGAGAGAAGATCTTTGCTCTGGAGACATTATAATATTGGTCTGGACAAGACCATTAGTCTGCATAGGTTAGGATATGGACAGGTTAGGATATGGACTGGACAAGCCCACTCGCCTGAGGGAACATAAACGAAGCCCATATTAGGGCCGCGAGGTGGCCAACAGAGCTCTAATAATAATACTATTTGCTTTACGTCCCACTAACTACTCTTTTACATTTTCGGGGACACCAAGGTGCTGGAATTTAGTCCCGCAGGAGTTCTTTTATGTGCCAGTAAATCTACCGCCACGAGGCTGGCTTATTTCAAAACCTTCAAATACCACCGGACTGAGCCAGGATCGAACCTGCCATGTTGGGGTCAGAAGGCCAGCGCCTCAACCGTCTGAGCCACTCAGCCCGGCCAAGAGGGCTCTAGCAACCCCTGGAGCCCAGTTAAAATGTGACAAACATTATAAAGTAACAAGAAGTAATGTTATCCACCGCATGACATGACAAATTCAAACTGCACAGTTTTCTTATTTTTATAGTTACCGAACGTGCCAGCACTGAGACCAGATATGATACAAGCTCTACTGGAACAAATAGAAATTTTGACATTATAGCTGCCCAAGTCAGCCAAAAACCATACCGAAAATGGTCTCATTTCTCAGATTTACATAGTTTCTGTTTTAATACCTCTATATACTTAAGATTACTTCTACGAGTGGGTTATTGGGTCCCTGAAAAGTATTAAGGTAGGATCTCTTCAAGTATCATATCACGTTATTATTCTAAGCATTTTTTTTTCTACAATTAGCTTTACATCGCACCGACACAGGTAGGTCTTTTGGCGACAATAGGATAGGGAAGGCCTAGGAATGTGAAGGAAGCAACCGTGGCCTTAAGGTACAGCCCCAGCATTTACCTCGTGTGAAAATGGGAAACCACAGAAAAGCATCTTCAGAGCTGCCGACAGTGGGGCTCGAACCCACTATCTCCCGGATGCAAGCTCACAGCTGCATTCCCCTAAACGCACAGCCAACTCGCCCAGTTCTACACATTTTCAACTGCAATTGTTGACCACAAGGGCAAAAGTTCAGTTACTGCAATATTTTCTCAGCGCAGACATCTACACGCGATTACATTGTCATTTGTTCCTTTCTCGCCAACTTCTCATTGTGGATGTGATCAAGCGGTGCACAAGACCGCCCACTTTTGAACTTACGAACTTGTGACGGCTAGTGACCAAACCATTGGTCTGGAATGGTTAGGTCCGGCTAGTGACAAAACCATTGGTCTGGACTGAAAAGGTTAGGTTAGTGACAAAACCATTGGACTGGAATCAAGCAAAGGGGCCTCAAAGCGGCTGCTGGGCCTCTAGCACTCCATACGGTGAGAGCAGCGCATTGAAAAAGCTCAATAATTTATCATGCCTGCTAGTGGCAAAACTATTGATCTGTATTGTACATTGTTTCATTACAGATTGCACTTAGTTGTGTTTTTGTTGTGTGCGAGTTGGTAACGAAATGCACTTCACTTCACTGCTGGGAATTACATCATATCCGACTGTATCTCAGCCAATGGAAATGCTAATGTGCGCTTGAGCAATGAATAATGGCGTGTGATAAATTATATTAGGTTATAAATGTAAATGTACTTTGAGGGGATGGCGGGTGGGTCCCTGGCAGTTGCAGTGAACACATCTCTCCTCTACAAGGTATTCCACGTAAGAATTGTAACATTTCAAATCCCTTATGGTGCTATAAAATTTATGCCGCACATACTGAATTTCTACCAACAGAAGTATCACCCAGGAAGATCTTAAGCCAGATGTTTTGAAGATAAACTGGTGCTATTTGTCTTGAACATAGGCTATCAAGTGCAACATAAATTGGAAAAAATAGTCAACTTGCTCATAAAATATCTGGCAAGCACTTATGGGCCTTAGAGCACTAAATGCATAAGCTTTATGACATTTTCAGAAAGCGAGTTACTTACTTGGTCTCAATAAGGTAGACTGTGTAAAAATCCCTAATGTTTAAAGCTCCATTCTCTCTTTTTTCTGCTTCTGTTACAGATATTTCCATGTGATCCAACAGAGAATCCTGAAAAATAAAATATTAACAAATCCTATGCAGTATAGAAAATATCACAGCAGTAACAAAAGGGTTACAACATACAGTGCTAGTGAAATGACATGTTAATTTCTGTTTTTAAAATAAGATCATATGGGTTTCAAGGTAAATAAGGAGTAAAATTTGGAGACCGTTAGTAAATATTATTATTAAAATGTCAAAATATATATGTACATACCCTCGACTATATCGCTGGCTTTCTTCAGTGGCACTGTGCTTGAACATGCTGCCCTGTTACCTGTTGAAGTCCAGGGCTGATATCACAGAATGTCAAGTACTATGTCTGAAGTCTGAATATATCTGTCCATGACTGACATGGACAGTTCAAAGCCAAAACTGGAGGTGAAAAGTGTACGAAAGCTTTATTTCACTAAAAAATAGCATGACCCCTGGACCAATAATACTATTAATGAACTAATTATCGGCATAACTCTACAATACGTCCTAATGCAATGTCGTAATATATTACTGTTACAAACAAGGAATAAGTTATCTACAATGAATGAAAGCAAAAGACATCACAAGAGAGACATTCCATTCTACATTTTAAAAACAAAAGACTTGATAACACCCAGTGACCAAGTAAAGAAAGTCGTTTGCAATGTACATATATATAATTGATGTACTGATGTTTTAATGATATTTGCTACGGCTCACCAAATTTTTCACTTGATTTACCTTAAAACCATTGTTCTCTTGTATTTACAAAAGAAAGTAGCATAACATTTCACTATCACTAATGTGTGCCATAACCAACTAAAGAACTAGGGCCTACTTTGCTTATCAACTTACGGATACTAAAATGGCAGTAACGGGGGTCTAAATGGAGTCTGTAAGTATTTAACATAAAGAGGGTAAATAAAATTGAGGATTTGCAAGAATTGTACAACAAATTTGAAACTATAAATTCATACCAAGCTGTCAACATTCTTATGGAACCTATGTACTACAAGTTTATAAAAATCAAGTGGAGGAATCCATTCTTGTAAACGAGTACTCTAATATAAAATGTTTATTTGCTGCCTCATTCCAATCCAGCACAATCTGCCAGAAGTAGAATATGATTTTACTATTCCCACTAAAACAATGAAAACATCCAAACATGCGTATCCAAATTTTACAAGTAAGCTAAACCTAATTGCTTTAAAACAAATATATCAAGATAAATAAATATAAACGGTTTTGCATCACAGCCCAATAACAAACCTACCACCATGCCTCCGTTTAACATTTCCTCTAATCCCATGCCAGTTATTCACAAAAATCCAGGGAACATTTTCATACCTACTCAATACATCGGATGTAAACATTTGACAGCACAACAAAAACGAAGAATAATTGGCAAATGGGAATGTTTCCACACAAAATGCACTCAGTAGACAATAGATTTGGAACTAAATAATCGGATGTTTTCATTCTCGTCACTATAATATGAAAAAATATGATTAAAAATATACAAAATTCTACACAAAAACGGCACTGACAGTTCAAGTGTTAGATGTACCATTGCAAATAAAATCTGGGGAACGCTGATATAATAACAAATCCATGAAATTAACACCACTTACCTTTTTTTCATATTCTTGAGATTCAATATTTGCATTTACTTTCTCTTGAAAGTTTTCCCTCATAAAGTTGTCCTCCATTACACAAATCAGAAATTAATTGCGATAACTGCGCTAAGTAAAACAGGTGCCTACTGTCACTACCGTCCTTTACCAATGCACAGCCTACCTGTGCACTGATCATCGACCTCAACAACACGCTCTACACTCGCCAAAAAAAAATATAAAAAAATGCAAAAGTATTCGTAACAAAATGCACATAGAAAAATCAACCCTAGTAGTAACACACCAGCGCACCAGAAGCGCTACAAATAAGGAGTAGATGTTGATTATTGCCCGTTATTTCTACGAAGGGTATATTGAATGCTTGAAATAATAACATCCGAAGATACAATTTCTGCAACGCCTATGTGATAGAAAACTAAGATTATAGCTGTCTCTATATGTATGCCAGACATAGTTTAGTATCTCTTAAAAGGCCGGTCTCCACTGATTAAAATTTAACACCAACATGTTACATTTAACATGTTAACATTGACATTTATATTGTGATTGTGTCTTCCGATTGACTTTGCATGTTAACTCAGAATGTTGAGGTTAACACTTTTAAAATGTTGGCCTGGAGCGGAAAAAACGTAAAGTCAATTCGTTGTTCGTGAGATGTTGGCACAGCTTCGGCAACTTTCTTGCCGTTTCCATGTCAACAAATAGTCAAACGACAGAAACGACGTGCTTTTCGTGAAGTAGGATTATAGTTACAAAATTCCGCAACACTCATTCTCTTTGTTATAAGATACAAATACGGTACCGGTACGCGCACGCGTGTCATTCTTTCTGCACTATACTAAAACTTATAGTCAGGAGTTCAGGAGTGGAGCAAGATTACTTTCGACTTAATTAATAACGTACCGTAATAGAAATGCCTTGTTTGTGGGATGTCTCATCAAAGGAATACAGAGATAAAGCGAAGAAAGCCGACAGTTTCTAGGAACTCTTAATTATCTATAACTAGCTGATGTTCCCGTGCTTCGCTACGGAACTCTACATTGTATTGAGAACTGTAGGTTAGGAAGTGTCCACGTTGTGAGCAAGACTGTATTAAATTGCATACTCTTAACGTTACCCTAGAAACGCGAAGGAGAAATCACCAAACGTATTTTCTCATATGAAGACTGCATTAGGGAATTTTCATTGTAATGAAAGGCCCGCTTGCCTACCATCAGTCACAATCAGGTTCGGGAATTTCATTATAATGGCAGACACTCACACTCCACCTGCCTCAGAAAGACAGTGTTAGTGGTTTTCCCAACTGACGTTACAATGACTCAGTAGGATGGCGCGAATAAAAGCAATGAATCCACATAAAATACTCGATCAAATGAAAAACCACACATTCTCTCACTTTTAACAAACAGTACTAAGCTGCCGATCTAACAGTCCAAAGTTCCAGAGCTGGAATGACCAGACCGCAGACAGCCGTGATCTGTGAACACTCTTAGTCTTTCTTCGGGGGAGTGGTCGAATACTGGAGAGTCCCAGGGCAAAAACTACGCCGTTTTACTAATATGTTTCCCAGGAGTACCCGATGAGTCGAAAAAGCTCAATTCACTACATTGGCGGCGGAAAAATCTATCAGATTTGGAGGCAATTTTTTCCTCCAAGCCAGAGGAGAAATGTAGAAATGTAGAATGAAGAGGAAGAAGCTCTTTTTTAAGAAACGGCTCTTTTTCAAGGTTGTATTTTGAGTTATTTAGTGAATTGTGGTGCTATAATTTGGAATATGACTAAATTGTAATTCTAGACCAGGTCATATTACTACTACTACTACTACTACTAAGTGAGGCTCTGCCGTAAGTGTGCACACTACTCATTCAAAACAGCGCGTCAGAGTAGGGATCGAATAGCTGGAATACTACGATGAACCAGTGTGTTACATACCAGCAGTACGGTATCAGAAAATGTATGAACCAGAGGAATGACATATTGTCTAGGTTACCTTAGGCACAATTCGGTGCCTGGCTGACATGTACCACATCCTTTCCTTCCTTCAATTTCCTGCTCCACCTTCCCCTAATAATGTTAAATAATTTTGCAATTATATCCGGGTGCATCCATTCTCTGTTCAACAACTTTAAGAGGAATGACATGCTAAAGAAGAAAGTTTTCTAACTCCCCAGTGATTTCCCACCATTATTCAGTCAGGCTGTTATACTTGGTACGCAACAGTAAATCCATCTATCGGCAGCATATGAGACAAAGAATATCACAACAAACAATGGTCAATGTAGTATTATTGTTGATCAATGTTAAGGGCTTTCAATATTGTAGGCCTTCAAATTTAGTTTTCTTCCGACTCTGAAATATGGATGATTGGTATACAAAGGAAGGGGTGCGTCGTGCACTTTAAAAAACTATTATTTCTTGCAAACATACTACTTTGAAAAATTAAAGAATAACATCAATAGAAAAGCCATGACAAATACGTAATTATTATTCCATCGGATTAAATAATGAAGTCCTTAGGAAAAGTCTAGGACATTTCATCCTACCGCGCATTTTGGTGAGGGACGAGAGACAGGGAGAGTTCGTGTGCGATGAATGATAGGAATGGAGAGGGTGCAACCCAGCGCCAACAGATAGCCTAGCCAAGACCAACTACAATTACTAGCCTAATTCTGTCGAATAACTCCAAGAGGTCTATTCAAGTACCCATCCAACGGATGAATCGCCATCAATAGTGTCATATTTCTCATTGGTATTG
This sequence comes from Anabrus simplex, assembly GCF_040414725.1. NCBI lineage: Eukaryota > Metazoa > Arthropoda > Insecta > Orthoptera > Tettigoniidae > Anabrus > Anabrus simplex. The sequence continues at coordinate 308,665,030 of NC_090267.1, read as the reverse complement.
AACCCAGAATTTTGGCGCGAAATCTAATTATTAGAAATTGTATACCACCACCTCTCCTGCCCCGCCGGTCTACATTCTGTTGGTAGAAAGTTTCCGACCAAACGTACAAGAACTGCACAACCGCGGTGTCAGTAATTTCAAGTTGATATATAAAGGATGATGACAACCAGGCACATATCAATTAATATGTTAATATTATTGTTATATTTTGTGAACACCCAATGTTCTTCTTGACGAGCCGCCACTGAATTTCACAAAACGGTCTAAGATAATCAGAAAGAATGTTTACCCAGAGTTTACACGCAACATATGCCAAGCTGACTGGTCTGTATTTATCTATTTTATGTTTACCAACCTTTTCTTTACATCTTGGGACTGTTACTCTATAGCAACCCTCCACTAATTTGATGTAGCTCCTACATGCAAACGACAATAAAATAAGTAGGTACTTCAGATATGGTACGATATTCGCAGTTCCAGCTGCTTTCCTAGCTTTCAAATTTGTGTCTTTTTGTAAAAATCTTTATCATACGTACTTATTAGTACTTCATTAGTATGCATCTCCTCTACCTGGACATTATCCTTGTGTACTGTTTAGAAACTCCTTCGTGCCTCTCTTGTGAACGTTATAATACTGTATAACATTCCTAATTGTAAACCTTCTTCCGTTTATTTTTGACTACGATTAAAACAGCTTCATTATTACTTATATACACTGCATAACGAAAATCGATGCACCACGAAGGAATTGTCCGATGTCGTTAAAAATCGGTGGATGTGAAGAACAGAGATAGAAAAATAAACGATCAAAAGTGCAGAACAATCGAATGATTCCTTGCAGAGTTAGAGCGTTACAAAGTGATGAAGTCAATAAGATGTTGGTCCACCCCTGGCCTGGATGCCAACTGTCACTCAACGTGGCATAGACCGATAAAGTTCCCGGATGGTTTCCTGCGGAATATTGTGCTAAAGGGTCTCCAACTGTTGGGCTAAATCGGCGACATTCCGGAATGTTAGCAAATGTGCTCTATGGGAGAGAGATGCGGCGACCGAGCTGGCCCCAGACGGATAGGGCAAGCTTGAGACAGTTCATAGCAACACGTGCCGTGTGCGGCCGGTCATTATCCTGTTGGAAAGTAAGGCGTGGATGTCGCTGAAGGAACGGTAACACAACCGACCGTAGAATATCATCAACATACCGCTCTGCTGACTGTGTGCCAGGAATGACTACCAGAGGGGTCCGGCTATCAAAGGAGATGGCACCCTAGACCATCACCCCCTGTTGTGGGGCTATGTGGCGTGCGATAGTCAAGGCAGGATCCTCACACTGGCTTGGACGTCTCCAAACACGTCTGTGGTTGTCGTCAGGGTACCGTTGGAAACGGGACTCGTCACTAAAGACTATACGTCCCCCAGTCAGCGCAGTTCCACGTTGCTCGAGCGCGGCACAACTGTAATCTGGCTGGACGCTGAACAGGCATGGGTGGTAAGCGGAGCAACGGGCGGCGCGAGCGCAAATTCCTCTCGCTCAGGCGTTTGTTGACGATCATGGTGGATACATGTGTACGGGTCACACGCTGGATCGTTGATAACGACGACTCCGGTGCTGTGACAGCTGTTCTGACAATCGTTCTGTCTTTCTGTGCTGTTGTGGCCCTCAGTCGACCACTGCCGTCCTGACGCTGATGCCTGCCGTTGCTGACTCACGCTGACCGCCGCATCACTTCGACCCAAATGTCCAGCGACAGCTCGATTCGACCACCCAGCTTCTTTCAATCAGATCGCACGACCTCTTTCGTAATGAGCACGAATCCTTAGGCGTGGCGTTCTTATAGCCGACGTTAAGATAGCGTAATCGAATGCAACAGCTAACCTGAGCATACGCTTCAGAATAGCGCCTTATATATACCTGATGCATGCCCAGTTCGGATGTGCGGGAGCTCCCGCTATCCATCCATTGGGCACGAAACTTTAATCATTTGCATGTTCGGTCCGAATGTCCTTGCATACGTACGAAGTAATTTCCTTACAATCGGACAACGCCTTCCCGGTGCGTCGTTTTTCTTGTTTTTTTTTTTTTTTGCTAGGGGCTTTACGTCGCACCGACACAGATAGGTCTTATGGCGACGATGGGATAGGAAAGGCCTAGGAGTTGGAAGGAATCGGCCGTGGCCTTAATTAAGCTACAGCCCCAGCATTTGCCTGGAGTGAAAATGGGAAACCACGGAAAACCATCTTCAGGGCTGCCGATAGTGGGATTTGAACCTACTATCTCCCGGATGCAAGCTCACAGCCGTGGGCCTCTACGCGCACGGCCAACTCGCCCGGTGTTTTTCTTGTTATAGAGTGTATTACCGAACTTCAGTTTCTCTATACAGCTCGTCTCGTTTCATCAGCACTACGTCTAGAACACTACGTCTAGCACTACGTCTAGACCTTGTAATAATTAAGAGGGGAATTCCTCAAGGCAGTATTATTGGGCCTTTATGTTTTCTTATATATATCAATGATATGTGTAAAGAAGTGGAATCAGAGATAAGGCTGTTTGCAGATTATGTTATTTTATACAGAGTAATAAATAAGTTACAAGATTGTGGGCGGTTGCTGGGTGACCTCGATAGTGTTGTGAGATGGACGGTGGGCAATGGTATGATGATAAACGCGGTTAAAAATCAGGTTGCGAGTTTCACAAATAGGAATAGTCCTCTCAGTTTTAATTACTGTGTTGATGGGGTGAAAGTTCATTTTGGGAATCATTGTAAGTACCTAGGTGTTAATAAATAAGAAAAGACCTCCATTGGGGTAATCACATAAATATGATTGTTAATAAAGTGTACAGATCTCTGCACATGGTTATGGGTTATTTAGGGGTTGTAGTAAGGATGTAAAGAAGAGGGCGTATAAATCTCTGGTAAGACCCCAACTAGAGTATTGTTCCAGTATATGGGACCCTCACCAGGATTACTTGATTCAAGAACTGAAAAAAATTCAAAGAAAGGCAGGTCGATTTGTTCTGGGTGATTTCCGACAAAAAAGTAGCGTTACAAAAATGTTGCAAAGTTTGGGCTGGGAAGACTTGGGAGAAAGGAGACGAGCTGCTCGACTAAGTGGTATGTTCCGAGCTGTCAGTGGAGAGATGGCGTGGGAGGACATCAGTAGACGAATAAGTTTAGATGGTGTCTTTAAAAGTAGAAAAGATCAGAATATGAAGATAAAGTTGGAATTCAAAAGGACAAATCGGGGCAAGTATTAGTTTATAGAAAGGGGAGTTAGGGATTGGAATAACTTACCAAAGGAAATGTTCAATAATTTTCAAATTCCTTTGCGATCATTTAAGAAAAGGCTAGGAAAACAACAGATAGGGAATCTGCCACCTGGGCGACTGCCCTAAATGCAGATCAGTAGTGATTGATTGATTCTTCCCTGTAGTTGGTTTCAGTGTAGTAGTTTGTAAACTAACGGCTTTCTTCTCTCCCCTCAATTATGGCTACGATACTCCCTAAATAACCCCCACCATCCCCTAAAATATTAGGGATTTTAAAATACCCTGAAACCAAAACCTAGAAGTTGATGTTGAATTTCGTGTAAAATGTCGTTCCTGCAAATTTTCTGCATTATTTTGAATTTAAAAACCACAGAGAAAAAATATTAAGTTTGTAGTAAGCAGTGGCGGCTGGTGATCGTTCTGTTGGTGGTGCCAACAAATTCAATATTTGTAAATGATTCTTTCAAAATTGAAAGTACAGATATTGCATATTTACCTATGCTATAAGTTACATGAAATCACATTGTGAAACTGTCCTATTTTAGTGGATAATAAATGGCACAAATGTATAAACTGAGAAAGTAGTATATATATATACACTGACTGACAGAGCAAATGCAACACCAAGAAGGAGTGGTCAGAACTTTATGCCAATTGCAGGGTACACTGACGTCACTGAGGTATGCTCATGATGTGAAATGCGCCGCTGTGCTGCGCACGTAGCGAACGATAAATGGGACACGGCGTTGGCGAATGGCCCACTTCGTACCGTGATTTCTCAGCCGACAGTCATTGTAGAACGTGTTGTCGTGTGCCACAGGACACGTGTATAGCTAAGAATGCCAGGCCGCCGTCAACGGAGGCATTTCCAGCAGACAGACGACTTTACGAGGGGTATGGTGATCGGGCTGAGAAGGGCAGGTTGGTCGCTTCGTCAAATCGCAGCCGATACCCATAGGGATGTGTCCACGGTGCAGCGCCTGTGGCGAAGATGGTTGGCGCAGGGACATGTGGCACGTGCGAGGGGTCCAGGCGCAGCCCGAGTGACGTCAGCACGCGAGGATCGGCGCATCCGCCGCCAAGCGGTGACAGCCCCGCACGCCACGTCAACCGCCAATCTTCAGCCTATGCAAGACACCCTGGCTGTTCCAATATCGACCAGAACAATTTCCCGTCGATTGGTTGAAGGAGGCCTGCACTCCCGACGTCCGCTCAGAAGTCTACCATTGACTCCACAGCATAGACGTGCACGCCTGGCATGGTGCCGGGCTAGAGCGACTTGGATGAGGGAATGGCGGAACGTCGTGTTCTCCGATGAGTCACGCTTCTGTTCTGTCAGTGATAGTCACCGCAGACGAGTGTGGCGTCGGCGTGGAGAAAGGTCAAATCCGGCAGTAACTGTGGAGCGCCCTACCGCTAGACAACGCGGCATCATGGTTTGGGGCGCTATTGCGTATGATTCCACGTCACCTCTAGTGCGTATTCAAGGCACGTTAAATGCCCACCGCTACGTGCTGCGGCCGGTGGCACTCCCGTACCTTCAGGGACTGCCCAATGCTCTGTTTCAGCAGGATAATGCCCGCTCACACACTGCTCGCATCTCCCAACAGGCTCTACGAGGTGTACAGATGCTTCCGTGGCCAGCGTACTCTCCGGATCTCTCACCAATCGAACACGTGTGGGATCTCATTGGACGCCGTTTGCAAACTCTGCCCCAGCCTCGTACGGACGACCAACTGTGGCAAATGGTTGACAGAGAATGGAGAACCATCCCTCAGGACACCATCCTCACTCTTATTGACTCTGTACCTCGACGTGTTTCTGCGTGCATCGCCGCTCGCGGTGGTCCTACATCCTACTGAGTCGATGCCGTGCGCATTGTGTAACCTGCATATCGGTTTGAAATAAACATCAATTATTCGTCCGTGCCGTCTCTGTTTATTTCCCAACTTTCATCCCTTTCGAACCACTCCTTCTTGGTGTTGCATTTGCTCTGTCAGTCAGTGTATATATAGTGTGTGTGTGTGTGTGTGTGTGTGTGCTTTAATCCACATGCATTTAATAAAAATGAACGAATTAACATATCAGAAAAATGTGAAGGAAACATATGAAGGAACTACTCACCGAAAGTATTTGTTCCAAAGTATCGACCGACACCCACAAAGGAACTAATACAAACTGTACTGAAAGTAACACGTGTATGACTCGCACAGGAATAAATAACCGTAGGTATTTGCCAACATACGCACTCGCACAAACATTATGTCGCAATTTCAGATGCCACAAAGTGTTAACACCTACATACATTTTGAAGGGACATACTCTGCATTCTATACGATTGAACCCAAAATTAATTTTACGAAGCTACACTTAAATACATAAAATAAACACCAGAAAAATTAGCAAGCTTGATATTTTGTGCTTTCGTCCTGGTCGGTAAAGGTAATTATATCGCCAAGTAACAGTGATTGTTTCAGTAAAAATATAGAAATATTTATTCAGCCTATTAATAATTTACTAAAAATGTCGCTAGGTGTATATATTAACATGAAAGAAGAATAATATCTTGTCATTAAAACAAACAAGAGTCGTCACATACAGTCATGAAATAATCGCAGAATAAGGTATGGATACAATTACTTGAAATTTATATTTGATGTAAACTGCACCTAGGAGCAAAAGGATCTCATATTCTTCGTTTATTACATTGACGATGAAATGGCACACAGGCACTACTTCACGAGCCGCCCCGTTGCGGTATGGATATAAATACTATCGGGTTTACCACATTCACATTAATGTGTACCACCAAGATTTTAGGGTTTAGGTTTTAACTTATGTTCACACGTTTTTCCTCCAGTAAATCCAGGTAGTATGTGTTCGTTTCTCATGTCATTTTCAACTTTTCTCTATGATAGCTTGATTTTTGAATTTTTTAAATAATTCAGGCATTGATGAACCATCTAGTGTTGATGACGGTGATCCAGTGATAAGTGATTATGAGCCTCTGTAGGAGCCGAATCCATATAAAGTGAAGTAAAATAACATTAAGGAACAAATAGTGCTGCAATGAAGACACCCTCGCCCGTGCCAACGATTTACACTACAAAAAGGCGAACCTTTTGGAAGAAAGAAGGTTTCCAGAAAGAGCCGTTTTCGATGCCTATTGATTGGACCAGTATTCATGTTCGAAAGTTTGTACTCTTGTGTGGTTATTTTATATTAGTACACTCAACAGTAGGTAAAGACAGTTACAAAGGCACGTAGTGTTTGCTGAATTTTTCACCTTTATTTTCAGAATCCGCCTGTTGAAAGAACGCTTTTGCAGTACCATGAAGACTCTTTTGATGACGACTACATATATTTGGCTGCAGAGAAGACTAACATGTATCCCGTGAAAAAAAGCAGGGAGGCCATCAACACAAATCCTGAGCAATTGTAAATGTTTTTAATAATTTACTAATGGGCTGCATTCGATATTCCAGGTTGTCCATGTATTGGCAGAAGGATATTCAGCTAAATCTAACTTCATACTACATTTCATGTGATAGATTTTAGCACTGTGTACGAATCTACATGTAATCTGTACTATAATTATACCCAATGATGCTGACCCGAATGCACTTTAGAAAATGCAATTAGTGATCCAAAATGTGTGTATGCTTATTAAAAATACGTGAAATCAGGTAAAATGTTTAAAACATACAAAAACCAACATCCAGCCCTCGCAATGAAAAAATTCCAAACACTGCTAATTTGCTCCACATTTACCTCCACCTTGTTGACATTGTTTGTAATTTCTCCAATTTAGTTTCCGATCATCTTTAAGTATTATCTGAATCCCTCGTTGGTTGTCACCCAGGAGTGTTTAAAACTCGTGAGAACAGGCAATACTTCATTTGAAAAGCCATGAAAGTTGAGTTAAGAGAGCTCGTTAAATCTTGCAAAATCTGTCACATGAGGAAGCCTCCCTTGAACACTCGTTTAGGATTGCTGTCTTCTCAACAGACTGATCGACCCATGGAGTGAGTATACAGCCTTTCCCAAGGATGAAATCTGGAACAGTTTTGTACTTGTGTGCATTGACAGATTTACCCGTTTTTCTGGATATTAATTAGTAGAATGGCTAATTCCCAACTCACCATGATTTGGTTAAATTCGTTCTTTTCATCTGTTGGTCGATGTCAGTTTCTAGTACCAGATAACGCCAAGGCCTTCACCTCCAATCTATTCTGCTATGAATATTATATTTCTCATGTCATCACAACTGCATATTACCCTCAGCCCTCCTATATAGATAGACTGAATCTCAAACTTCGTTCTCCGCTGATCGCATTTCATCATGACGTTCACTTCCGTTGGGATACGTCGTTACACGGGTTATTGATGCATTCAGTTTTGCAGTTTGTGTGTCTCACAAATATACCCCTACGTCTTTAATGTATGCATTAGCTCCTAACTCCGTTTATTCCAATTTATGGTCCATGAATGACTGGTTGCCCGAGAGTGTAGATCCTGACAAGATTAATAGTGTGTGGCAGAATACCAGATATAACTTCAAAACGTCTCACACGGTAATAAAAGAAAAGTACGACCATGGACGGGGGACCATTAAAACTAGCGGTTAGGGTTAAGGCACTTGCCGAAATATTCCTGCGAGCAGCGATGCAGCATGTTACACCTAGATATCGTGGACCGTGGAACATTTTAGAGTTCCTTACTCCGGTTACCCTTCTGGTGAATAATCCGGAAATGCATATTTTTAGAGTACAACTATCACAGGAGAAGCCCACTTGCCGGCTTTAGTAATGTATTTCTTGGTGTCTACGTGGGTTCTTATATGTATTATCATCTTGACAGTCAACTGTGTCATTCTGTTTCAATTAATTGGTCTCTTGTTCTGGCAACAATCCCCTTGTGTGCATGTACTTACATGTCATTATTTCATTTAATATTAATATATGAACTATTTTTACCAAAGACTGCCGCGACTTCTCGTTAGACGCAGATAGTACATCGTGTGACCTACCGGATTTTTCCCAGTCGGGTTATGTCACCTAAAAATGCTCACATATAACCAACAGATGGCATCATATTCCTAGAATTGCCTAAAAGTGGACTTACATTGCTTTTCCTCTATGGTTTTCAAATCTAAACATCAATGTTGGATATTTATACCAAAGAGTTTAATTGCTAATGAAATTTCTAGATAGCCTACAGCTTATAAAATATAATAAAAGATTCGCATACGGTACATCATGATGCAAGCCGTTCTAAATCCTTCATCCTCTATACGTCACGATTATAAATTTGTCAGACATTTCCATAAAATGCTAATGTTAGTGTTAATATCAGCGACAAATTGTGATTTCTTGGATTTCTTTTTATCTACTATTCACCACTGAAGGTGCTCTTCATCGCTGTCTGTACCTTGTCATCCAACAGTATGCATATCGGGTAATATTTCGTGATCCTTCCGTTTTGGATCTGTTCTGTCTCTATAATCGTGTATGTTCTCCCGTACGGACGATTCCTTTCCCCCATTGGGGTATACCTTTGCTTCGGGTTGTGTTCCTGGTTGGATTTCCTGCAAGTGATGTTTTCCTTGCCTAGCCACCTCTCTGAATCTCTTCGTGGAATTGGTTGGGCTGGTCGAGCGTGTTGATTCAATCAATCAATCAATCACTACTGATCTGCATTTAGGGTAGTCGCCCAGGTGGCAGATACCCTATCTGTTGTTTTCGTAGCCTTTTCTTAAATGATTGCAAAGAAATTGGAAATTCATTGAACATCTCCCTTGGTAAGTTATTCCAATCTCTAACTCCCCTTCCTATTTACAAATATTTGCCCCCATTTGTCCTCTTGAATTCCAACTTTATCTTCATATTGTGAACTTTCCTACTTTTAAAGACACCATCCAAACTTATTCGTCTACTGATGTCCTCCCACGCCATCTCTCCACTGACAGCTCGGAACATACCAGTTAATCGAGCAGCTCGTCTCCTTTCTCCCAATTTTTCCCAGCCCGAATGCAACATTTTTGTAACGCTACTCTTTTGTCGGAAATCAGCCAGAACAAATCGAGCTGCTTTTCTTTGGATTTTTCCAGTTCCTGAATCAAGTAATCCTGGTGAGGGTCCCATACACTGGAACCATACTCAAGTTGAGGTCTCACCAGAGACATTTATGCTCTCTCCTTTACATCCTTACTACAACCCCTAAATTCTCTCAAAACCATGTGCAGAGATCTGTACCCTTTATTTACAATCATATTTATGTGATTACCACAATGAAGATCTTTCCTTATATTTATACCTAGGTATTTACAATGATCCCAAACGGGAACTTTCACCCCATCAACGCAGTAATTAAAACTGAGAGGACTTTATTTGTGAAACTCACAACCTGACTTTTAACCCCGTTTATCATCATATCATTGCCTACTGTCCATCTCACAACATTATCGAGGTCATTTTGCAGTTGCTCACAATCTTCCAACCTATTTATTACTCTGTACAGAATAACATCATCTGTATCTCTGATTCCACTTCTTTACACATATCATTGATATATATAAGAAATATAAAGGTTCAATAATACTGCCTTGAGAAATTCCCCTCTTAAATTTTACAGGGACAGATAAAGCTTCACCTACTCTAATTCTCTGAGTTCTGTTTTCTAGACACAGAGCCACCCATTCAGTCACTCTTTTGTCAAGTCAAATTGCACTCATTTTTGCCAGTAGTCTCCCATGATTTACCCTATCAAATGCCTTAGATAAGTCAATCGCAATACAGTCCAGTTGACCTCCTGAATCCAGGATATCTGCTATATCTTGCTGGAATCCTACAAGTTGGGCTTCATTCGAATAACCTTTCCTAAACACAAACTACCTTCTGTCAAGCCGTTTATTAATTTTGCAAATATGTCTTATATAACCAGAAAGAATGCTTTCCCAAAGCTTACATAAATGCATGTCAAACTGACTGGCCTGTAATTTTCAGCTTCATGCCTATCACCCATTCCTTTATATACAGGGGCTACTATAGCAACTCTCCATTCATTTGGTAAAGGTCCTTCATGAAAACAAAAATCAAATGAGTACTTCAGATATAGCACTATATCCCAAACCATTGTCTTTAGTATATCCCCCGAAACCTTATCAATTCCAACTGCTTTTCTAGTTTTCAACTTTTGTATCTTACTGTAAATGTCATTGCTGTCATAGTTAATTTTAATACTTCTTTAGTATTAGTCACCTCCTCTATCTGGACATTATCCTTGTAACCAACAATCTTTACATACTGCTGACTCAATAATTCACCCTTTTGAAGATCCTCGCATACACACTCCCCTTATTCATTAATTATTCCTGGAATGTCCTTCTTGGAACCTGTTTCTGCCTTAAAGTACCTATACATACTCTTCCATTTTTCACTAAAATTAGTGTGGCCACCAATTATGCTTGCCATCATGTTATCCTTAGCTGACTTCTTTGCTAGATTCAATTTACTAGTAAGTTCCTTCGATTTCTCCTTACTTCCACAGCCATTTATAACTCTATTTCTTTCCAACCTGCACCTCCTTCTTAGTCTCTTTACTTCCCTGTTATAATATAGTTGGATCTTTACCATTCCTTACCACCTTTAAAGGTACAAACCTATTTTCACATTCCTCAACAATTGCTTTAAACCCATCCCAGAGTCTGTTTACATTTTTATTTACCGTTTTCCACCGGTCATAGTTGCTTGTTAAAAACTCCCTCATGCCTGTTTTATCAACCATATGGTACTGCCTAACAGTCTCACTTTTAAGACCTTCCTTTCTTTCACATTTATTTTTAATTACCACAAAAACAGCTTCGTGATCACTAATACCATCTATTACTTCGGTTTCTCTATAGAGCTCATCTGGTTTTACCAGCACCACATCCAGAATATTCTTCCCTCTAGGTGGTTCCATCACTTTCTGAATCAGGTGCCCTTCCCATATTAACTTATTTTCCATTTGTTGGTCAATCATCAATCAATCAATAGTGATCTGCATTTAGGGCAGTCGCCCAGGTGGCAGATTCCCTGGTCATGCTTCCTGTTATTCGCATTACCTTCCCAGTTGACATTTGGTAAATTGAGATCACCCGCTACGTTCACGTTTCTTTCCTTATCGTTTCCCACATAACTAATTATCTTATCAAATAATTCTGAATCATCATCTGCACTACCATTTCCTGGTCTGTACACTCCTAAGACATCTAGTTGCCTATTATCTTTAGAAATGAGCCTTACGCCTAGAATTTCGTGCTTGTCGTCTTTAACTTTTTCGTAGCTTACAAATTCTTCATTCACGAGAATGAATACTCCCCCTCCTACCTTTCCTATCCTGTCTTTACGATACACCCTCCAGTTCCGCGAGAAAATTTCTGCATCCATTATATCATTTCTCAGCCATGATTCAACTCCTATTACAATATCTGGTAAGTATATATCTATTAAATTACTTAATTCTATACCTTTCTTTACAATACTTCTACAGTTGAGCACTAACAGTTTTGTGTCATCCCTACTTGATTTCCAGTTCCCTGTTCCCTTAACACCGCTGCCTAGCGCACCCTGTTTCCCTGAATGTACCTCCCTATAACCCTTCTAAACAAATTTCCTAACTTATATGTACCACTGCGGTTTAAGTGAAGGCAATCTGAGCGCAGATCCCTATCTCCTACCCACCCATTAGGATCTAGAAATTTCACTCCCAGTTTCCCACATACCCACTCCATAGTCTCATTTAAATCCCCAATCACCTTCCAGTCAGTATCCCTTCTACACAGTATTCCACTGATAACAATCTCCGCTTCCTTAAACTTCATCCGTGCTGCATTTACCAGATCCCACACATCCCCAACTATGTTGGTACTTATACCTGCTTGTCTTACGTTGTTAGTACCAACGTGAAATACTACCACCCTCTCCTTTCCCTCCTCCTTCTTTTCTACTTTCTTCAACATCTGCCTTAACCTAATTCCTGGATAACACTCTACCCTGGTTCCCTTTCCTCCACACACTTTCCCGACATGTCTAACGATAGAATCTCCTATGACCAGAGCCTCAACCCTACCCACCTCATTTGATCCCCTCCCCTCCTGGTCAATCCTATCTTTCCTGACAGCTGCAGAAGCTACTTCCTCCTCCCTTTTCTCCATCCCATGACCCTGTTCCACCTGTTTTTTCCTATCCACTACTCCACATTTCCCTTTCCTACCTCTTCCCTTTCTCCTACTTCCAAACTTCTCGGCAACATTTCCCTGTTCCTCATCTTTCTCGGTTGTTCTACCCGCAGTGACTCGTACCGATTTCTCACCGACACCTGTCTTGAATGTTGATCCTGAATGGAGCTCTTAGTCTGCAATCTCCTTCCCCTTATAACATTAGACCACCTGTCTTCCACAATTCCCCCCATTTCCTTCCAATCCCTCTATTACACCTACTGTATCCTGTACATTGTTTGGAGGCCTACTTTCCTTCCTGTACTCTGAGAGTATCCTAATTATCTCCCTCAAGCTCTCCAATCTCCCTCATACTCCTTAATGCCTGGCCACACCCACAGTTCCTACACTCGCACTGCTTAGCATTTTTTACTAAATAATGATAAGAAAAGGAAAAATAAGATAACTTATTCTGTGCTAAATAAAAATGAAAGGAAAGAAATATTGTCTAGGTTAGTTCACAAAGAACACACAAGGGAAAATTATTTAATATAGGCTACTACTACACTACAATACTACTTAATTGTACTATTTTTATTCCTACAACACGTTAACACGATGAAAATTGCTGTTAATTACTGGGAAGAGGGAATAATACACAATTATTAACTGCAGTTAAGTCTACCCTAATTACAACAACAGAATTTTTAGTAAGAGAGTTACTACAGATACCACAGAAACGGTACTATACTATACAAATATTTCACAGTAATAGAATAAACACACTACTGGTACTTTCTAATAAGATGCTATAACTCAATACACTACAATAATTTTAAACTACGTTCAGACTAAGTATAGATACTACAATACACTACAATAATTTTAAATTACGTTAAGACGTATTCTAATTACAACAGGTTATTACCAAGCAAAAACAAAAAAAAGAAAATTACCATTAAAGTTCGAAATTCGCAAAACTACTCGAATTATAGAATAGGCACTCTAATTTCTAATAAGTTACTATACTACACTACAATAATGTTAAAACTACGTTCGGACGTATCCTAGCTTCTTACTAAGCACAAATAGAAATTAAAATTCCAATTAGGCCTAAATTTAGATATTCACAAGAACTACCGGTAGGTACGGTACTCAAAGATTACCAACAAAATTAAACACGTATACAGGTTAATATTAGTACTACTTTGTCCTACTATGCTGTAATAGAAATGAAACCTGCCGCTTGCACAAAAATACGCACTAATTTAACAGGTAAGATACTTTCTAATATACTGTATCTACACTACAATTCTCAACTGAAATGCGGTTATGTGATCTTTACAGATAGTGGATTACTAATATTTTCCATACTCCGCGGGACGGAGAATAAAAGTGTCCTTAAATGTTGGAAAATATGAGTCTGTTTACAATAATTTCTCAAAAGTATTTCTGTCTAAACTACGCCAGGGACTTGAATTGCAGTTATTGGAATGTAGGTACTTGATTATTAGCCAACCGCTCATAAATACTGAAATGTCCAGGGTGTGAAATATAAATTAGGGATACTTTAACTGCCTATTCAAAACTACAAATGATCGGAATACAAGAATCAGCTGATTTTTATTTATATTTCCTTGATACACTACACCCTTTGTACACAGACTGTAGCCTACAATGCCAATATTTGAATAAGAAGAGCGACAATAATCAATAACAATTACGACTGTTAACTATTTGTCAGTGAAATACTGTCTATTCTGTTGAAATCCTTTCTTTCTGAGACAATAATTTACGATACCCTCATTTGTTGGACATGTATATTTGTGTGTGGGGACTTTTATCTGCAATTATCGGCCATTGTTGAACTGCCGTTAAATTATGTGCCGGTACTGTGGGTATTTAAAATGCATTTAAAATCCATTATTACGTCAATAATTTTGATTTTCCTTATTGGCCCAATAAGCTAATCCTTGACTTGAGCATGCGTAGTGTCTCTCTTGAAGGGAGCGCTCTGCAGTTGTTTTGCTGTCTCGTCAACTAGCGAGCAAGAAGTCTTGTTCTGACCGAGCAGTGAGTTGGACGCCATTTGCCTTGTTCCTTAAAAGACTTTGAAGACTGGCGAAATGGAGTTAGATACTCCCGGTTAGACGGGAGATAGAATAGGCAATGGCCTGAATACGTTTTCTGTCTTGTTATGTTCCACTAGTGATAGTAACTTTGTATTTTGGTGATTCTTTTATTTCTACTATGTGAGTGTTGACTGTGAGCCTGCGTGCCAAGGCAGGCAGGTTACCTCTGAAAACATGTGTCTGGTGTAAGTTGTGATAAAGGATTGCACTAATTTGGATATAAAACCACCAGCATGTAAGTAATATTTATTCAAAAATTATCTTGGAGCAACGCGTACTTCAGTGGATTACTTGGAGGAGACATTGTTTACAACCGTCGTCTTGGAATTTTCAAAAACATTATCTTGTCCGTTAACGAACCAACGTTATCACTGTTATTTAATTTTAGGCCTACCTCGAGTTATCGCCAATGTAGTGTGAATTGAATTTGAACTCTATACCCGGTATTTGGAAATTTACTAGCCGACTGGAAAATTTAAATCACTATTGATAAAATTCTCATGTAAAAGTGATATGTAAATTTAATTACGAGGCGAATTGGAAACTCGCGGTGAGCATATGTGCTTTATGTCATTCCTTCCTTGCTGTTATTGAGATTGTTGTACGTTTTTGGTTTTCTGCTCCATATACGGTGTGCGTATTGTTTTGGTTGTTCGTATTGTTATTTTTTTATTATTATTATTATTGCTCGGTGTGTTTCTCTCTCTGCCTGTTTTCTCTGATTTTGAAATGCGTACTCTGATTGTATCGTATTTAGTGTGATTTTCCGAATTGTGTCATGTTGCTATGTAGTCCTTTCTTGCCGATATCTCCCGCGTTCGGTCTTATCTCATGTGCTCATTGTTGTGGTTCCAAGGCCGCCTCGTAGTAAATTTAATAACGACCATCTTGGTCTTATGTAAAATTATTCTTTATAGGAAATGCCACCTTCTATGAATTTAATCTCATGATACATGTAATTATAATTTATTATTATTATTATTATTATTAGTCATGTCAGTACTCCTCGGTTGTAGAAATCTGAAATTTCTTTGCCCGGTTCATGAACTTCGGGGTGATTAACGCTCACATTCCTTATTCTTACGTAGTTTTGTTACGTCACTAGCCTAAATACTTATTATCTGGTAAACGCTAAAATTTTGGCAGGCTTTGCCTATTATTAAATGAAATTTTAATAGCTTGGGTCATTCATTGTTGGCTGCCATATTGAATATAGTCGGAAGAAAAACAAGCTCCTCAAATAAATACCAAAACTAAGTAATTACGCAAACTAATCTTGTGAAAATAACTTTCCAACATCCTTAACATCTAGACACGGTTGTGCTGTGCTCGCTTTGCTCTCTAGAGCTCGCTATCACCTCGTGCCCTTGTTTACAGAACTGTGTGACTGTACTGAATAATAGTATTATATAGACACGTGCACATAAGGGATTAGTGTTACCTGTGAGTGGGGACGAGGGTCCCCGGGACTTAGTGAGGATGGAGGAATCATCAGACGGTGGCCTAGGTACTCTATCTAACCATAATTCACTTAGCTCAGCTATAGGTACCGCATTAAACTTGTGCTATTCAGACGGACCGTTAAGTGATGTAGACCAAATACCTTCTCAAATATCTACACTACGTAAACGTGGTCTCCCGGACGAGCGTCCTGATTACTGGAATGAAGAGGGCCTAAGTGTGAAGAAGCTATCAGTGTCAATAAGTGCCAGTGAAAATTCTCATGAACATCGAACTAGCTGCCCAATTCCGCCAGCCCCATCTGTGCAGCCTGTGCAGTTGAATACGTCCCAGCATACAGCTAGCCAGCTTGCTCCAAGTCAACAGGTACGAAGCAGCGCTCAGCATGAGTCATACCTCTATAAGTTAGATGATGAAGGTCCGTTCATAGTGTATGCTGAACATAAACCCGATGAGGCAGGTGCGGTAACTAAACATATCGGCCGGTTACATCCAATGTCCGTGGGAAAGTGTATTAGGGCCTTAATTCCAGACATGCGTACTTCTATAATGAACATTACTACAAAGGGACGTAATAGGGTTCAAATAGAACTTTCTTCCGCTACCTGTGCAAACAGGCTTGCTCAGTTACAATCCCCCTCACTCAGTCTTTACATACCAAGGCATCTAACGGTGAAGACAGGTCTTATTCGTGCAGTAGATACGTCCTTCTCGGAGGAAGAATTACTTTCAGAAATTCAGTCAGATAAGAAAATATTAGAAGTACATCGCTTTCACCGTAAACTTGTACGAGACGGACAGACTGTACTAGTGCCTCGGCAACTGTTGCGTGTTGTATTTGAAGGTCGCACTTTACCTCCTTACGTGTATATATTTAACACTCGGTGTGGTGTAGAACCTTACGTCCAGAATGTAACCCTTTGCTACCAATGTCTTAAATACGGCCACGTAAATAAACAGTGTCGTAGCAAAGCACGCTGTGCATGCTGCGGCGACAGTCACATCACTGCAGATTGCCTTACTCCAGATCCGCCTAAATGTATTTACTGCTCTGGCCCTCATCGTGCAGATGATCGATCCTGTCCAGAATACGAACGACAGCGTAGGATTAAATATAATATGGCCCATTTAAATATCACCATTGAGCAAGCACTCGAAATGGAATCTACAAGCACATATGCTAATACTGTGATGCAAAATAACACTCCTCCAGCAAGTACATCTTATCACAAGGAATTTCCACCCCTTCCTTTCCCTGCACGTGGGCCACTTCCCACCAATAACCTTTCCAACTCTTCTTTCCCTAGTACCTCTAAGGTGTCCTCTCGTTTTACACCCAAACGTTCTTTCACCCCAAAGTCTAGAGTTCCAGTTCACAACCAGTGGAAAACATACTACAATGGACAGCGTTCTCCTGCCAACTCCACTGGACCTATATACCCTACACAACAAGTTCAACCAAGTCAACAGCCTCAAACAACACCACAGGCTCTACCTACAACTCCACTGCTTGAAAACATTGTCCAGTTTATTTTGACGCTTAAAAACACGGCCTCCTCGGAAATTGATCCCTCTCATATACGTGACGTTATTTCATCACTTTTAAATCAGAATAACCATGGATACCGCACATCAACTGAATAAAATAATACAGTGGAACTGTCACTCAATACGAGCGCATAAACTTAGCCTTCAGACTCTACTGCGAGATTACTCCGTTTCAATGTGTGTAGTTAGTGAGACCTGGCTGAAGGATACTACCCCCTTTCAGCTTCCAGGCTACAATTTTATAAGAAGTGATCGTGGTGATGGTTATGGAGGGGTTGGAATTCTCCTCCAGAAGAACATCATTTATGATCAAGTAACTCTTAATCTTCGAGGATCGAAATTGGAAACATGTGCCATCAAGGTTAACTACAGGGGTTCACCGTTAACTATTGTTTCCGTATACCGATCACCTAACCAACTGGTATCTGTACACGAACTGCGTCGACTCTTTTCCCAACTTTCACAGCCTGTACTTATCTTCGGAGACTTCAACTCACACCACTTGAATTGGGGAAGTTCTTCTACTGACTCACATGGAATACAACTCATGGGTGTAGCTGAAGAAGAAAACTTAGTGCTACTGAATGATGGGTCCCCTACCCGTATTTCTCGACCTAATCAAGCTCCTTCGGCAGTAGATGTTACTTTTGCATCTCCTTCAATAGCACTCGACTTCTCCTGGCAGGTTCTACAGGACACTCTAGGATCTGACCACTTTCCAATATTATTAACATCGACTAATACATCAACCATTCCTCATACCATCTACCCAACATATCGTTGGAAAATTCGACAAGCTGACTGGGCAAGTTACAAGGAAGCAATAGATCTCATCCTGGAAGAATACTACGAAACGAATGACATTGTCAGAGACTACGAAACATTCTGCGATTCCATTAATCGAGCAGCCTGCCTTACAATTCCACAAAACAGACCATATGCATACAGCAAACGACCTCCAACTCCCTGGTGGGATAACGAATGTCAAGCTGCGTTGCATGACAGGCGTGTGGCACTCCATCATTATAAACAGGATGCTTCTGAAGCTAATTTCCTCACCGTACAACAAACTCAAGCGAAAGCAAAACGCTTATTCAAGCTTAAAAAGCGTCAAGGTTGGCGCCAATATTGTACTTCTCTCAACTCATCTATCTCTCCTGCTACGATGTGGCGGAATATTCGTCGTTTCCGAAACTCACAGAACTGCCCTCAGTTTACATCTACATGTACGATACCAATAAAAGAGGACATCCTGAGAAAAATGGCCCCTCCTTCAGCTCATATAGGTTATTTACCACGCAATGGCCATGAAGATAATTTCCATCCACTACTTCGTCCATTTGAATTTAAAGAACTTATTAAAGCCTTGAAAACTAGTAATAATACTTCCCCAGGCCCAGATACCATCCATTACCCAATGTTACTCAACATGTCTAGTGATGGACATAAGAAACTACTTAAGCTGATGAACAGGATGTGGTTTCAAAGAGTGCATCCTCCGTCATTTAAACTTATTCGTCTGGTACCATTATTGAAGAATGGGAAAAATCCACGACTGTCTTCATCCTATCGCTCACTGTCCTTGATATCCTGCTTGTACAAGACTATGGAAAGGATGATTAAGCATCGATTAGAATGGTGGGTAGAACATCACAAGCTGCTACCACCTCAACAAATGGGTTTTCGACGTGGGAAAGGTACAATAGATACACTTGTACATCTAATTACAGACATCCAACTTGGTCTGAGCAATAACAATTACGTTGTGGCATTGTACACTGATCTGTCTTCTGCGTATGACAGCGTGCTTATTCCCGTCTTAGAAGACAAATTACGCTTCCTACATCTCCCAGAGGACTTTATTGGGAACCTCAGTTGCCTTCTACAAGATAGACATCTCATCATGTTTCACAATGGCACGACAATTGGTCCTCGAATGACATCCCAAGGTCTTCCACAAGGCTCTATCTTGTCTCCGTTGCTTTTTAACATATACACAGCAGACCTCACATCTATATTTTCTCCTGAGATTCAAGTTCTTCAGTATGCTGATGATATTTGCATTTATACAGAAGCTGAATCCTTGGACAAGTGTCAAGAACATATGACGGTTGCCATGAGGACTTTCACTCCTTGGCTTCATAACCATGGATTAACGATATCTGCAGGAAAATCAGCAGTCTCTATCTACACTCGACATTCGAGACCCCCACTGGACACGATTCATCTGGGTTCCTACTTATTTCCCTACAAGGTGGTGGTGCCTTATCTAGGACTTCTCATCGATCACAAATTGACATGGTCTCCACATATTCATCATGTGCTCCGTAAGTGTGATATTTCAGTCAATATCTTACGAGCCATTAGCGGCTCTTGGTGGGGCTGTGACCCGAAAATTGCGCTGCAACTGTACAGAAGTTTGATTCGACCTCTCCTGGATTATGGAAGTGGATGCTTTGCTACGGCTTCCAAAACATTGTTAACTAAACTAGACAAATGTCAGTATAAGGCCCTTAGACTCTGCATAGGAGCAATGCAGACTACACCTACAAATGCTCTGCTACTTGAAACACTCGAACATCCTCTTCATCTACGAAGGCAATATCTAGCGGGGAAATATATTTTCAAACTTTTTCAATACAGGGAGTCTCCAATACTTCACAAGATATCCAATCTGACTACCCTAGTACTGACTTCACGCTACTGGAGAAAGAAACGTCAACCGATCCTAGTGGATGAATTTACCAATCTCAGTGGTTGCAGGCGTATTATAAGCACTACAGATACCCATCCCAGTTTTAACTGTTCTTTTGAAACTACTATTAAGAAACTGGATATTCGACTAGAAACATCATTTGAGATCACTGTGAACTGTAACGATGTCAGCCTGAAACGTTATCTGGCAGAATGGCCACACGCCCGACACATCTACACAGATGGATCAAAGGACTATAATACAGTGGGTAGCGCCTATATCGATGTTCAATCCGGCAGTTGTGGTAAGTTCAAGCTACCTCCGACAGCATCTATATTTACGGCTGAGCTTACAGCCATTTTGGGGGCCCTCGAATACGCTGCAAATCTTCCTGAGCGGTTGATTGTGGTGTTGTCTGATTCTAGATCAGCACTGCAGAGTCTACAAACCATTAACTCACGGACATCATCCTTGATTCTCGTACACGAGATTATTGCACAGGTACATCGACTTGAGACACAGGGGAAGAAAGTTTCATTTGTGTGGGTAAAAGCCCATGTAGGAATCCCAGGCAATGAGCTAGCAGACAAAGCAGCACGATCTGCTGCCACTGAAGGCCAACAGACTTACACGACAGTTCCAGCATCGGATTACACCTCCTTGCTTCGTCGACGGCAATTGACGGCGTGGAACAACGAGTGGCATGATACCTCCCAACAACGCGGAAAACACTATGCCACTATCCATCCAGATATTCCAAACGTTCTTTGGCACCATCAGCGTCCCTATTCGCGTCAATTCATCAGAGCAATCGCAAGAATGAAGTTTCATCATGGTTGTTTCCCTCAGCATCTGCACAAAATCCAAGTACTACAATCTCCCGTCTGTTCATGTTCAGATGATACAGTTGCCGATCTTAATCATATATTCTTTGGATGTCCACACTACTTTGTACGCACTACTTGCCTACTTCAAAATTTATTGGCATTAGGATACCAATTACCCCCTATTCTTTCGTCAATTCTCCACAAAAGTGATCAATCTGCTTACTTTGAGTTATATGCATTTCTTTCTGACATTGGACTGCGAATCTAAGTCCTTCGCCTAGCATCGAACTTACCCTATAGTACTACAACACTCCTACCTTCTTCTGATCCACGGCCTAGTCACGCGTACCACTGGATGTCCTCATAGGCATTATGATGAGAAGATGAATCCATCTCTCCTGTCTCCGAGCAACAAATAAATTAAAACATAAGTTCCTATAAAACTCCCTTCCATTCATAATTCACTGGCTGAGTGGGCTTCGACCCGAATGCCAAAAAAAAAAAAAAAAAAAAAAAAATAGCTTGGGTCGTGAGTTGCTAGTGGACCTTTAGCGTGTGTGGTTGTTCGTTTTACATTGTGGAACATAATTTTTTTTTCTCCCCTTGTAATACTGTATGAATTTGGGGAATATTTTTATGGTTCCTAGTTATTAACTTTTGGTTCGTTTCTTTAAGTTATTTTGTAATTTTGGTTCTGCTTGCCACATATTTCGGGTTTGTGTGTATGGTGTGTATTGCCTAGTGATTGACAAAAGGAAGATTGAATCCTTGTTGCAACAAGTTAATTATCTATGGCCAGTAATTAATTTACAATGGTATACCTTAAAGTTTAAAGTCTAATATTAAAATTAAAAATAATATATTTTTTTACAAAAGGCATTTGTTAATAAGATTGTAATCCTCTTCTGTATTATAATTCTGCTACTGGTCTGAGTTAGTACCATTTAGTTTTAATGAATTCAGTTCATTTATTTAAATGTTAAGTATTTTGAAAGAAAGTTATTTACCCTTTATTTTTTTGAAAGAAAGTGTTTATTTAACCATAAATGCTATTTTTTTCTCTTTAAGTAAACATCTTATTTACAATTTTATTTCGTCTGTCATTTAGTAGTTAACAATGTTGACCTGCCAACCTGTCAAATGTTAACGTAAGATCCTGCCCTTTTCACTCCCTATTTTGCCCTCCACGCTTCGTATTTGGTGCTACTGCCCTTATGGTAAGTATTGAGTTTGGTTTTCGTTGTTGTTTGGTGCTTTTCTTGATAAGGTTGCAGTAGTGTTGTGGTAGCAATTCGCTGTGGTTGTTGTTGTTGTTCTAACAACTTGATAAGTTGCACAGGTCAACATTGCTAGTTGCAAAAAATAAAATAACTGGTATTTAAACTTGTATTTGTAAGACCAAGTGTAAAGTCTAATCTAACTGTTGTCTGTTTCATGTCAATCATGGAGTCTCGCCCCTTGCCAGTTCCTAGAATGTTGCGGAAGCTGGAGTTAAGCTATGAGGTGCAGATTCGTGGTAGGAAGCCATCCGGTACTATCCAGGGTGACGTAGAATTACTTTCAGAAATTGCTGATCTCCCCATTGTTGTACCTGACATGTTAGAAGCAGAGATTGGTGAGTCTGTTTTGTTCATTACTGATGCCTTAGATGAAATAAGTGAATTAACTGAAGCCTTTAAAACATCTCAACCTTCAGAGTACCAGGTACAGAGACAAATAGCTCGTGTGACGCATTACACGAATCGCCTCCAGGATCTGTTTACCTTAAAAATGGATCGGTCCACTCTGAACCAATGTACTGTGTTGCTAACTAAGGCTGTTAACATATCTGCTGATTTGAACGTCATCATGCAAACTCTTTAATTGGGAAATATTAATATTAATGCTGGTTCTCAAGATAATGACCCCAATGTTTCTGCTGCTCATGATTTTAACCAACCCATTTCTAGCTCTGTTTTGGGTAATCACTCATTAGCTGCTTTTCATGGCCAACC
The DNA here is from genome assembly GCF_040414725.1 of Anabrus simplex. Classification (NCBI taxonomy): domain Eukaryota; kingdom Metazoa; phylum Arthropoda; class Insecta; order Orthoptera; family Tettigoniidae; genus Anabrus; species Anabrus simplex. The sequence goes on along the minus strand of NC_090267.1, from coordinate 308,641,909 downwards.
TGTATTATTGGTTGATAATCCTGGCATGCTAAGGTGCGATAATGTGAACCCTGTTTGTGATTTGCTTAAAGGGGTTAACAAGTTGTCCATTGATTCAATTGAGGAAACAGTGTCCTTTTTGAGATTACTGGTCGAGGTAAAAGAGACCGCAAATTGTTTTAAACTTAGCTCTTCCAGTGTATTCCGAACCCTATTTTCCCATTGTGTTGGTATCCTTAAATCTGAGATCTTAGAAGCTTGTTCGGGTGATACTACCTTGGACCAATTTCATGATGGAATTTTAAGGAAGTTTATACCGTTCAGAGCGCTCAAGGATTTAACAGCAAAACATTGTTTTCGGGTACAGTTGTATTCTGAAAGCCTGTATAACTATGTCAATGACCTTAAGTTTTATTGTAATGTGTTCAGGCTATCTATTGATGAGGCAAATATGGTAGATAGTATAATGAGTGGTGTATCCCCTGAGTACCGTTCATACCTGTCCTTTAGGAAATGTCCTGAAACATTTAGTGAGCTGAAAGTGGCTTGTATTAAGGCTGAAGAAGCCAAACATGGTGATAGCTGTAGACCTGTTAATGTACCCCCTCCAACTGGTCCTTCCCCTAGGCAGTCCTCTGGTCTGAACGCCAGTAGTTTAGGTGCTGTTTCAAAAAATGTTTTGCTTGCGGGTCTAAAGACCATCTGAGGAACAAATGCCCATTGGTAAAGAGGAAGAATTTGCCTACTAGTAATTTTCCTAGCCCCCAATTTCAAGGCGTTGCTTACCCGGTGCCAAATTATCCACCTCCCTCTGCTAATTTCGGCTTGAGTAATACTAATCAGCGCATCTGACTAGGTGAAAGTACTGATAACGCAAGCCCCTCCATGAGTAATTTGAATGACCATGATAATACTTATGTCTATGATAATGATGTTGTTTGTCCTGGTGACTGTAAAGGTATTTCAGGGAGTGTCCATTCTAAAATTCCGATTATTCCTGTAGAAATCAATAATGACCCTACATTTGCACTGGTGGACTCTGGCAGCGTTACCTCTGCTATTAATTGGTCTTGGTTTTCTAAAAATCAATCTGTCTGTAAATTTCCGAACCTTGAGCCCCTTTCAACTGTGTTTCATGTCGCAAACGGCTCTGTCTTGAATGTTAAAGGTTATGTAAAGGTCAAAATTCGTATTAATCATTTCACCTGGAAATTTAATTTCATTGTGGTCGAAGGATTATCGCATGATGTAATTCTTGGTTACGACTTTGCTGTTCACGTAGGATTAATTCTTGATGCCCATAATCGTTGTCTGTCTTTCAAGTTTTGTACAGATTATGCTCTGCCATTGGTCAATTATCTCCCTTGTTCTGGTAAACATCTCTGTTCTATTGATGCACACGACCAAGTTACTGAGGAAAAATGTGACCTGAGTCATTTAACTAGTGAACAAGCTCAACTGATACATGAATTGTGTGATGAATTTCCTGAGGTATTCACGGATAAGCTAGGGGTAACTAATGTGCTTGAGTATAAAATTGATGTGAGTGACACCATCCCTGTTCGATCTCCTCCCTATCGTCTATCTCCCCCACGTATGAAGGTTCTGAAAGAAATTATTGATAAGATGCTTGAGGAAGGAGTTATCAGGCCTTCAACTTCTGCTTATGCGTCCCCCATCTTCCTAGTCCCTAAGCCCCAAGGTGGCTTCAGGCCTGTGATCGACTACCGATCTCTCAAAAAGAAGATTATCTTGCAATCAATTCCACTACCTGACTTGCATACTTGCTTTTCATTCTTCTATGGTGCTAAATTTTATTCTGTATTTGATCTCAATCAGGCGTATCACCAGATCCCTCTGGCCGAGGAAAGTAAGCATTTAACCGCATTTATCACGGACTGGAACTTATACGAGTACGAACGAATCCCGTTTGGCCTCAGTATGGCGCAGCTGTGTTGTCGAGACTACTAGATTCCATATTGTCTGACATTAAGTTCAGGTTTGTGTACAATTATCTTGACGATGTCGTCTTGTACTCGGAAACCTTTGAGGAACATCTCTCTCATATCAGGGAAGTGGTTCGTCGCTTTAAGCAAGCTCGTCTCACTGTCAAGCGATCTAAAGTTTCCTTTGCGCAGCCTCGTATGTCTTTCCTGGGTCATATCGTGTCGCCTAATGGTGTAGCTGTGGACCAGAGTAGAACCCAAGCCATCTATGATTTTCCAGTACCTAAGGATCAGAAGGGAATAGCCCGCTTCGTTGGTATGGCCAATTTTTTCCGAAAATTTATCCCAAATTTTGCCCAAATTGCTGCTCCCCTTAATGCCCTTCGGCGTAAGGATGTTAAATTTGTCTGGAAGGAACCTCAACAAATTGCTTTTGATAAACTTAAATCTGCTCTGGCAAACGCCCCTGTCCTGGCTATTCCTAACTTCTCAAAACCTTTCATTATTCAAACTGATGCTTCTGGTTCTGCCGTTGCTGGTGTCCTCCTCCAAGAAGATGAGCTAGGTAGGAGACCCATTGCTTATGCCTCGCGTACCCTGAATTCTGATGAAATGAAGTATTCCATATACGAACTTGAATGTTTGGCCGTTATTTTTTCCCTTGAAAAGTTCCGCATGTATGTAGAACACTCTAAATTTCTTCTTGAAACTGACAACATGGCACTTAGTTGGGTATTAAATAGACCTAAGCGCACGGGTAGGTTGACCCGTTGGGCAATCCGCATCTCCGCCTTTAATTTTGATGTTCGCCACATCCGTGGTACTGAAAATGTTGTAGCTGATGGATTGAGTAGGATGTTTGGTGAAAAGCCTCTTGACCCTCCTGATTTTGATGTCAATTCCCTTCCTAACCATTCTGCATGCCAATCCAATTGCATTAATGCTATGTTGACTGACTCTCCGTTGCTGTTCCATGATATGTCAAAATTGCAAGCTAGTGATCCTGAAATTAGTTCCATTGTTAAACAACTTGAAGATGGTAACGTTGTTAAGCCTTATAAGCTTGTTAACAATGTCTTATGTTGCAAGGCCAGACATGACAATAAGTACAAAATTGTGTGTCCTCAAATCCTCATCCCTGAAATCTTTAAGTATTACCATGACTCCCCCATGGGAGGACATTTAGGTGTTTTTAAAACTCGTCAAAATATACGAACGCATTTCATATGGAAGAATATGGATTTTCACATTAGGGAAATGGTCAAAGCTTGTAGACTGTGCAGTATAAGTAAACCTAGTTTGAATACCCGTGTTGGGTTGTTGTCCTCATCTCACCCTACTAAACCAATGGAGACACTGTTCATTGATTATGTCGGAGCGTTCCCATTAAGCTCTAAAGGAAATCGATTTGCACTAGTGTGTGTTGACGGTTTTACCCGTTTTACTTGGATTTTCCCGACGAGAAAGATGGATGCTCAGACCACTATATCTTGTCTCAATTCGATCTTTTCTGTATTTGGTCCTCCTAAGTTCATTGTGTCTGACAATGCTAGATCCTTTGCCTGTAACCTGTTTAGGAAGTTCTGTTTTGATCTCTCGATATCCCACGTCACCACTACACCTTACTATCCCAACCCCAGTTTTGCTGAAAGAGTTAACCGCAACTTACGTGCTGCCCTCATTGCATACCATCATAACCAACAATCTAAATGGGATTCTTGTATTCATTAGCTTACTTATGCGTTTAATTCATCTGTTCACGAGTCTCATGGCCAAACACCCATGTCTTTAATGCTTGGATTTACCCCATTTTCCCCCATCTCTAATGTGTTTAACATTGATTCTCTCCTCCCTGATGATCCAGATCCGGAGGAGATTCGTAAAATGAGGAACAGAGCTAGAGCAAAACTTGTTGTTTCCTATGATAATGTGCAAAAGAAGTATGACAAAGGACGCAGGCCTACCAATCTATCTGTGGGTGACACTGATTTTGTCAAGTCTTATCCTAGTAGTAAAGCTGTAAATAAATTTTCTGCTAAATTAGCAGCTCGTTATCACGGTCCTTGTACGGTATTAGAGTTCTTAACTCCAGTATCCTTGTTAGTTAACGACCCAATTGCCAAACGCATTAGACGTGTACACTTGAGTCAAGTTAAGCCCACTTAATCATCAAAATTTTGTAAACATATTTATGGTCATGTAAACTGAATTTCTTTAAAAATTGCGTTTAATAATTTTCTTCAAAATTATGTAACTTACTCACACGCAAGATACATTGTCAGATATTACTATCGATGACAGACTATGTAAATTATTATGATTATAAACTTCAAGTGACATCAAAACTTATACATCTAAATTTTCAACGGTATCCTCCATCAGACATTTTCGAGTGCTACTTCGTTTCGGCTGTTCGAGTGATTAGTTATATGCCATGCCACGACGCCATTAATGCCTGTGTTGTGTATTTCGACCTGCAAAATTATTTACGGTCTTTGGAACATTATTCTGTGCTCCCACATATTATGTTGCAGTTTGTTTTGCGCGCGCTTTTCCAGCCATGCAACTATTTTAAGAGAGCAAGAATGTGTGATAGCTATGGTTGCCTACTACGCTCTGTACTGGTATGATAATCCTACTCTGTGTCATGTGCTGTCAACTTGTGTGGTGTGTGATGAGACGCTGGCCACGTTGCATCCCATTCTGTTCACACTCAACATGTAATCTGCTAGTATTGTGTGAAGGTCAACATTCCTGCAACCAAGTAAGACCATTCCATGTTTACTGTGCTTAATATGTTGGACTATCACCTTCTGTAATCAACGTGTGAAGATTTATTTTGGACATTGAAATTGAACCATGTAATATTGTATCCCAAAGTCTTGACCCTTCGCCTCTCCGTGTTTTGGCTTTCGGAGGGGAGAACTGAGACAATAATTTACGATACCCTCATTTGTTGGACATGTATATTTGTGTGTGGGGACTTTTATCTGCAATTATCGGCCATTGTTGAACTGCCGTTAAATTATGTGCCGGTACTGTGGGTATTTAAAATGCATTTAAAATCCATTATTACGTCAATAATTTTGATTTTCCTTATTGGCCCAATAAGCTAATCCTTGACTTGAGCATGCGTAGTGTCTCTCTTGAAGGGAGCGCTCTGCAGTTGTTTTGCTGTCTCGTCAACTAGCGAGCAAGAAGTCTTGTTCTGACCGAGCAGTGAGTTGGACGCCATTTGCCTTGTTCCTTAAAAGACTTTGAAGACTGGCGAAATGGAGTTAGATACTCCCGGTTAGACGGGAGATAGAATAGGCAATGGCCTGAATACGTTTTCTGTCTTGTTATGTTCCACTAGTGATAGTAACTTTGTATTTTGGTGATTCTTTTATTTCTACTATGTGAGTGTTGACTGTGAGCCTGCGTGCCAAGGCAGGCAGGTTACCTCTGAAAACATGTGTCTGGTGTAAGTTGTGATAAAGGATTGCACTAATTTGGATATAAAACCACCAGCATGTAAGTAATATTTATTCAAAAATTATCTTGGAGCAACGCGTACTTCAGTGGATTACTTGGAGGAGACATTGTTTACAACCGTCGTCTTGGAATTTTCAAAAACATTATCTTGTCCGTTAACGAACCAACGTCATTACTGTTATTTAATTTTAGGCCCGCCTCGAGTTATCGCCAATGTAGTGTGAATTGAATTTGAACTCTATACCCGGTATTTGGAAATTTACTAGCCGACTGGAAAATTTAAATCACTATTGATAAAATTCTCATGTAAAAGTGATACGTAAATTTAATTACGAGGCAAATTGGAAACTCGCGGTGAGCATATGTGCTTTATGTCATTCCTTCCTTGCTGTTATTGAGATTGTTGTACGTTTTTGGTTTTCTGCTCCATATACGGTGTGCGTATTGTTTTGGTTGTTCGTATTGTTATTTTTTATTATTATTATTATTATTATTATTGCTCGGTGTGTTTCTCTCTCTGCCTGTTTTCTCTGATTTTGAAATGCGTACTCTGATTGTATCGTATTTAGTGTGATTTTCCTAATTGTGTCATGTTGCTATGTAGTCCTTTCTTGCCGATATCTCCCGCGTTCGGTCTTATCTCATGTGCTCATTGTTGTGGTTCCAAGGCCGCCTCGTAGTAAATTTAATAACGACCATCTTGGTCTTATGTAAAATTATTCTTTATAGGACATGCCACCTTCTATGAATTTAATCTCATGATACATGTCATTATAATTTTTTATTATTATTATTATTATTAGTCATGTCAGTACTCCTCGGTTGTAGAAATTTGAAATTTCTTTGCCCGGTTCATGAACTTCGGGGTGATTAACGCCCACATTCCTTATTCTTACGTAGTTTTGTTACGTCACTAGCCTAAATACTTATTATCTGGTAAACGCTAAAATTTTGGCAGGCTTTGCCTATTATTAAATGAAATTTTAATAGCTTGGGTCGTGAGTTGCTAGTGGACCCTTAGCGTGTGTGGTTGTTCGTTTTACATTGTGGAACATAATTTTTTTTTCTCCCCTTGTAATACTGTATGAATTTGGGGAATATTTTTATGGTTCCTAGTTATTAACTTTTGGTTCGTTTCTTTAAGTTATTTTGTAATTTTGGTTCTGCTTGCCACATATTTCGGGTTTGTGTGTATGGTGTGTATTGCCTAGTGATTGACAAAAGGAAGATTGAATCCTTGTTGCAACAAGTTAATTATCTATGGCCAGTAATTAATTTACAATGGTATACCTTAAAGTTTAAAGTCTAATATTAAAATTAAAAATAATATATTTTTTTACAAAAGGCATTTGTTAATAAGATTGTAATCCTCTTCTGTATTATAATTCTGCTACTGGTCTGAGTTAGTACCATTTAGTTTTAATGAATTCAGTTCATTTATTTAAATGTTAAGTGTTTTGAAAGAAAGTTATTTACCCTTTATTTTTTTGAAAGAAAGTGTTTATTTAACCATAAATGCTATTTTTTTCTCTTTAAGTAAACATCTTATTTACAATTTTATTTCGTCTGTCATTTAGTAGTTAACAATGTTGACCTGCCAACCTGTCAAATGTTAACGTAAGATCCTGCCCTTTTCACTCCCTATTTTGCCCTCCACGCTTCGTATTTGGTGCTACTGCCCTTATGGTAAGTATTGAGTTTGGTTTTCGTTGTTGTTTGGTGCTTTTCTTGATAATGTTGCACTTTCAACAAAATTTACAACAGTATCGCGTTATTAAAAGAAGTTATTACCTTTGTGATAGCTGGGACCGTCGAACTGCTATTTGAAATACCCTGTCACATGCCTGCACCAATAGATATAACCGCTGCCGAAGTTACGACTCTTTTTAACACACTGTTGTCCGGGCGCGCAATACTCCATACTTTCCTGTGGACCTGCAACAGAAGAACACCTAGCATGAGAAGTAGAATGAAATATAAATACATGTAACTTTTAAATGACATCAAAATTTCCTGTAAATGGTTCTAGGACTTTGTTTTCATTCTTATTTGTCCATCCATCAACCTTACTGTCCTTACTATCACTGGCAACTTCACTCGTATTATTGTCGCCGTCAACAGACTCGTCTGAACTGAATGTCGCACTTGCACTTCCGCGCGTATATTTCGATGTTGACGGACACACATCTTCATAATCACTAATACTTACACTTTCACAATCACTAAGGACATCAGATAAATTATCAGCATGCAATTCTCCAAATATTTCATCATCGTTCAAGCTGTCTTTGCTACGGCGCGCCACGCTGACACCTGACAATACACTCGATCACTCGGTACAGAGTGTTATGAAACCACACTTCCTGTGCCAAAAGCATTGTCAAGAAAAGAATATATCTATCTAAATTCCGGTCAACAAAGATTTTAGTTTGTAAACAACACGAAATATTTTGATTAATAAACAGCGGAGAAGGAAAAATCACTCAAGAACGAAGCAATGTGATAAAACGTTAATTTACGTAGCCGGTCGTCCGCGCACCAATACGAAACTACGTTAATTAACGTAGCCCGTCATTAATGTGTTAATATCCCGTCTTTGTCAGTACCGTATTTTTTATCAACAAACCTAGCAAACCTATTGATATTTTAATAATACTATTAAAAAGAAAGATATATTTCTTCTTTCACGCAGACCTAAATTACCGGTTGTAATCTAGCGAACGCCTACGGAGCTACTCAGTGTGAAAACTGTAAATAAATACCACTAATCGCAGATTAGTACAAATAAACATTAAACACGATTATTTGTGGAGCTAAATGTATAACACACACACAATTTGGTTAATTTCTACAATTATTAACTACTTTATCACTGAGATAACACAGAGCTCTTGGAACAGTCAGCCACTCGCTAGCGCATCCAACAATCCAACCTATCCTCTCTATGTTGTTCGGGATTTCTTTCCCTGTATTTCGTTTTGTTGGCATCCGTAGTTGTTATGTCACCTATACCTACTGTAGGGGATCTGGTATGTTGTCCGGCGACGGTTGGTCGAATATCTGCTAGAGTGGAACATGGAATATTATTATAGGAATTGGAGGGAATAGGATTGGATGTAAGGGTTATACGCTGGATAAGAGCATTTCTAAATTCAAGGAATGAGTTGACTATGTTTGTAAGACATTATAAGTAGAATTTTGTAAACAATATAAATTTATTAAGGATGATGTGTATGTTTAATAGAAAAAATTATTAGCGTAAATTGTATAATATTGTATTCTGGGAAAATTTTCTTCGTCTCCTGTTAATTTAAAATTTAGTGCTTGACAATAATGTATTTTAGTGTACCATTTACCACCGAGGTAGACACCTCATTTGCAAATAAAGAGATTTTGATTTGATTTAACTCTTTCTTTGTTTCTTCCATCGTTTCCTTGATCATCTTTTTGTTGGTATCCGGAGTTATTATGTCTCCTATACCTACTGAGGGGGTTCTGGTATGTTGGAAATAGGACACCTGAAAACAATCAACTAAGAGCAGGAGATAAATCAGCTTGGTTATATGTCGGCCGAATACATGAAACGGTCAAAGATTCAGATCTTGTAGCGTGCCTAAAAGATAATGGTTTTGCCGGGAAGATTGAATGTGCTCAGCTAAAAGCAATCGGTAACAATAAGTCATTCAGAGTATGAATACCGTTCGAACTGAGAGAGTTAGTAGAACAACCACACTTCTGGCCGAAAGGTGTCTTAGTAAGGCGATTTCTTTTTCGAGGACACCAAAGAGAAAGCATACGGCTATAGGAAGGAAACAAGTAACACATTGGAAGTGATGACATGGAACGCTGAAGGTGCAGTAAATGCATTCGATATGTTACCAAACGATGATTTAGCAGACTTTGATTTCATCATTTTAACAGAAACTTTTCTAACTAGAGAGTGGAATATTCCTACTTTTTATACGATGCATGTTTTTGCCACTCAAGGACAAGCGGATAGACCAGTGGGATCAATATCATGCCTTCTCAAACCCAAAATGGCCCCCTTTAAATTGCTGTACGAAGTACCGTAGATGATAATAGTCAAAACAAAACTATGCACAGTGATAAGCGTATACTTCCCACCACGATACAAGGCAGAAGACATTGTGGATATTATTAGTGCTGGGCTTCATGGAATACAACCACAGGATCTATTAATACTCACGGGAGACCTGAATTGCAGGATAGATATTCGCAACTCTAAAACAGAGGTACTTCTGGAATACCTCAAGACAGAAGGGTTGAGCCTTATTACCGAACCAAGTGAAAAGACATATATATGCCATAATGGAAATAGCACTAATGATTTGTTATCTTCCAATATGAAGGACGTCGAAATGATTTCCCAGACAGTTCTACGCACAGCAACCAGGAAGCACTTACCAGTGGCAACAACACTGATGCTGCGAGAGAGAACCAGAGCCGTCACTAAAACTACGGAAGTTTCAAAGAAAGTCAACATGCGGGTAATATCAGAGTCTAATGCACTAATAGATATGGTGTCCCTACATGTCCAAGATGGTGATATTGATAGTGCAGTATCGAAACTACAAAACATTATCCCTAATTCCGCTATAAGATATAGTCAAACCGAGAAAAGAGCAAAACCATGGTTCGACGGGTCCTGTTACCAGGCTAGATATGAAACAATCAAACTCCTCCATGCTGCTGCAGATACGCTAGAAGAAGAAGCATTAATAATGTACGCCTGCAAAAGAAGGGAATACAAAAAGCTAATAAGGGAAACTAAAGCGAAATACTATGAAGAGACAGCACTAAGACAGATAGAAGAGTCAGAAAACAACCCTTACATGGTTATCAAGCCGAAACGACCAACATTCCCTCGGAATAATCCCATGAAGTCGTGGACGGCTCATTACACACAGGTTTTGACATTGAAGGACACGAGAACACGCATCATCAACGATAGCACCGAAATTGACGGACCAATAGATATGTTCAGCGCACAGGAGATACAGGAGGTACACTTAAATTTAAAAAATTACAAAGCTAACGGGCCAGACATGATCTATAATGAACATTTGAAGAGTTTGGCTCCTGTTATCTTTGAACCCCTTACTAGCCTGTTCAACGAATGTGTTAAACAGGGAAGAATACCAGATCGATGGCGGACTTCAACGATAAAGACCCTTTATAAAGGAAAGGGAGCCTTAAGCGACCCTAATTCATATCGAGGAGTAGCACTAGAATGCACATTACTGAAGATATTGACTAAACTGTTAACGCAAAGGCTGAATGCTTTAATATATCAGTACCTCCCAGAAGAGCAATTTGAATTTAGGAAAAACCGGTCCACAATACAGGCTATAGAATGCCTTCAGAATGATATTCATGAAGCCTTTAGATTAAAGAAGGGAAAGCCACATGTTATATTCGTGAATTATTCGAAAGCCTTTGATACAATTAGTCGAACACAAGTCATACCAAAGATTGAGTATTTCATAGGAAAAAATAATCCATTATTGCAATTAGTAAAAAACATCATGGCAAAGAATGAGGTGCAAATAGACGATTCTATCACAATATCCGATCCAATAGATCAGACTAGAGGTGTACTACAGGGTGATCCTTCAAGCCCTCTCCTTTCTAACATCGCAACAAATGATGTCATTCAGGCAACGAAGACAGAAGGCACGAACGTTTATATGTACGCAGATGACATGGTTTTAGTGTCCAGATCAATGCCTGCTCTGCAGTTGGCATTTGATCGACTCGTAGAGTGGGCTAAAACAAATTACATTCATGTTAACAGAAGTAAAACCATGACTATGACCTTTAGGAAAGGAGGCAGACATGCAGCAAGTGATGTGATATATTTAGATGGAGAACCATTAATCAGTGTGAATACATTTAAATACTTCGGAATAACACTGCATATACAAGGAACCAATTTCACAGCGCATATCAAACAAAAATTAACAGCAGCAGTGGTAGCTATTAATGACATCAAATATTTGTATAAATTATCCCTTCAGACAGCGTTGAAGTTGTTCAGAGTGAAAATAGCACCTGTAATAACCTACGGCATCTCCAGTATCTGGCCGCATCTGCCGGTAAGAAACTTAAAGGATGTGGAGAAGACAAAAGCAACATTTTGAAAGAGAGCCCTATGTTTATTGAAATTCACCTCTTCGAGACTGGTGTAGGAGCTAACTAGGGAAATGATGCTTTGTTGGAAATGCGGGACAAATTCTCTCTCCCATCAACTCCAGCGTACCAAAGTTTATTGCGCGAACGCCAGAGAAAGAAATCGGAAATCTGGTTGGACTTCTACAGTACGGAAGCGATGATGAGTGACAAATGGAAGGAAGCACACTACGAGTTACGGCATGTATCAACAAGGCTTGCTGTGCATGGTTTTCACTTCAAACTATGCTCCACGACGAAATATCACCCGCCAAATAAGGGATGCACGTGTACTTTGTGCGGGAAGCAGAGTGATCGCTATCACGTACTAAGGTGTGAAGGAAGGAAAATTCCTCTAGTTAAGTTCTGCATTGAATGATTTTGTTTATTCTTTGTATATGGTAATTAGCTGCAATAAATATATTATTATTAATATCAGCGACAACAGAGGGCTAAATTTACTTTAAAGGAAACCAAACAATCAGTGACCCGCTTTTAACTGATAGCCCACCCACGGACATCCATGAGCCCTCATGAAGCAAAGAGAATCTTCGTCCAATGTGAACATAGCGCGGAGCAGGACCAAGACCGACTCCAATCCTCAGACCGTAATATAAAAAAGCATGGCGGCCGAAGTAGCCGGATTGCGGGTATTGGTTAACACGAAAATATCACGTAATATTACATAAACGGCGGTAATTTAACATGATAAATAAGACATCATATGTAGAATAAGCTTTTCACACATGAAAACGCTTCGCCAACATGTACGCACCACATATAATCATCTAGAATTGCATATATTCTACTAGAAAAAAGAACAAGCTGATTATTTAGACATTTCAATTAGTCAAATATCGTTTTCTGTTAGATTTCACTTCGCTCGACAGATGAAAATCTATATATATATATAATAAGAGTTTTGTCTGTACATTGCTCAGAATTTAAAATGGATGATATTTCTGTATCAGTTGTGTCCACAGTAACAAGGAAATGCACTTTTTTATTTCCCGTAATTTCTGTCTGTCTGTCTGTCTGTCTGTCTGTCTGTCTGTCTGTCTGTCTGTCTGTCTGTCTGTCTGTCTGTCTGTCTGTCTGTCTGTCTCTATGTACACGCATCACGAGAAAACGGCTGAAGAGAATTTGATGAAAATCGGTATGCAAAGTCGGGGAATAAGTCGCTACAATCTAGCCATAAATTATTTTATTCAAGCTGAGTGAAATGGTAGTTTAGGGGAAGGCCTAAAATTTAATTCTCAAATATTTATGTTGTTATTGGTCGTATATTAATGAAAATCGGTATGCAAATTCGAGGTAATACGTCGATATAACCTAGGCCATAAATAATTGTATTCACTCTAAGTGAAATGGTAGTTCAGGGCAGTGCATAAAATTTAACTCTCGAATATTTATCTTATTACTGGTCTATGTTAATGAAAATCGGTAATCAAAGTCTGAAAATAAGTCGCTACAATCTAGACTATAAATAATTGTATTCACGCTGAGACAAATGGTAGTTTAGGGGAATGACTAAAATTTACTTCTCAAATATTTATGTTATTAGTGGTCCCATATTAATGAAAATCGGTATACAAAGGCATGGAATAAGTCTCAATAATCTAGGCCATAAATAATATTATTCACGCTGAGTGAAATTGTAGTTTAGGGGAACGCCTAAAATTTAATTCTCAAATATTTGTGTTATTAGTGGTCGTATCGATAAATACTACAAAGCTTAAGTTATATGGCATTAAATTTCCGATCATTTATGTCTTATACATTGTTACCGTACCGGCTAAGATCACAGAGATATTCATGAATTTGGACTTTTGTTACTAAGTCCGTATCACCACCGAGTCAAGAGAAAATGGGTAAACAGAACTTAATGACAATCGGTATGTAAAGTCGAAGAATAAGGAACTACAGTCTGCATTATAAATAATTTTATAAGACTCCCTAATATTACAGAGTGGAAAGAAAACTAAATGTGAAGGCCTACAATATAGAAAGCTCATAAAATTGTCAACAATAACATTACATTGACCATTGTTTGTTGTGATGGGCTTTGTGTCTTCTGTTGCCATTCAGCTATGATAGATAGGATTACTGCTGCGTACCAAGTATTTTTAAATAGTTGCTTTACGTTGCACCGATATAGCGACAATGGGATAGAATAGGGCTAGGAGTTTGAAGGAAATGGCCTTGGCCTTAATTAAGGTACATAACAGCATTTGCCTGGTGTGAAAATAGGAAACCACGGAATACCATTTTCAGGGCTGCCGACTGTGTGGTTCGAACCCACTATCTCCCGGATGCAAGCTCACAGCTGCGGGCCCCTAACCACACGACCATCTCGCCCGGGCGTACCGAGTGCCTGAATATTGGCGGAAAGTAGCTGGAGAGTTAGATGACATTTTGTTTAGTGTGCCATTCATCTGATTCATACATTTTCTGATACTACTGGTACGTAACATACTGGTTCATACTGGTCATTCCAGCTCTGAAATTCTGGACCGTTACATCGGCACCGTGGTACTGTTTGCTAAAAGTGAGAAAATGTGAGGTTTTTCAGTTGATCGAGTATTTTATATGATAACATTGCTTTTATTCGCAACATTCCTACTGACCTTTTTTGTAATGATCTATGTTGACTGATATAACTGATATTGTGTTTACCGAGCTCGATAGCTGCAGTCGCTTAAGGGCGGCCAGTATCCAGTATTTGGAAGATAGTAGGTTCGAACCCCACTGTCGGCAGACCTGAAAATGGTTTTCCGTAGTTTCCCATTTTCACACCAGGCAAATGCTGGGGCTGTACCTTAATTAAGTCCACGGCCGCTTCCTTCCCACTCCTAGCCTTTTCTCTCCCATCGTCGCCGTAAGACCTATCTGTGTCGGTGCGACGTAAAACAACTAGCAAAAAAAAAAAAAAAAATGTGTTATTCCGACAATGTCTATGTGCTTCAAAATGTCGAGCGATTTAGATGCAAGTGTATTTTACAATAATCTGTGCTTTTCCTGCGGAAATGAAACTGATGAGTGTGACAGATGGAGCAATCTGTATACTCTTACACAGAAGAAATAGTGACTTGGGGAATTAGCTGGGTTTGTAACGTAAGGTTTTACACTACCAACACCTTCATATTCATGCTGTGGTTATCTGTTATCAAGCAGACAGCGCCGAACTGAAGCTCGCCCATGTGGTTAAATATCAATGTTTGGTCAATAGAGTTTATGCACTCAAGTTCTTTAATGGGTAAAAACCTATTATATCACTTATGTCTGAACGTTTCATTACTAAGTTTACCATCCTTGCGTGAAGTGCTGTTATGCCATATGTCAACATTATGTTAACATTACCAGGGCCGTTCATTGGGTTAACATAATCATTTCGGCTGTACTTGGGCTGAGTGACTTAGACGATTAATGCGCTGGCCTTCTGACGCCAAGTTGGCAGATTCGATCCTGGCTCAGTCCGGTGGTATTTGAAGGTGCTCAAATACGTCAGCCTTGTGTCGGTAGATTTACTGACACGTAAAGGAACTACTGCAGGACTAAATTTCGGCACTTTGACGTCTCCGAAAACCGTAAAAAATGTAGTTAGTGGAACGTAAAGCCAATAACATTATTATTGCGGGTGTACTTCCCATTCATTGGGCGCTGAATTTCAGCAATTGTCCACCATTTCAAAACTAAGGTAACAAATTATGATTCACAGTTCTCACGAGAGCGAATAAATCGAGGAATTTCGTACCTTAATTTATTTTGAAATATTCAAAATGATGTTAGAAATATTATTTTGAGTTTTATAATGTATTTTCATCTATCCAGCCAAGTGTAATCTAAGAGAAATCGTTATTTGACGAATTGAAATTTCTAAATAATCACCTTGTTAGTCTCCTTTCTTGTAGAATATATGTGATTCTAGTTGATTATATGTGGTGCGTACTTGTTGGCGAAGCGTTTTCATACGTGTACAAGTGATTTTTCCCTATGATGTGTTACATTTATCATCTTAAATTACCACCGTTTATATAATACACCGCCGTCTCAATCTAATACACTGCCTGCTCTATGGTATGCGGTTCACATGCTGCTCTGGGTGAGCTCTTAGCGTCAGAAACCTCCGCTATGGGCGCCAGCTAACGCACCCAGTTTATCTCCATACCCACGTTGTTGTGTTCCTGTGCGTTTGCGTCGAGTATTTATGCGTGTATCTCTGGTTGTAAAATGATGAATTGTTGTGTTCCTCTCTGTATGTCATAGAAAGGAATCCAAATTCTTCAGGTGTGGCGTTTCATGAAATCCTCCCAAGCAAAGAACTTTGTCGAAAATGGCTTAAAGCTATATCAAGCCAAGGATCAACCAAGGATAGTTAATGGATTCCATCCGATTATTCTCGTGTTTGTAGCCTGGATTTTAGAGATGGAGATAAGATATAAAACTAGAAAAATATATCGAAGCCAGAGAGTGTGCCTAGCCGGTTTTCAAATTATCCCCATTACCTTCAAACCAGAAAAATAGCTCCACGAAAAACCAGACAGCGACAAGATATATCTTCGGAACAAATCTATGAGGAAACAAGTTCTTCAACCGCAGGAAATGTATTGGATGAAGAGTACGAAATTCATGTGAACAATGATGTCTCAATCCAAGTCAATATTCCAAGGAGCGAGAATGACAGCATCTGAAAATCATACATTAGAGGCTCCGATCGAGAATTCTGAAACTGCGATAAAATCTGATGACTAACCATAATGAACTTAAAAGCCTACAGAGGAAATTCGAAGACAACCCAGAAATAGATTGTCTGAATGAAGTAAATAATAATTTATTGTAGCCAATGGCCATACACATAATAATACACAATGGTTAGGTTTCATAGGTAATTAAATTCCATAGAGTAACAATGTAAGTGTAACAAGTAAAGGAAGCAGCTAAGTGTCATGAACAAAAGACCGTTTCTCTTTTACATCAAATTCATAATTTTCTCAAGAAAAAATCTGCGCGGTCAGAACAAATCATACGGTACTGTATGGAGTGGAGGAAAATATTGCAAACAGTTACGAATATGTGAGGATCCTTGTTCTAGTGTCAGCTCCATAACAAAGTACTCTGGAAGGTAGCCTAAATGGGAAATTTTGACTGTCGGGATTTCATATGTAGTGAAAGAAAGATTAGAGCTGAATGTAAAACTCTCAGACCAGCAGAGAGTAGTGTAACAGTGATTGCCAATTAAACGGCTAATTAGGTACGGCTCCTCTGCGATCTATCCAGTGACAAGTTCGTTTGTGTGGTCAATATTGAAAGTGTATGCGGCACAGATATCGGAAAATCTCCTGCTCTCGTGAATAAACTGTTGCGTTTTGTTGTAAACGGACTTTAGACACATTTCCCTATTCTTGCTGTCTACTTCCTTGTTTTAAAGGCTTATAAGATTCCGATCTATTCCTTTTTGTATAAATATGGTCAATGCCACTGACTAACAATCATAGAACCAATGTTTCTGTGTTCAAACATTTGGAGAGGGAAAAGTGATAACCTGTGTGTCTCGTCCAAGTCATTCCAGTCGTTATCTTCTCACACTTTTGACTGTTGTAATTTGATTAAAAAGTTTATCGCCTCCAGAGGGACTTGTCATTCAAGCCTATTCTGTATTACGAAAACACAGAAGAATTTCGAAAAATATTAATGTTCTGCTGTACAAATATCTCCCCAGCGATTACTGTTGCTATTCGCTTCCTGATAAAAAAAACCATACCCGTTTATATAAACACAAGTTTAGACTTTCCAGACGCGAAATCGACGGTGCGCTTCATGGAGTCAATTTACAAATTTCCACTTTCCACGACGTAATTGACAGAATTAAGCACATTAAGCAAAATAATCCAGATTGTGTGCATGTCTATTCAGCAGTATGTAAAATACTGCAATGGTTAATGATAATTTCATCGAGTACATTTGAATAATTCAGTTGGAATCAAAACGTGCAAAACTGAAGTGCCTGACTAATGGGACACAGGTGCTGTCTCACTAACTGTGAAATATATAGTGGAAGGTGTGTTTCATCTGTCACAAAATGAATTATTTTATGTTCTCACTAGATGATTTTCTGGAGACGCAATAGAAGCTTTATTTAGTGCAGTGATATTGGGTGGTGGATCTGATGACATGACGAATGCACACGCTGCCGTATGTGCTATAAAACGTATCCTGAAATCTGTACATGAACAAAGGGTCAGCGAAATAGAGATAGAAAAATTAGTATGTCCACTGCTGGTAAATAACAGTAAGAAAACGACTGAAAAGGTGCTCCGTTATTCGTGTCGTGACAATTCTGAAATTTTCATCTGTCATGCAGCAGTGGGATGATCCTAATATATCTACTGTAACTGGTAAAATTATATATATTTTACGTATCTATCTCTTAAGCGAAACTCAAAAGTGAAATGTTAGTTTCTGTATGTGCAATACCTGCTCAATTGATGGGCTATCCCTCGTAAACGAGTATGATTGTCTTCCTGAACAACTAAGTTTTTGAGAGACCTTAAGTGACTGTAGAGGCCAATTCTAGTACCGCAGCACATTTTGACACACATTTGTTCTGTTAGGTACTGGCTGTGTAGTTTGGTTTTTCTTCGTGAGCTCACGTTGTTATCTTGCAATACGCTTGTCAATTTCTGTTCTGCGCCTTTCTTGCTCGAAGCGCTGAGTTCCTTCCCAGACATTGCGATGCTAGACTATGCGGTTGCGTGGCGTAGTTTCCCAGTTGTTAGTTTTCATTTGACACTTTCCCATGTTGGTTTTTAGTGCATCTTTCTAATACTTTTGTGGTCTTCCAAGTTTTCTATCACCATCCTATCAATCAATCAATACTGATCTGCATTTAGGGCAATCGCCCAGGTAGCAGATTCCCTATCTCTTGTTTTCCTAGCCTTTTCCTAAATTATTTCAAAGAAATTGGAAATTTATTGAACGTCTCCCTTAGTAAGTTATTCCAATACCTAACTCCACTTCCTATAAATGAAGGGAGTACATCATTTGCTTTGGGAGACGGAATTCAGGCATGCGAACGATGTAGCCTGTCCAGCGAAATTGATGCTTGATAATCATGGCCTGAATGCTAGTGGGGTTAGCTACTTCCAGAACACTGATGTTAGTGCGTCGATCTTGCCATTTCACCCTCAGGATCCTTCTCAAGCAACGTTGGTGGTATTTTTCCAGGCATCGTATGTGCCTCCAGTAGGTAGTCCACGTTTCGCATCCAAGTGTAGGAGATGGTATAAAGGTAGCTTAAGTCTGTGTGCTGATATTATGATTATTAAAAACCCTTAGGCGAAGACGACCAAAAGCCATACTAGCACATTTGAGGCGGTGTTGAATCATCATCAAGATTTTCATTTGCTGACAGATGGCTGCCAAGGTACGAGAAACGTTCTATGTTCTTCAGAACTTTGCCTTGGACTGTGATTGTAGGACATACGGAGGTGGAGTTGGGTGCAGGCTGGTAAAGGATCTGAGTCCTTTGGATGTTAAGGCTTAGGCCAATATTTGTATAAGCTTCATCAAATGCATTTAAGATTGCTTGTAAATCGTGTTCAGAGTTTGCAAGAACAGCATTGTCATCAGCATACTGAAGTTCAATGATGGATTGATGGATGTAGTGAAATGTTTGGTCTTGGCTCGTAGTCTACTGAGATTGAATAAACCTACATCAGTCCTGTATGCAATTTCTTTGCCTTTTGGTAGTTTCCCATCAACGAGATGAAGTACAATCCCAACAATATTGAGAACAGAGTGGGAGCTATCACACAACCTTGCTTCACACCTGCTGTGATTTCAAAATTTTCTCCAGGGTTATTGTTGACAAGAACCATGCTCTTCATATTATCATGCAGCAATGTAAGAATATTTATGTACTTCTGAGGACAGCCTATTATTGCTAGGATCTTCCACAGGGCATCTCTTTTAACCGAATCAAAGGCTTTGGCATGATCTATGAATGCCATGTACAGAGGTAGATGTTGGTTTTGCATTTCTCCTGCATTTGTCTAGCACAGAAAATCATATCTGTTGTGCTGCGATTGGGTCGAAATGAACACTGAGTTTAACCTAAGCAGTCTTCAGCGACAGGTATCAGACGGTTGGAGAGAATTCGAGTGAGAATTTTCCCAGCAATAGACAGAAGGGTAGTTCCACAGTAGTTACTGAACCATGCTCCATTAACATGTTTCCCAAATGCAATGTTTTACCATTAAAATGAGTTGTGTCGACCTCAGTTCAAGGAAAAACTTATGTATTTCCATCGATGCACTACATAGCGCAGCACTCTGCATTATGTGTATTGACGATCTTTTCTTTTACAAGACAACTAGGTTTTATCTTTTGACGCATATCTTTGCCTTGCTTGCTCGAGATATTTTAACAATGAAGCCCAGGCGGTCCGGAATTGCCTTTCTCTGTTTTAGGTGGATTCTTAACTTATTTAAATGAGCCTTTACTACATCCATATCATAAGTTAACTATGGATATAACAGGTATGTGCTTTTAGTTGTTACTTTATTATTTCGATGTTTGTGGACGTTTTTTTACAATGCTTGCTAACTGGTCGATGTGCGTCTTTGTACTTCGGTGCGTGTAATGACCTGTGGGAGTGCCTGTGCTTGTTATTATCATTACGGTTCATATGGGATTTTGGTCTAAG
The DNA here is from genome assembly GCF_040414725.1 of Anabrus simplex. Lineage (NCBI taxonomy): Eukaryota > Metazoa > Arthropoda > Insecta > Orthoptera > Tettigoniidae > Anabrus > Anabrus simplex. Next base: position 308,621,617 of record NC_090267.1, on the reverse strand, counting down.
ACTCATCGCTTTTTTGGTGCACTTCGTTTTGTTGTACTTCGCCATCTATGAAGCCATGACTTTCGTGTCGACTAAAAGTTTCATTTGGGTCGTACGAAACTCGAGCTTGATGGGCTTTGGTACGTGATCTTGCCTGTTTCCCTGATTATATATATATATATATATATACATTTATATTGTGCTCCCATAGTGCACGCTACTTGTTGAATATGCGAGACCTGGAACTGTGTTAAGGTGAGTCATGTGATGTGTATCGGCACCTCGTGTGAATGTTTCGAATGAATGCTGGTGTCTGAACGATGTGTAAGATGGGCTATCGATTAGTTTATTTAAATTTTGATTTTAATTTTTTTGATCTTATTTCTGTACCTTATTTTCTATTCTTGGTACAGAATTGTTATATACACTGACTGACAGAGCAAATGCAACACCAAGAAGGAGTGGTTCGAAAGGGATGAAAGTTGGGGAAAAAACAGAGACGGCACGGACGAATAATTGATGTTTATTTCAAACCGATATGCAGGTTACACAATGCGCACGGCATCGACTCAGTAGGATGTAGGACCACGGCGAGCGGCGATGCACGTCGAAACACGTCGAGGTACAGAGTCAATAAGAGTGCGGATGGTGTCCTGGGGGATGGTTCTCCATTCTCTGTCAACCATTTGCCACAGTTGGTCGTCCGTACGAGGCTGGGGCAGAGTTTGTAAACGGCGTCCAATGAGATCCCACACGTGTTCGATTGGTGAGAGATCCGGAGAGTACGCTGGCCACGGAAGCATCTGTACACCTCGTAGAGCCTGTTGGGAGATGCGAGCAGTGTGTGGGCGGGCATTATCCTGCTGAAACAGAGCATTGGGCCGCCCCTGAAGATACGGGAGTGCCACCGGCCGCAGCACATGCTGCACGTAGCGGTGGGCATTTAACGTGCCTTGAATACGCACTAGAGGTGACGTGGAATCATACGCAATAGCACCCCAAACCATAAATAATAATAATAATCGTATGGCCTCAGCTACCGTGTGCAGACATTTCAATTTGACGCCATCTGGCTGTCTGCTCGTCAATTTCGACGTTCCGTTTTACTCTAGGCCCCCACTAGATGGCAGACCGAGTAAACCGAAACTCTCTTGGGCGTCTATGGCTGAGATTTAATGTTTTTTGTCGGGTAAACACCAAATGTGTCACCAGAGATCTTTAACATGCCGACATTGTACGACATGGAGTGTCGAATGGACTTTTTTCCGCCCTTCAAAAATCCGACTACCTCTGCCGGGTTTGAACCCGCTATCTTGGGATCCGGAGGCCGACACTCTACCGCTGATCCACAGAGGCAGCTACCCCAAACCATGATGCCGCGTTGTCTAGCGGTAGGGCGCTCCACAGTTACTGCCGGATTTGACCTTTCTCCACGCCGACGCCACACTCGTCTGCGGTGACTATCACTGACAGAACAGAAGCGTGACTCATCGGAGAACACGACGTTCTGCCATTCCCTCATCCAAGTCGCTCTAGCCCGGCACCATGCCAGGCGTGCACGTCTATGCTGTGGAGTCAATGGTAGTCTTCTGAGCGGACGCCGGGAGTGCAGGCCTCCTTCAACCAATCGACGGGAAATTGTTCTGGTCGATATTGGAACAGCCAGGGTGTCTTGCACATGCTGAAGAATGGCGGTTGACGTGGCGTGCGGGGCAGCCACCGCTTGGCGGCGGATGCGCCGATCCTCGCGTGCTGACGTCACTCGGGCTGCGCCTGGACCCCTCGCACGTGCCACATGTTCCTGCGCCAACCATCTTCGCCACAGGCGCTGCACCGTGGACACATCCCTATGGGTATCGGCTGCGATTTGACGAAGCGACCAACCTGCCCTTCTCAGCCCGATCACCATACCCCTCGTAAAGTCGTCTGTATGCTGGAAATGCCTCCGTTGACGGCGGCCTGGCATTCTTAGCTATACACGTGTTCTGTGGCACACGACAACACGTTCTACAATGACTGTCGGCTGAGAAATCACGGTACGAAGTGGGCCATTCGCCAACACCGTGTCCCATTTATCGTTCGCTACGTGCGCAGCACAGCGGCGCATTTTACATCATGAGCATACCTCAGTGACGTCAGTCTACCCTGCAATTGGCATAAAGTTCTGACCACTCCTTCTTGGTGTTGCATTTGCTCTGTCAGTCAGTGTATTTGGCCATGTCTTTACTTTGGGTCCGGCCTAGTCGCCTGTCGGCCATGTCTATACTCTTATTTTCTATTCATCGCGCATGCCTGTAATCCTCTGGACCAGGGATGCTGTACTCAGCGCCTTGTTGATACCTTCCTTCAATTTCTTGCGTTTTTATGTTGATCTCTCTGGACATGTGGGCTGATATTTTTTTGTCAGTGAGAGGCTTCTATTGTTGTTGCGCTGATAGCAAAAGGAAAGATATGTGGTGTGAATAATGTAATCTCGTAAAAAGATACTGCTTATATTACCGTGCGCACGTCAATTTGATTGGAATGCTAATTGTAACGATGTTGTTATTGAATCAGTGAGCTGGTAATAATATATTTTAGTGTTTCATTATTATTTATGTTGAGCTCACTCCACGATGTCTAGAAATACGCTTGAGAAGGTATGTTCATATTTTATTTATTGGTTTGTCTTGTACAATTGGCTTCTTTTCCATGCTTCTTAATTCAAATACTACTTTATTAATAAACCCTGTCCTTATGTATATTCAGCGTTTCATTTATAGTAGTCTTGGATAATCATCCTTGTTCATTAATAACGAGGGCCATCTTCAGTTCAGGGCTGTCTTTCTGCCTTCCCTAATCGGAGTCCGCACCTCAATTCTCCCGATATGCGCATTTATTTACATTGCGTTAGATATGTAGGGGAGGGGGTTCGGCACAAATGGTAGCAGAGGCGTGCTCGATTAGGGTATCTCCTCTGAGAAGAAGGAAATTCGGACGATATAGAACTGGAGATGGAGATTATGTATTAAGTCTAGTCCAAAATTCCCATGCCTTCAGTTCATGAAGCCAATATATATTTTTAATTTTAACCTTGAGTGTTATTAGTAATTGCATGTGTGTGTGTGTGGTGTTTAATATCTCTAAGAAATAGTCTGTATTATGGAAAACCTGAAAGATTTAGAGTTGAATAGAGACAGCGAGGAATTTGCGGCAGAAATGTCTAACCTTGAGAGTGATGAGAGAGCGTAGTGCTAGAATTGACGTAATGCCTGTATCTGGTAGTAACAGTGATAGATGTACGGGCGATAGGCATCCCATTGCATGTGGTAATCGTGCCTTCGGCGAGAGCGGTGTTGGCCCTGTTTTTCCAAGTTCCAGATTTACTAGCGATTGTAAGGTAAATGTAAACCCTGTGTTCGATGTTGCACGAAAGTGGAAATTGAATTTCTCGGGGGAAGGGAACGGCTCCAGTGTGATTGAGTTTCTGTAACGGGTTGAAGATATTGCTGAGTGTAGCTCAATACCCCTTGACTTGTTTATTCCTGTCATTCCTGGAATGCTGGAAGGGCCGGCATTGCGATGGTTCAGATTAATAAAAGGTAGCATTCAGTCGTGGGAGGAGTTTGCTGCTCGAATAAAACAGCGCTTTGGATTGTCCGACATGGACTATTGTTTGAGGCAGGAAATTTTTAGAAGGACGCAAGGGATAGGGTAAGGCATTGACGATTATGCTACAGGCATTCTCATCTTGTTTAATCAGATGTGCGTCCAGGTGCCTGAATCCGAGCTGTTCGATTAGTTTTACCGGATTCTACCCCCTTATTATAAATTACATATCAAGTGGTCTGAGGTAGAGTGTATCGAGGACATCATAAACCTAGGTCGCGAGTTTGAGTCTGCCGTAAATCAAAATAAACTGTATCGCCCACCCCCTACTCCATCTGATTGTTCTTTCCCCGATGTTGCCTACCGTGCGGCCGCCAAATCTGTCTCCTTCGTTACAACACCTTTTGACTCCCCCCTTTTATTACTCCTAGTCGTAGACCTAACCTTGCATCTGCACCTCAACGTTGTGTAAATGCTATCCAATCTTCTGACCCGCCTACTGTAAGAGACTCCACGGTGAGAAAATGTTGGAATTGTGGGAAATTGTGGCACGGTTCTAAGAATTGTTGGTCAAGGTCTCCTGCTAAATGCTCGAAGTGTGGTCTTGCTGGTGTCACTCTGCGCGTATGTCCTCGGTGCAATTCTCAACAGGGAAACGAGAGGCGCGCCGGCGTGATGGCCCGTCGTTGGCGCCTGATGACGGTGTAAATAGGAGGATCAGGGGCCTTCGTTCATCTACACCCTGGGCTAAGATTCATATAGGATCGCGCATATTCTATGCTCTGTTGGATACCGGATCGTGTGTTTCGTTTGTCAACCAGTCCTTGGTATCTTCTGTCAATTTAGCGTATCTCCAAGGTTGTGAGACCTTAGGAAAGTTCCTGTTTGCTGACGGCCGTCAGGTATGTCCGGTGGGTCGAGTCGAATGTCACATTAAAATCCATGATTTGTCATGGATTGGACTTTCAATGTCGTTCCCGACCTGTCAGTGCCGATGATTCTTGGAACTGATATCATGCTAGCTATCGGCCTGTCTATTGATTTTATCACTCGCACCTTTGCCTTCCGTTTTAAATCGGGCGTTAATTACCCCCTTTAAACCCCCTTTCCTGCGTGCCGCTGTATGCCCGTAACGAAATGCCAACTTCCCAACGCCTCATGTGACCTCCCTGACAATCAAAATCTTATGTTAAAAGGACTGTTGGAAGAGTTTCCTGATGTTCTAAGTGCCGAGCTAGGATGTGCTAAAAATTTCTCCTACACCATCGAACTGAAAGATGATACCCCTGTAAGGTCTCCTCCGTTCAGTTGCTCGCACCAAAGTCATCCGCCATGCGCGAATGTGTGAACGACCTTTTGGAGAAGAAGGTCATCAGCCCCTCCAAGTCACACTATAGTAGCCCCGCCTTCCTTGTCCCCAAAAAGGACGGTAAATTCAGATTTGTGATATACTATCCTAAAATCAATAAAAATGTTGTCTTTGACAGTTTCTCCTTGCCCACCATTGAGAATGCGTTTCAAATTTTCATGGAGCCAAATATTTCACAGTTTCCGACTTCAATTCAGCATATTTCCAAATCCCTTTGGACCCCAAGAGTCGCCCCTGCACTGCCTTTGCCACTCCTTTGGCCTGTTTGAGTTCAATAAAGTGCCGATGGGCATTTCTATTGGTGGCCAAGCGCTCAGCCGTGTGATGGATACGATCTTCGGAGATCTAAAATTTTCCTGCGTCTTTAATTTTCTGGACGATCTTCTCATTTTTTTCTGCCACCTTCGACGAGCACCTGGCTCATCTGCGTGAATTTCTCACTCGCTTGCGAAAACACGGATTCACAATCAACCCGAAAAAGGTGTCCCTTTGCTCCAAACGTTTGAATTTTCTGGGTCATGTCATCTCCGATTCTGGAATCGCTGTGAACCCCGACAGGGTTAAATGTATTAGGGAGTTTCCTTAGCCTAAAAATGTCCGCGGCGTCAGGAGATTTCTCGGTATGGTTTGTTTCTACAGCCGTTTCATCCAGAACTTTTCTCAAATTTCGGCCCCCTTAATCTTTTAAAAAGGAAAAACTGTCGTTTCGTGTGGGAGGAAGATCAAACCCGTGCCTTTGACTTACTGAAGAAGGCCCTTTGCGAAGCCCCTGTACTCTACAGTCCTGATTTTTCCCGAGATTTTCTTCTGATGTGTGATTCTAGTGAACTCGCCATTTCTGCTCTGCTTAACCAGTCCCATGAGGATGGGAAGCTAGTCCCAATTGCATACTTTAGCAAGCTGTTATGTGGAGCTGAATTGAGGTACTCGATTTATGAGAAGGAATGCCTGGCTGTTGTATTAGGTGTTGACAAATTCCGCTCATAATTGGAACACCGTCATTTCTTCGTCCATACGGACAATCAAGGCCTATAGTGGATGAGCGCGAATGTCAAGCGGCTCGGTCGCACGGCTAGATGGATCCTCCTGCTTTCGGCCTATAAATTTACAATTGTGCATATACGTGGTAAGGAAAATATCGTGGCCGATTTTCTGTCGCGAATGCTTGACGGGGAAAAGGAGAGTGAGGTCGAGTTGGAGAAAGACTATTGTCAGACTGATAGTATTGAGAGTATTAATATCCTGCAAAATTATCCCTGGTCCTTCACGGACATCTCCGAGCATCAGAAGGGTAACTGTGAGTGTCAGGAATTGTTAAAAGGAGTCGATGATGGGTCTCTCCGAGACAAGTCGTTCAGTGTCAAAAGAGGGTTGTTGGTTCGTCGAAATTGCAAAAATGGAAAGGACAAGTTTTATGTGCCGGTTAAATTAAGGTCCATGATGTTGCATTATTATCACGATTCGTACCTAGGCACTCACCTCGGCCAGTACAAAACCTTGCACGGTATCTCTCGTGATTTCTTTTGACCGAATCTCAAAAAGGACGTGCTTGAGTATGTAAGGAGCTGCGATGTGTGTTAGCGGTCTAAACCTGCGCAATCATCTCAAACCGGTTTCCACTCTACTGATGTTGCCACGCCCCAGGGGAAAAGCTGTTTATCGATTATTTTGGCCCTCTCACGAAATCCCAGAAAGGCAACGTTGGAAATCTATCCGTCGTCGACGCCTTTTCCAAATTCGTTTGGTTATTCCATGTACGTAAAATAAATTCAAGCAACGCCGTCCAGCTCTTAACCCGGCATGTGTTCGGAGTCCATGGTCCCCCGAAAGTTTTAGTGTCTGACAATGCTTCTACTTTCCGATGCCGCCAATTCCGGCATTTGTGTTTCGGATGGGGTGTTAAGCACGTGTTTCTGAGTCCTCACTACCCCAAGCCTTCCCACGTCGAACGATTCCATCGTAATTTGAAAGCCTGTCTGTCAGCCTTCCACAGCGCGGACCAGCGTATCTGGGGCAATAATCTGTCATTTTTTTGTTTTAGCTTTTAACAACGCACTTCATGATTCTCATCGCAATTCCCCAGCTTTTCTGTTTCTAGGGAGAAATCTTACTGACCCGCTCCAATTGAAATGGAACATTGGATATCTGTCGGAGCCGTCCAAAAACAGGAGCGTGGAGGAGAAATGGAAGGAAGCCTTGGAGCACTTAGTCAGAGCCCGTGACCGGGTGGCTAAAAGATTCGACCAGGGCAGAAAAAGAGTCACTGTGGAAATTGGAGACCTAGTCGTGGTGAAGATGTTTCCAATAAGCTCTACAGCTGTCCAAATCACTGGTAAACTGTGTCTGAAATGGTCTGGTCCCAAGAGAATTGTGAGGTTCCTGGGACCGGTAACAGTGGAATATAGGATTTAACGAATAAGAGGTTATCAAAGGCTCACGTGAGTTTGTTAAAGCCCTATCGTCAACGAGCCAGTAATGTTTGATCCATTTGCCTTTCAGTTTTGTAGTATCATATGCTTGGTTGACCTGTCATACTATTACCGGGATTCTAAAGTCCTTCCTTTTTCAGGGATAATGACGCTAAATAAATTGTATGGAATGGATGCTGGTATTGTTCAGTGAAAATGAACCAAATGAATTCCAAAACCTTTAAATAGCAGGAGAAGTCGCACCTGATTACACCGTTCCCCTTGGAAGTCCGGACTCTGATTCATGAATGAAATGGGTCGGATGATGCAAAAAAAAAAAAGGAATAGACTGATTGATTCAGCATAACCCTTGTGAGATAATACGCACATCAATATGTGACGAACTGACTTATTTGAATGTTGTTGAAATTGATGCTTGAAATCATTTGTGTTTGTATTTGTGTATAGGTATAGTTTAATTTAAGGTCTTAGTTGTAGTAAATGCGCGCATTTAAGTTAAGGGAAACCTCATTTAAAATGTGTCTGCTTGCCTGATCACCAAGAAAAAAAATTTAAATCCGGGGCTGTTGGATGGTGAACCATGCTCCATTAGGATGTTTCTCAAATGCAATGTTTTACTATGCAAATGAGTTGTGTCGACCTCAGTTCAAGGAAAAACTTATGTATTTCCATCGATGCGTTACATAGCGCAGCACTCTGCATGATGTGTATTGACGATCTTTTCTTTTACGAGACAAATAGGTTTTATTTTTTGAAACTTATCTTCGCCTTGCTTGCTCGAGATATTTTAACAATGGAGCCCAGGCGGTCCGGAATTGCCTTTCTCTGTTTTAGGTGGATTTCTAACTTATTTAAATGTGCCTTTACTACATTCATATCGTAAGTTAACTATGGATATAACAGGTATGTGCTTTTAGTTGTTACTTTGTTATTACGATGTTTGTGAACGTTTTTTTACAATGCTTGCTAACTGGTCGATGTGCGTCTTTGTACTTCGGTGCGTGTAATGACCTGTGGGAGTGCCTGTGCTTGTTATTATCATTACGGTTCATATGGGATTTTGGTCTAAGACTCATCGCTTTTTTGGTGCACTTCGTTTTGTTGTACTTCGCCATCTATGAAGCCATGACTTTCGTGTCGATTAAAAGTTTCATTTGGGTCGTACGAAACTCGAGCTTGATGGGCTTTGGTACGTGATCCTGCCTGTTTCCCTGATTATATATATATATACATTTATATTGTGCTCCCATAGTGCACGCTACTTGTTGAAAATGAGAGACCTGGAACTGTGTTAAGGTGAGTCATGTGATGTGTATCGGCACGTCGTGTGAATGTTTCGAATGAATGCTGGTGTCTGAACGAAGTGTAAGATGGGCTATCGATTAGTTTATTTAAATTTTGATTTTAATTTTTTTGATCTTGTTTCTGTACCTTATTTTCTATTCTTGGTACAGCATTGTTATTTATTTGGTCATGTCTTTACTTTGGGTTCGGCCTAGTCGCCTGTCGGCCATGTCTATACTCTTATTTTCTATTCATCGCGCATGCCTGTAATCCTCTGGACCAGAAATGTTGCACTCAGCGCCTTGTTGATACCTTCCTTTAATTTCTTGCGTTTTTATGTTGATCTCTCTGGACGTGTGGGCTGATAATTTTTTGTGAGTGGGAGGCTTCTATTGTTGTTGCGCTGATAGCAAAAGGAAAGATATGTGGTGTGAATAATGTAATCTCGTAAAAAGGATACTGCTTATATTACGGTGCGCACGTCAATTTGATTGTAATGCTAATTGTACCGATGTTGTTACTGAATCAGTGAGCTGGTAATAATATATTTCTAGTTTTTCATTATTAATTATGTTGAGCTCACTCAACGATGTCTAGAAGTACGCTTGAGAAGGTATTTTCATGTTTTATTTATTGGTTTGTCGTGTAGAATTGGCTTCTTTTCCATGCTTCTTGGATAATCATCCTTGTTCATTAATAACGATGGCCATCTTCAGTTCAGGGCTGTCTTTCTGCCTTCCCTAATCGGGGTACGCACCTAAATTCTCCCGATATGCGCATTTATTTTCATTGCGTTAGATATGTAGGGGAGGGGGTTCGACACATTACCACAGTAAGTTCTGATCCTTTATCTAAGACCGTAACTATCAGAGCATCTCTGAGATCAGGAGGTATTGTTTCAGTGTTCCATATTTTGACTGTGAGCATTAGTGCACGTTCAACAAGAATTCGTCCACATTCCTTGAAATAATCAGCAGGAATTCCATCTGATCCGGCAGCTTTATTATTTTTGAGCTGTTTAATAGCATTTTCAACTTCTTGTAAGGAAGGAACTTTGCCAAGGTGAGATTTTGTAGGTTTTGTGGAATTTTGAAGATTTCTACTATGTTGATCTCTGGATCCTTGTTCAGCAGTTCATGGAAATGTTTTTCCATCGTGCATGAATGTAATTGCTGTCTTTTAGAAGAGTAGAGCCATCCCTAGATTTAAGAGGGTTTAATCCTTCAGCTCTTGGGCCATATGCGGTTTTTATCATGCTGAAAAAAGTTCTAGTATTGTTAGTTTCGGCTAGATGTTGCATTTCTTGGGACTTCATCGTCCACCAACTGTCTTTCAGAACATGGGTTTTTCTCTGACATCTGCTTTCGCTCCTTGATATTCTCGTTTCTTAGAGAGCCAACTAGGATTGATCTGCCAAGCTTGGTGTGCTGCTCTCTTTTTGTCTATTAGAGTCTGAATTTCTTGGTTATTTTCATCAAACCAGTCTTGGTGTTTGAGCCTAAGGTGTCCTACCGATTCTTCACCAGCTGACAGTATTGCAGTCTTCAGTGTTACCCAGTGTTCTTCAGTGATTTCAGGATATTCATCCGGCAGTTTATCACCTAAGAGTTGTTGAAATTTTGCTTTAGTGCTATGATCCTTGAGACGGTCTGTGTTCATTTTAGATCTCGTAAGTTTTCTCTGCTTTCATCGCTGCTCGTGGATATGAAGGGTCATCGTGGACCGTATAAGTCGGTGGTCCGTCCATCAGTCGTCAGCACTTGCTAGAGCCTTTGTGATTAACCCATCGCGTTGGTCTCTGGCGCGTAGAATCATGTAATCAATTAGATGCCAGTGTTTTGACCTTGGATGTTGCCATGGTGTTTTAAATTTATCCTTTTTTCTGAAGAGGGTATTAGTGATAACTAGATTGTGCTCTGAGCACTTCGTGAGCAGAAGGGTTCCATCTACTTTCCAATTACTTTGGTCCATAGCGTTGAGTCTCTACCTACTCGCACATTGATGTCTCCCAAGAGAATGATTTTGTCAGCTTGGGCTATTCTTGTTAGAAGTGTGTCAAGTTGGCAATAGAATGCTTCTTTTTCGTCTTCTTCACAAGTGAGGGTCGGGGCATATGCACTAAATACTGTTGATACTAACTGAGTGTTGGTGAGCTTGAGGCGTAAGCTCGTGAGTATTTAATTTAACCCAGAAGGAATTTCATCAAGATAAGGGACAAGTTCATTTGCAATGGCAAAACCAACACCATGAATGCGGGGCTCATGAATGCTTTTACCTTTCCAGGAAAAAGTGTATCCGCCTCCTTGTTCTTTAAATTGTCCCTCATCGGGCCTTCTAGTTTCACTCAGTGCTGCAATGTCGATGTTAAATCTTTTTAGTTCACGATCCACGATAGCTCTTCTCCTTTCTTGCCGATTAGCTGTATCATTATCCATTCGAGTATGGATGTTCCAGTTTGCAAAATTCATCTTTATTTTCTTTTGACCTCTTATGGTATACCCTCTGGTGGCGGTTTCAAGATCGGGATGTGTTGAGGCTGACTATGTTTAGGGCACCTTTTATATCCCCCTCCCCATTCAGGGTGAGCAGAGTGGTTCTTGAATAGGCCTGCTCAATCACGAATGCAGAACACGAGTTGCTTTACATCCTCTCCTCAAGCAAAACGGCGATCACACATTCGTCGCCTACGTGCCGGTTCGTCACTAGGAGCTCCCAGACTACACAATACTGCTCCCGTCACAACTCCCCGATCGCCGCAGGACTTGTAGTGTATGTGCTGAGTTCTTCAGAAAACGTCTGTGCGTGACATCTTTTAGTGTGAGAATGCTGCTGCACATCAACTATCGCACATTTCTTGAACATGTTAAGGATCATTCTTAATTTTATATTGGTGTTATTGACGAACTCTCAGTTAACCAACATGTGCTGTGTGTGTGGTAAGGGCTGCCATCTGTTATGTCGCTGTAAACTCAATTCTCGCGGCACAGGGCAGGCAGTATGTAGAGATTGAGACGGCGGTGTTTTAACTTATTAGTCGGTTTCCCAGCCTACTCACCGTATAGGGAGTTCCTCCTTAACGAAAAAAGCGGCAGCATATACTCCTCATGTACGCTACCAAAATTGGTAAAATGCAGCAACAACCAAGCTACCTTTGCATCTTTAGTACCGAGTACCACCAGAGGTACTAAAACGGGCCGAATACCACACAACGTATGGGATTCGAATTGATAGTTTGCCTCGTGTGTTAGATGCGGCTATTGGTGGTTATGTTGATCGGATCCCTAGCGAGATACCTTCGTAGATAGTAGTCGGTAGTATATATGTCTAAATCTAATCCGTGGATCCAAAGTCAATACGGATGTCTCTATTCATCGGAGGTATTTCCAGGACTTCTTTCTCCAGCATCGGTCGGCGTGACATGTCTTCTCAGAGAGTTTTAAAATAGGAGAAAGTGTGAGATGATTTTCTGTCTCCAATAAATGTAGCACGAATATCTTGATTCCTGGTGTCTGTAGCATGTATACTACGGAGCTTTTCGTCACCTTAGTCGTTCTGGAGTGTGAGACGGGTGAGAAAAGAGACCACTTTCTCGTCTGTACCGACATGTTAAGTTCTCCGCAGTCTATTGACACCTCTTTCCCTCAACGCCCTCTGGCGAAACATATTCATGACTTTCTAGCCAGGTTTTGTGTTGCTGGCACCAAAATCACTTTCGCGTGTCTCCAAAATCTCTTTATGAATTTGCGGATGAAGTCCGAAAAGAAGCGCTACTTTCACCATCTAGACCTGTGAATGTACCAGCTAGGGACATTTGTTCTCTGCAACGTCATATCATCTTGGCGTCCTGGGAATTTGAGCGGCTAGCTACCCTAACTACCATCAAGCCGAGAGCAATTAAGAAGACAACTGCCTTGTGGCGGTCATCTGTCCGGCCTTCGCGGAGAGAGGCGTTGACTTTGTGTAGGCTGAGGATACGTTATGGAAAATCTACGCACTCTTATCTCCTAAAGAGGTATGTACGATAGTGTGTTTTTGTGAGACCGACGCCAACCCACATCCTAACAGAGTGCACCGATCTCTCTGGCCTACAGAACCTCGGCATACAAGTGACGCTCGAACTTATACTCGCTGTTGATGCGAATATTGCTGATCTCGTGAGAATGTATTAATCAAGGGCATAAACATTTCAATTGTTGTGTTATCCAGGGAACGTATGTTCCATTTTGTTGGGTTTGTGCCCTTTGCGGTTTCATAAAATATCTTTCATTTTAAAAGTCATTTTCAAATTGCTTCGTTGAATAAATGGATTCATTTTATTTTATTTCTGTTTTCATTTGAAGAATGTCTGTTGAAAAGGTACTATTTCCACCTTAAGAAATGTGTGGAAAAGCCCAAGAAACGTAAAATAAAAGGCGCATGCAATGTACCCCTGCTCGGGTTTGGTACAACTTTTAAGGAACTACGAGGGCAGATCAGAAAATAAGTTGAACTTCCCAGTTATGGTCATTTATTACACCACCTATACAACAGCAACACGACTATAACGACATACACTGTAACGTCACTTTTCCACATAGTTTCCAAGAGACTCCAAACATTTCTGCGAACGCACAACCAACTTGTCGATGCCGGATGCACAGAAATTTCCTCCAGCTTTCTGCAACCACTCGGAGAGAGCGGCCTCCACCTCCTCATCGGTCTGGAAACGTCGACCACCGAGCTCCGTTTTGAGCTTACCGAACAGATGCGAGTCACATGGCGCTACGTCGGGACTGTAGGGTTGATGTTGCCAGACCTCCCAATTGAAACGCTGCAGCAATTCTCTCGTTTGGCGGGCATTGTGAGGTGTTGCGTTATCGTGCACAAAATCACACCGGTGCTCAATTCCCCCGCCGCTTCTCTTTAATCGTTTTACGGTACCGGGCAATGTTTTACAATACGACGCCGCGTTGATCATCGTTCCTTTCGGCATGAATTCCACGTGCAGCAAACCCTCCATGTCAAACAACACTGTCGCCATATCCTTACCGGCTAAAGGTTGAACCTTGGCTTCCTTTCGTTGTGGTGATGAGGGGTACACCCATTCCATTGATGTTCGCTTCATTTCGGGGGTGAAGTGGTGGACCCACGTTTCGTCGCCTGTGACGATCCGCCGCAGAAACCCCTTGCCGTCTGCGGCATATCGTTGCACAAATGCCAGGGAGGATTGGAAACGTTGTCCCTTGTGCTCATCGGTGAGAAGACGTGGGACCCACCTTTGACACAGCTTACGATATCCAAAGTCCTCGTGAACAATGGCGAACACACTGCCATACGACATGATCAGCTGCGTCGCGATTTCCCTCAGTTTAATGCACCGGTTCTGTCTAATGATCGCATTCACACTGTTGACTTTTGCACGGGTCCTGGGCGTTGTGGGCCTGCCTTCGCGATGGTTCTCCGTGATATCCGTGCGTCCGGTTTCGAATTGCTGACACCACTTTACGTTACCTTGCCGGAAAATGGCCCGCTCCCCATACACAGCAATAATTTCACAATGAATGTCCGTGCAATTCTTCCTTTTGGCCCATAGGAATCGGATTGTCGCACGCACCTCATATTTGGAGTGAACGTCCAGTTGACGCGCCATTTCATTTGGCCGCTATTCACACAATACTAAACGAGACACCACAGCGACCTGCCTAACAGACGTGTGGGCAGTGTCTGTCCCTTTCTCCGCTGTGCGCACGTTTGCGACACACAGTGCACTGCTGCGGTGCGTTAGTGCAACTAACCTTCTGATCCACCTGCGTACATATTTCTGGTCGGGATTACTCATGGCACTCCATAACATTCAACTACTGTAATGCATGTGTACGATATACTGTTGTACTTTTGGAAGTGGAAATAGCACCTTTTGAACAGATACTCATCTTTTGTTCGGAGAGGATGATTACCTAGTCGTACTTCTTCTTAAAACAAAATACACTACCACCACCAACACCACCACCAACACCACCACCTTTGGATTTTGTAGCCTCAGTGTTGCCTTCACAAATATTTTCTTAACGTATGATATTAATCGGTCAACGTGAGGAAAATGCCATCTTATTTCTTCAGCAACTCCATGCAACCCGTGCGTAATACACGTTAAATGGACCATTTTTGTGTAGACTACATTAAGTAGCCTTGCTACTTTCACCATGTATAGTATGATGCGGCATCGTTTACTAGCAACAGGATTCGTTCTCGCATTACTTAATAATCCCACATTTGCCTTATGGTATTGTCTAAAAACATTGAAATTGTGGAATGGTTAGCAGCATCTAGAAAGTCTGAATGGAGTATATAACGTATACATCCATACACAAACCCCTGACGATCCACGAGAATCGTGCCAGTTGTGACTATTCCGGGGTTTTCCGTGGTCAGCAGAGGTAAGGAATCGTGAGGGGTAATTGGCTAGAGAGTGAAAAACAGAGTATAAATCACTTCGGTAGGTATTGTAGGTATTGTAGGTATTTCTTTTCTCAGGAATCAAAAAACGTTAGTATAAAAATGGCAAATCAAAAAGAGTATGATATAGATCCGGCAGTTGAAACACTAACGAGAAGAGTACAGGGGCTCACCTTTTACAATTTTGGCGAAGGCACATTAACACCACTGGAGCTCGTCAGCACTGAATAAGAAACGAGGGGCTTAGAAACCTCGGAACAGATACATTAGTAGCTCCGAAAGGTACAATATTTTGTAAGGTAACTCCCATTTCAGATTACAGTCAGTTTAACAAAGATAATATACAATGCCGAGCGGAGGATAGCCTCAGTTTTGAGAAGTATTCGTATTAGAAAATGAGACCACGCCTCAGTACATTTAAACTTCACGGGTTACAACCTGGTACTACACCTTACACGGTTTACAAAAGTGCCCCATCACATGGTATAGAAGTTACCTTCGAGATACATTAATAAACAGAGCATTTATTACACTTTATTAACAAAATTTTGCTTAACACCAAGGTTACCACAAGGTTAAAAGCATATGCAGGGGTCTAATGCTCGGCCACAGAAAAGGAAATATTTTGTCGTGATACCTGTCATGATCCTAAGGACAGGACAGGCTGGGGACTTGGGCTCGATTTTAGGAAGCTTACACTATCACAATAACAAAGCTACACTTCCAATTCACTCACAACTCCCTTCACCTGGATTATGCAAAGCAACTGTATACTCTTACAAGTAAACAAATAAACAAGGAAACTGGTCTGTACAAATATGAACAAACTTGATATGTGAGAGGGATTCTCTCAAGTCCTTGTCCTCTCGAATTTCTTCTACACATGATATTTTACGACTGCAAAATGATAGAGAAACTTGGTGAATAATTAACTCGTATTTAAGGATCTTATTTCACCTCCCTCTTCTATCTTTTCTCTCGATTCTCCTCTCTGCTACGCCGTAGCAGTCTCGGATGTCGTGATATCTAGTCGAAAGGAAAATGTAGCTCCACATACTAGAACTCGGTACACAGAAATACCGTTGTTACCCAACTAAAGTCAAATTCCCTTTGTTGTAGTTTTCTGGTTATATATGCGTTTGTTGAGCATAATAGCACACTGCCTTTACTTAAATCTCTTTAACAGTTGGGTAGGGTTCCTCTCTCTGATTCTCTGTGGATCACTGCCACGATGCGTAATTCACGGTACCTGTATCAGTTCTCCTTTTTCTCTATGGATCTCAGCCACGACACGTAACTCACAGTAGCTGGATAGCCCCCCCCCCCCCCTCACGGGCTTTTCAAAATTCATCTTATATGGTTAGGTCCTACTTTCTCGAATTTTTCCAGTGCCTTCCGAAATATCATTCCCTACTACCCACAGAGTTATGTTGTGTCTGTCTGATTGGCTCGCATGTTCCTCCCACCAATCTAACGCGGAGTGTCGAGGAATCTATAGAACAAAGTATTTTTCCGATGAGTCAAAATTATTGCGTGGCCTACGTGACACTTCTTCCCACTGGTTTCTCGATCTACCCGTCAAGGTTTCCTATAGCGTTTATGTTTCTGCATTGCCGCCGTTCTGTTGGATATCTCATCATGTTGCACACACACTGGACTCGCTTCCACTAAACTTAGATTTATCTTAAAATTATATTGAATTATACGCGTTTAATATTTCGAATTTACACTCAAATATAATCATCACTCGCATGAATATTCAGGGCACTGAAACTTTCTGCCACTATTGCACATTTGCTTAGGTTTTAAACCATTACTCCCAATCTCTTACTCTCGGAGGTCGCGGATTCGAGACTCGCACGTGTCTGTTCTCTCGGCAATGAAGTATGAAAGGGGCGCATCACGACATGCGGTGGTGACAACATCCAATAGGCCGGTAATCCTAAATCGAGAGGAGGCTGAAAATCAAGCACTTCAGAATTTAAAGACGAGAACCCTAATTGGGCTTAAGGTCCAACGAAACAGAGGCTAAGCCCATACTAAGGGGCCGACTAAGTGATAGAACATATAAGGCTGAAAGCAGAAGTTAAATTTAGAAGACGAGAAAACTTAATCACCCAATTCGAATTGAAGGGGAGAATTACGAGGGTAACCAATCGCGCTCCCTTGCATTAAGTATACTTTTCATCAGGGAATACAATTTAAGACCGAATACTGCCCACAAGGACCATCATTACAATTAGAAATGATGCCCTAACTATTTCATACTAACAAAAGCCGCTGAAAACTACACTACACTTCACATTCAGAAATAATCACTTAGTTACTGTTATTGGGCCGATGACCTTCGATGTTAGGCCCCTTTAAACAACAAGCATCATCATCATCAGTTACTGTTATTCTGCCATACTTTGTTCGTTGGGACTTCCTTCGGGCCAGACCCTCGCCTCCTATCTTCCAAGGGAGACTGTCTCTGTCCTCGGTCAAGACGCATACACAATCATCGTAGCAAGTTCAAAAAATACACGGCTTATATAGGGAAATGGTATAATGATCTAGGTGTTTTAGTCTCCTGAGCACTGTTTGGGTAGCCTCAATTAGATATTACAGGCTATGATTGGCCAAATATTTTACATTCCAGCTTATGATAGACATATAGGATTAGATGATGTTTCGGAGGCAGTATTAACAACTTCAGAAACATAATTTTAACAACAGCCTGTAGATAGGTTCACCAACTTCGAATTACAAACTTTGTCAGTGACTAATACTGGACTTTGCCTTCAAACAGATATCAGGTCCATCTAGCCATCGGAGGAGAAACGTTTACAATGACACAACATTCTCAGTTCTTATCAGAGATGGCCATAGTAGAGAAACGCATAAAATCAGGCGATGATGCTGTACCACCGGTACTGTAACATCCGCGACATACCTCCCAGAAACAACCGTAATCTCATCAACCGATACACAGGCGATATTGTTGCTGCAATTCATTCTAATTTCTTAAACGCGAATTTATATCAGGAGGGCAAAGGACTTTCCCTCCATGTTGCCTTGTCCTAGATCAACTGTGCTGTGTACATAGTTAAGAATTTTCGGAATTGCTTCTTGTTCACTTTCTTGAGCGGAATGTTGGTAGATACTAACATTTCGCACAGTTCATTTAAGAAATGGAAAGGTTTGGCAGACTAATATTTCGATGTATCAAACAAAAGCCTACCTGCTCTCTTCAGAAGACTCTCTATTCACGCAACTTTTATGCTTGCCGTAGCGCAGTGGTGCTAGCACTTTAAATCGATTTACCGCCGCTACCTTAACTTCACACTTTTTACAAGAAAGTGTTTTTCCGTCAGGACTGAAGAACTTTTTCCCGTAATGATGATGATGATGATCAATCAATCAATCAATCAATCAATCAATCAATCAATCAATCAACACATTTTCTCACTTTTAACGAACAGGACTACACTGCCGATCTAACAGTCCAAAGTTCCAGAGCTGGAATGACCAAGCCGCAGACAGCCGTGATTCGTGAACACTCTTCGTCTATTTTCAGCGGGGAGAAGGTCAAATATTGGAGACTCTCAGGGAAAAAACTATGCCCTTTTACTAATCTGTTTCCTAGGAGTACCCGATGATTCGGAAAATATCAATTCACTACACTAGTGGCGGAAAAATCTATCTGACTTGGAGGCCAATTTTTCCTCCAGGCCAGAGGAGAAACCTCCTCTTCATTGATAATTTTGAAAAGTGAAGAGGAAGAAGCTTTTCTTAAGAAAAGGCTCTTTTCAGGGTTGAATTTTGAGTTATTTAGTGAATTGCGGTGCTAAAATTTGGAACAGGCCTAAATTGTTATTGTAGACCAGGCCCTACTACTACTACTACCACCAACACTACTACTACTACTACTACTACTACTACTACTACTACTACTACTACTACCACTACTAAGTCAGCCTGTGCCGTAAGTATGCACACTGCTCATTCGAAACAGCGCGTCAAAGTAGGGACGGAATAACTGGAATACTATGAAGAACCAGTGTGTTACGTATCAGCTGTATCAGAAAACGTATGAACCAGAGGAATGGCATGCTAAAGAAGAAAGTTTTCTAACTCCCGGCTATTTCCCGCCAATATTCAGTCAGGCTATTATACTCGGTATACAGCAGTAATCCCATCTATCGGAGTTGAGAGCCAGCATAAGAGACAAATAACATCACAACAAACAATGGACAATTTAATGTCATTGTTGATCAATATTATGCGCTTTCGATATTGTAGGCCTTCACATTTAGTTTTCTTCCGACTCTGAAATACCACTCATCATAGTCGGTACGGTAAAACTAAATCAGTCATAAACGATCGGAAATTGTAAACTTTCGTTATGTAGTACTTTTCGATGGACCAAAAACATAGGTACTTAAAAATTAAATTTTAGGCGCCTTCCCCTAAACTACAATTTTATCCAGGCTGAATAAAATTGTTTATAGCCTAGACTGTAGTTTCTTATTCCCAGACTCTATATACCGATTTTCATTAAATGCTATTAATCCATTTTCTCGTGGCTCGGCGTCGATACGGACTTAGCAGCAAAAATACAAATTCATGAATATCTGTGTTATCATAGCCGGTACGGTAAAAATGTATAAAATATAAATGGTCGGAAATTTAATTTTATATAACTTTGTTTATATAGTATTTATCGATACGATCACTAATAATATAAATATTTGGGAATCACATTTTAGGCCTTCCCCTAAACTACCATTTCACTCAGCGTCAATAAAATTCTTTATAGCCTAGATTATAGTGGCTCATTCTCCGACATTGTATATCAGTTTTTAATGAGATAGAACCACTGGTGACGTAAATATTTAAGAATTAATTTTAGGCCTTCCCCTAAAATACCATTTCACTCAGCGTGACTAAAATTATTAATATCCTATATTGTAGCGACTTATTCACTGACTTCATATACCAATTTGTATTAAGATAGGACCACTAATAACATAAATATTTGAAAATTAAATTTAAGGCCTTCCCCTAAACTACCATTTCTATCAGCGTGAATAAAATTATTTATGGCTTAGATTGTAGCGACATATTTCCCGACTTTGCATACCGATTTTAATTAAATTCTCTTCATCCGTTTTCTAGTGATGCGTGTACAGACAGACAGACAGACAGACAGACAGACAGACAGACAGACAGACAGACAGACAGACAGACAGACAGAAATTACGGAAAAGTAAAATGTGCATTTCCTTGTTACTGTGGACATGACCGATACAGAAATACCATTCTTTTTAAATTCTGAGCAATGTACAGACAAAACTCTTATTTTATATATATAGATTTCCCATGGTTTAACCAAGAATACGTCTAGTAAGTTATTGAGACGAGTCGTTTCTTGTACTACTTGTGTAAATCCTCCCTCCCGAATTAACTTATTTGCCAGTTTCTGTTCATGGGCTTCACTTGCAGCTCCATTCCATTCAACCTCAGGCAAGTTTAGATCTCCCCCAATTATTACCACATCATTATTATTGTTTTTATGAGTATAATCTATTATTTCCTCAAATATTTCCATGTCTCTTTCCTCTCTTCCAGGCTTGTATGTTCCTATAATTCCCACCTCCTTCATATTATCACAAATTAATTTTATCCCTAATATTTCATCCCTTTCATCGGTAAACCATTCATGTGAACAATAAGTTTCCTTCACCAGAATAAACAACGCTCCTCCCTTTTTATCTCCTCGGTCTCTACAATAGACTGTGTACCCTTCTGGAAATACTTCTCTATTACCCACCCCTTCTCTCAACCACGATTCCACTCCTAACACCACATCAGTCTCATAAGATTCCACCAATGTACAGAATTTTAATTGTTTATTTACTACACTCTGACAGTTTACCAAGAGCAATCTCAGACCCCCTCCTCCCTAAAACTTGACTGTTGCAATTGGGTAACTTGAGAAATTCCTTACTTTCCTGAGTTTCATTTTTAGCTGGCTGAGCCAGCTTGAAGTACAGCTGGCTCTTTCTAATAGTTTCCCTGGTCAGTATTATAACTCAAGGGAGTTACCTTTTTTACAGTACATATCTTATGATTAATAAAATCTAGAACAATATTTGCTATCTTTCGTTTACCTGAATTGTTTAGATGAAGGCCATGCTTTGTGTAACAGTGTCTCTCGAAACTGCTGCTATCAATTACCTGTGTATTACGAAAATTCACAGGTAATTGAAAGCAGCAAATTTTAACCATATCTGTATTAACTTTGTCCATTTCAATGTTCACACACGAGTCTCTAATCAAATCATGCCTGTGGGGCACGTTCACTACGAAGATGTTAGTGTGAGTCAGCTTACCTAGTGTACATTTAAGTTCAGAAATAGCATTCTTAGCGTCGTTGTGAACTACGTCGTTCGTCCCGCCGATGATCACTACTGCATCACGACTACCGAGATTTCTTACCGCCTGCTCCGTGTTTTCCAGAAATAGAAACACACCGCTTGACATTGCCCTGAAGTTGAACCGACACTCGTTAATAGACGCTTCATATTCCGAACCGCACGTCAAGTTACTAAAAGAACAATGTACTCCGCATTGTAAGGTATTTGTTGTACACAGAAAAAGGACATGATTGTTCTCAAAGCAGGGTCATACTATGGCAGGAGGACGTCCCGTTTGTCAAGTGCAAACGTTTCGAAAATTGTTTTTAAAGTTCAATTGAACTAGATTTTAAAGCTGAATTAGGTCAAATCTGTTACTGTACGACCAACCAGATGAAGTAGACAGAGAAAAAAGTATATCTACCTGCCTACAGTGCCGTATTACAATGATAAATACGAGCTGGACGACGAAGAAGTGAGGGGTCTCATGATCGGTGCAAAAGGCACAATCCCTAAGAAGACGAGCTTCAACATCAGTACCAAGGAGCTCAAAGCGCTCAGGGGTTCTCTTCTGATGCTCATTCAGACACCACTTATATTCGCCAGACAAAGATCATGGATTTACCATTTACAAAAAAGAATCCTTATATTTAACGAAGTTGTTATAGTGTATTCTTTGTCTTTACGCAGCCACCAAATGGATTTTGAAAATAAAATAAAAATAATAGCGATGTTCGACTCTTCTTAGATTAATTACCCATTTTATAATCATTTAAATTAGTTCACTTAGTTTGTTAACTATCTTACTATGCTTTCGTAACTACATAGTTACATGTACGTAAAACCGAGCGAGTTGGCCGTGCGGTTAGCTGTGATCTTGCATTCGGGAGATAGTGGGTTCGAACCCCGCTGTCGGCAGCTCTGAAAATGGTTTTCGTGGTTTCCTATTTTCACACCACGCAAATACTGAGGCTGTACCTTAACCCTCAAACACACGCGTATGGGGTGGAATCCGCCCCAGCTCATTTTATTTCCTTGTGAAATGTACAAATAACTTTTCTGTGCTCTCCCAGCTCCTGTACCTTTCTGGGTGGATCACCGCAGAAAGTCATTCTTACATAATCTATCTTAAAACCTCCAATTAATACATTAATTCATATTTTACAATACAATACGTGGGGTGGAAAGCACCCTCACGCATGTCTGCTTCCTAAGATCTGGCGCGTGTGCTTGAGGGTTAATTAAGGCCGTTGCTTCCTTCCCACGCTTCCCTGTCCAATCTACGTATCTACCTATCTACATCGGTGCGACGAAAAGTAAATTATTAAAAAAAACCTTAAAATTCCTATTACGGACTCTTCTTAGATTTCGTAACTCATTTTATAATTTTTAAAGTTAGTTCACGTACTTAGACTACTATGCTTTTCTAACTGGATTATTGTACATAGAATGCGGTATTTTGTATTGTTCCGAAATGTAATTAATCATTTCATAATTATTCAAGTGAGTTATTGTTATGGTGTGATTTTTACTGTAAAACGGATCCCATTTAGTATCATTGTAAGTAGTATAATTGTATCGTTCTGCGGCCACCTCCTCCTCCGGCTCTCGGGAGATTTTGGAGCGAGATTTGAATTTGTAAACAAAACCACGTGCTTTTTGACAGCTGTCAACGACAACAACGCATCGCTAACCTCACTGCTGCCATCTTGACGGGCCTAAACCTCAGTGGTACCAACTTAACCTCACAAGCGCGAGACAAATCCACGTGTTTTTGACAGCCATGTGCTTTTTGACAGACAACAACGCATCGCAAACCTAAGTGCTGCCATCTTGACGGGCCTAAGACCTCAGTGCTACCAACTTAACCTCACTAGTGCGAGATTTGAATTTGTAAACAAATCCACGTGCTTTTTGACAGCTGTCATCCGCCATCTTTAAACTACAGAGCACCGTGCTGCCCTCTTTATCGCAGTAGCTGCAAATTCGTCACCTGTCATCCGCAGTGCTGCTATCTTAACGGGCCTAAACCTCAGTGCTACCAACTTAACCTCACTAGCGAGAGATTTGAATCTGTAAACAAATCCACGTGCTTTTTGACAGCTGTCATCCGCCATCTTTAAACTACAGAGCACCGTGCTACCTTCTTTATCACAGTAGCTGCAAATTCGTCACCTGTCATCCGGAGTGCTATCTTAACGGGCCTAAACCTCTGTGCTACCAACTTAGCCTCACTAGCGCGAGATTTGAATCGGTAAACAAAGCCACGTGCTTTTTTGACAGCTGTCATCCGCCATCTTTAATCCAGAGAGGACCGTGCTGCCATCTTTAGTTGAAATGTGGTGGGGGTAAATTCCACGTTCTTCACAAACCCACGTGCTTTTTTGACAGCTGTCATCCACCATCTTTAATCTACAGAGCGCCACGCTGCACTCTGTGGTGGCGGACAATTTGAAATGCTGCCAAGAGAGCATCGTGTTGGCATCTTTATTCTTTGACATGTGGTGGCGGCAAATTCCACATCCGCCATCTGAGAGCACCGTGCTGCGCTCTTGATCGTAGTAGCGGACAATTTAAAAAGAAGCGATTAAGAATATATAATCGAACACTGTACTCGATATAACATATGATCAGAACATCGATTTGTTCTAAGAGAAAACAAGACTAAAGTTTTGAATAGCTTGCGTATGATAGCGATTGCTATAACCTCCTTTTCCAGCTCTGTTAAGGCATAGCTTTATCGAACATACAACGCGATCTTACACATAAGACAGCACGCATACCGCGTACCTACAAGTTTAGACTTGAACACATACTACTGTTTATAGTTCGACGTTGTTGAACACTGCATTGCATGACTAGAATCGAGCACTGTTTAGAAAGAAAAAAAATTATCTTCTCAACATACTTACTAAGCTGCTCTTCCTCCTCTATCAAGGTACATCTCTATCGAACGTGCATCGCAAAAGCAAGAGTATTGCAAGTTTAGACTTGAACACATACTAGAGTTCGATGTTGCTGATATTGCTCTTCTCAACATGAGATAGACGATAACATACCTACGAATCTGCTCATCACCTTCTTTCTTGACATATTTACTCTTCTTCCTTGAGTGATATACTATTGAACAAAACTCTATCTTGCTAATAAGGAGCGGGAGGAATGTAATACCTAACCTAAAATAAAAGAATATGTCAATTCTACATTATTTATTTACATCTTGTATGTACAAGTTTTATCTCGCATCATTTTACCGTAGTGATGTTTGCGTACTTCTCCTATTCTCGACATAATTCTTGAATGTACAAGTTTAAACTTGCCGTACTACGCTCTCAGCGTATCTCTCCCTATCTTTATACAATATGTACAGTGAATTGTGATATAATACAGCTTAACGTATATATTATAAAGTACACACCTCTAGCATAACGTTTTTTTACACACACCTGCTTTATGTAAAGTAGTACCTATCAATAATACTATGCCCCCAGGCTAGAGTGTTGGTAGAATTTGGAATGACAAACCGTTTGCAATCATCATTATTAAGGGCTACCTTACTAATTAAATGAGTGTACAACTGGTGCTTCTTGCTTCTAATGACAGACATTTGCTTATGCAAAATAGGTGGATTACTTTTAATGCAATTGTTATAGTTTTCAAAACTTAGCTGATTCTGAACTACATTCTTTTTAACCCCCTTCAATCTCTTTATTTGTAGTTCATTTAAGAGTTTTATGGAATATGACTTGGATTTAGTACCTACAAATGAATCGATAATATTTCCAGCACATTCATCTTTCATTTTACCTAGAACCTTTTTGTTCACTAGCGGAAGATGATATTGCTTATTTGCAGGATAGTTACTAGTATCAAACCTACCCAAGTCTGGCTTTATATCATTGTAATAGTCATCAGTTTTGATTTGATAATAAACGAATCGGTATCTGTGTAGAGCAATTGCGCATTATGCGCGTACTCCTTCATCATATAATCGTAATGGAATTCATACGTGAGTGTTTTAGCCAATTCAAGTACTGCAAAGCCGACGTAGGTATGTTTGTCGTACTTAACCCTAACACGATTCATCTGTATAATAACTAAATTCTCATGTATGATGGTACAGCTGTGGAAATTTGGTTTACTTATTAAATAGTTAGCACCATACCTTTTCTTAATATTTTCCCAGTTTGTAATCAATTTTACATCAACGCGTTTGTCAACAATTTCCATAGTCTTACCAAACACACTGTTATTCATGAGCTTGTAGAAAACTTTCTCAAACTCGTTAACTGCATTTGTTCTTAAATTATTGTTCAGATCGATATATGGCTTTAGCCACGGTGACTGATTTAATTCTAGTACGCGATGAATTTTGGATAACTTCAAACCATGCTGCAAACACTGTTTTAAATTTCGGTAATGAACGGTATACTTAGATTTATCACACAAATTAGCAATTAGCATTTTCGTCGTTGATGCGATGAACGGGGGCTTCATATTTTCAGGGCAGAACGGTAAGTCATTATGAGAAGTGTGTAACTCTTTAGAATACTGTAAGTCAACTTCGAGGAAATAGCCTTTATCAGCTTCATCGCCTAGGGCGTGCAGCTGTAAAGCATCAATTTCGCACTGCGTTAGCCAGCGGAAACCACTCACCGGTAGATGCTGACTCATCGCCCACCCATACTGATTATTAGCATCGAGATAAACAATATACTGAGATTCCTGACTAGAATCGAAACTCGGCATGTACTTATTATTTGCCTTAGAATACCGCCCACTGCACTGACTTAGACCGCCTCGAATAGACGATTTTATAAAGTGCACCATATCAATATCA
This sequence comes from Anabrus simplex, assembly GCF_040414725.1. Taxonomy (NCBI): domain Eukaryota; kingdom Metazoa; phylum Arthropoda; class Insecta; order Orthoptera; family Tettigoniidae; genus Anabrus; species Anabrus simplex. The sequence goes on along the minus strand of NC_090267.1, from coordinate 308,595,292 downwards.
GTTAGCAGTTCCAAATTCACCTGCGTGTATTTTAACATGGCATCCCAACTTAACTCAGGCGCTGTAAAATACTGACATGGGTCAAGGCTGTAGGTTTCCTTGCAAACACAGCGAAAATTTTCAAAAACAACAGCTAACAAAAGTACATCCGTCTTTAAATATAAGTCGGAGTATTCACCTAGCGTTTGAATGTGGAACTGCTCCCAGATATGTTGTGCATGTAAATAGTCATCATCACTAATATCCGCTGAATTCAGCGAGCTGTAAAAGGATTGTTTCGATGGTAAAGCACGTTCCTCGAGGCGTTCAAAGCAGTCAAGATATTCATAACAAAAAACACCCATACGCCGAAGTAAATTAAACTGCGCTTCTTCAGGAAAAACGCGTCGAATTTCCGTAAATTGTTCTGGCTGTAAATGACTAGAAAGTTTATCGAGGCTACTCGCCATAAAGCGAAACGAGTCAAGGAATCTCAGTTTTATAGAATGCTCCTCATCTACTTTTACAGACTTTGCAATTGCAATGTACCGCTCTTTATTCTGAGGGATTATATCTACTTTTTCATCTGAAGCTCCAAATTGTGAAATGATGAAATGTGAGTCGTAACCAGATAAGTTATGAAAAATTACAGGGATAATATTTGGAACTCTGTACTTAAGATTACAGCTATTATGAGCGGTACATCTGTAGAATCCAGTTAAATGATCATGATCAAAAACTTTAGGGTCATTTTCGGAAAATTCCCCATCACAAATGCTACATTTTGTAGCATGTTCATGATCATTTAACTGAATTTCGGTGAGTGGATTCATAGGAATATTACTATTTAGAATACGACCAAGACGTACTGCATCACTTTCAAGTTTTTCTAAAAATACTTTAGCAGCATCAGGTCCTCGATACAGCTCTAACTTGTTAAGCGTACTATCATAACTACACTTGATGTAATACGCGAAGCTATACGGGACATACATGTGCGTAGTATTAGTGAAAGAGTTGTTAGGATTAGGTAAGCATGTGCTGCATGGCTTGAGGATGGCTTCAAAGTCTGCATAAATCACGAAAGGTACCCACATCTGCTTGTCATAATTTGTAAATTTTAAAACATCATTGCCTGTAGTAGGTATCTCTGTACGTACATGATTTCAGTCATTCTTGGAATGGTTCGTTAACTGATCTTCAGTTCTAAAATACTGCAAACATCCATCACATAGCCACTTTTTGTTACACCTGTTTGACAACTGATTACCAACAAGTCTACTCAGATTTTTAATCCAGCAAAAGTGGCTATTCTCACTGTTTTCGATATAGAGTAAGTTAACATGAGTACTCTTCTTATTACATGTATAATACAGAGGACATACTACAGACTTTTTTCTACACCATACACATTAATGCTAATGTTATTTAGTTCTTCAAAGCGCTTAATATCCTATAACTGCACAGGAAACTCTATACTATCGAAATTTAGTTGCGTTGAATAGTGTGGATATGATGATGTTCTCTTAGCTACGTCTGATTTCGCAGGATTTAAAGCCGACATCACCGCCCATGCAAAACATGCTTCGTCATTGTTTTGGATGTTTACAACAGCTTTTCTTTGCTGAATCCATGTCGGCAGTTCGATGTACGATGAACCTCGCATAGGATTGTACTTATTGATGTTAACTTCTAGATACATTATTTCAACTAAAGCCCACCTGATTCCTTTTCCTGAAATTCCTCGCTCTTAGTTGAAATAATGTTCGAGACATCCCTAAGTACATCACCAAAATTAGTCGACTGACTTATGACGAAATTTTTCGTATTAAAGGATTTAATGTCCGTTATTTCCGATTCATCCGTGCTTTTAATGTACAAGGCGAAAAGTTCAAAATTAACTTTAAATAAATTTTGATTGGACAAAGTTTTAGCGAGAAGCTGTTGTACATCCGGTTGAACACAATTTAAAAAGTTCGAAGTGCTCTGGAACTTTTGACTGACACGAATTCTACAACTAAAAATCCTACTTTTAAATGCTGTATTAATTTCCTCGATGTTTGCATTACAACCACTTCTACTAGCATTATTTTTATGCTCATTACTGCGTAAGTGCCCCTGAAAATGCGAAGATGGTACATCAGTGTTACAGTGCTCGCAGTGAATAGTTTGAAGTTCATTATTTTTTCAAGGTTTTTACTACTAGTACTTTCTACAGCTACATCCGTTTTTTACGCCTTTCTCCTATTACCTGAGGGTTATAGTTGCAAGTAGATACCTGATACGCTTCTACTAAGTGAGCCTCGTATCGCTCTACGTTAGCGAAATACACACCACAAACTTTACATAAAGCAGATGTTATGCTAGGGTGTTTTGATTTCATATGGCGCATGAAGTTATCTCGCCTTGTAAACGTTACATTGCATTTCTCACAGCAGGGGAACATCTGAAATGAGAACAACCAATAGAGATTTGGCGAAAGTTGCTATGTTCGAAAGAAACCAAGTTTCAACCTATGGAGGTCAGTCGCAAAGAACAAACGAAAATTTAATTAATAACGGTCAACCAGCATGAGGATTGAAGAAAACAACTATGTATCAATAGAGATTAGACTAAAATTACGATGTTCAGAAGAAACGAAGTTTCAACCTATAGAGGTCAGACATTGCTGAAAGTTTGAAATTACAAGATTAACCTCTTCTACAGCATGTGGATTAAAGAGAACAACTATTTATGAATAGATTAATTTTACGATGTTCGGAAGAAACCAAGTTTCAACCTATAGAGGTCGGACATTGCTGTGAGTTTAAAAATATAAGATTAACCTCTTCTACAGTATGCGGAATGAAGAGAATAACTATTTATCAATAGACTAAAGTTACGATGTTCGGAAGAAACCAAGTTTCAACCTATAGAAGTCAGACATTTTTTAAGTTTGAAATTATAAGATTAACCTCTTCTACAGCATGTGGATTGAAAAGAATAACTATTTACCTATAGACTAAAGTTACGATGTTCGGAAGATTCCAAGTTTCAACCTATAGAGGTCAGACATGGCTGTAAGTTTGAAATTATAAGATTAACCTCTTCTACAGTATGCGGATTGAAGAGGGTAACTATTTATCAATAGCCTAAAGATATGATGTTCGGAAGAAACCAAGTTTCAACGTATAGAGGTCAGACATGGCTGTAAGTTTGAAATTATAAGATTAACCTCGTCTACAGCATGAGGATTGAAGAGAATGACTATTTATCAATAGACTAAAGTTACGATGTTCGGAAGAAACCAAGTTCGAACCTTTAGAGGTCAGACATCAAGTTTCAACCTATAGAGGTTAGACAAGGCAGTAAGTTTGAAATTATAAGATTAGCCTCTTCTATGGCATGCAGATTAAAGAAAATAACTATTTATCAATAGACTAAAGTTACGATGTTCGGAAGAAACCAAGGTTGAAGCTGTACAGGTCAGACATTGCTGTGAGTTTGAAATTATAAGATTAAGATCTTCTATAGCATGTTTATTAAAGCGAACAACTATTTATCATTAGACTAAAGTTACGAAGTTCGGAAGAAAAGAAAGTTTCAACCTATACAGGTCAGACATTGCTGTAAGTTTGAAATTATAAGATTAACATCTTCCATAGCATGCGGATAGAAGAGGGAAACTATTTACCAATAGACAAAAGTTACGATGTTCGGAAGAAACCAAGTTTCAACCTATAGAGGACAGACATGGCTGTAAGTTTGAAATTATAAGATTAAACCTCTTCTACAGCATGTGGATTGAGGAGAATAACTATTTATCAATAGACTAAAGATATGATGTTCGGAAGAAACCAAGTTTCAACGTATAGAGGTCGGACATTGCTGTGAGTTTGAAATTAAAGATTAACCTCTTCTATAGCATGAGGATTGAAGAGAACAACTATTTATCAATAGAGATTAGCTTAAAGTTACAATGTTCGGAAGAAACCAAGTTTCAACCTATAGAGGACAGACATACCAAAAATCTTCGCACTGCAGACTGTAACTCGGATGAATAAAATGCGTGCGTTCAAGCCTGAAACTCGAATGATAATATTCTGGTCGTACCTAAAAAGAACAATCATATATGAATGTAGTGTAGGGTACGTCAGCTAGCCTAGCTATCTTTACAACTCAAAGTTCGAAATATACCTTAAAATGCACGTGCTGCAGACTGTTACTCGGACGAATAAAATGCGTGCGTTCAAGCCTGAAACTCGAATGATAATATTCTAGTTGTACCTTAAAAAAACATATATGAATGTAGTGTAGGGTACGTCAGCTGGCCTAGCTATCTTTACAACTCAAAGTTCGAAACATACCTTAAAATGCACGCGCTGCAAACTGTTACTCGGATGAATAAAATGCGTACATTCAAGCCTGTAACTCGAACAATAATATTCTAGTTGTACCTAAAAATATATATATATATATGAATGTAGATGTTTATTACCTAGCTAGACGTTGCTTTGCAAACACTAACTAACAGTTCAAGCTTACCGTAAGTCGAAGGCTGAAGAATAATATTCACAGCAGACAGTACTTAGACGAGGATGTGCACGCAATAAACACACACAAAGAACTGTGAGCGCTTCAGGCAGACTGCAGCGAGTAAATATGCTGCTTGTCACCAAGCGGATGTGAAAGTTGCAGACGTTTGCAGTACAGTTGGAACGAAATGTTTATGCAACAAGAGCTCTCCTGAGTGCCTTACGCTGAGTTCTGCAGGCTGACGTATTTAAGCCGGGATCGAACCTGCTGTTGATGCCGAGGTGTCAGAATTTAAGAGTTCTGCAGTGGATCGAGAGTTGGAAAGTTAGCGCGCGATCCTCGACCTCTGGACTTAAACGGGAGGGTACTAAGCTAAGCAAGAAGCCGACATCCGCGGTATACCTTACCTGTAGGCACTTAAAGGTATTGAGCTAAGACCGCATCCGGCTAGATCATGTAATTACACGTTATGACGATCGCGCAGGTCCCTCGCCTAGCATTTGCTATTTTTACGGCTTCCGACAGTAGGGGTTCGAACCCGCTATCTCCCGAAATAGCGAGAATGACTGCGGGTACAAGACTGTTGAGGGTGATTCATCTATCGGATGGAGGCGATCCTACTGTTGCATATTACATTCTCAGGTAGTTTCGAATAACCAGAGGGCGTACAAAAAGCCAGCATTAAGTAAGGGCATATAACGCTGTTGATGGGGACGTTAAACCTTGTGCAGGCTCCTTCGAAAATGATTGTGAGTACAAGATGTTGATGGTGATTCATCTGTCGGATGGAGGCGATAAGCTATGTGCAGGCTTCTGCGGTAGGAGTAGGCTATGTGCCGGCACCGAGTTTTACCCTCTCCCTGCTGTTGTATATTACATTCTTAGGCAGTTTGGAATAACCAGAGGGTGTGCAAAAAGCCAGCATTAAGTAAGGGTATATAACGCTGTTGATGGGGACGTTAAACCTTGTGCAGACTCCTTCGAAAATGATTGTGAGTACAAGATGTTGATGGTGATTCATCTGTCGGATGGAGGCGATAAGCTGTGTGCAGGCTTCATCGGTAGGAGTAGGCTATGTACCGGCACCGGGTTTTACCCTCTCCCTACTGTTGTATGTTACATTCTTAGGCAGTTTCGAATAACCAGAGGGTGTGCAAAAAGCCAGCATTAAGTAAGGGTATATAACGCTGTTGATGGGGACGTTAAACCTTGTGCAGACTCCTTCGAAAATGATTGTGAGTACAAGATGTTGATGGTGATTCATCTGTCGGATGGAGGCGATAAGCTGTGTGCAGGCTTCATCGGTAGGAGTAGGCTATGTACTGGCACCGAGTTTTACCCTCTCCCTACTGTTGTATATTACATTCTTAGGCAGTTTTTAAAAACCAGAGAGTGTGGAAAAAGCCAGCATTAAGTAAGGGTATATAACGCTGTTAATGGGGACGTTAAACCTTGTGCAGACTCCTTCGAAAATGATTGTGAGTACAAGATGTTGATGGTGATTCATCTGTCGGATGGAGGCGATAAGCTGTGTGCATTCTTCATCGGTAGGAGTAGGCTATGTACCGGCACCGTGTTTTACCCTCTCCCTACTGTTTTATATTACATTCTTAGGCAGTTTCGAATAACCAGAGGGTGTGCAAAAAGCCAGCATTAAGTAAGGGTATATAACGCTGTTGATGGGGACGTTAAACCTTGTGCAGACTCCTTCGAAAATGATTGTGAGTACAAGATGTTGATGGTGATCCATCTGTCGGATGGAGGCGATAAGCTGTGTGCATTCTTCATCGGTAGGAGTAGGCTATGTACCGGCATCGAGTTTTACCCTCTCCCTACTGTTGTATATTACATTCTTAGGCAGTTTCGAATAACCAGAGGGTGTGCAAAAAGCCAGCATTAAGTAAGGGTATATAACGCTGTTGATGGGGACGTTAAACCTTGTGCAGGCTCCTTCGAAAATGATTGTGAGTACAAGATGTTGATGGTGATTCATCTGTCGGATGGAGGCGATAAGCTATGTGTATGCTTCTTCGGTAGGAGTAGGCTAGTACCGGCACCGAGTTTTACCCTCTCCCTACTGTTGTATATTACATTCTTAGGCAGTTTCGAATAACCAGAGGGTGTGCATAAAGCCAGCATTAAGTAAGGGTATATAACGCTGTTGATGGGGACGTCAAACCTTGTACAGGCTCCTTCAACAGGAGTAGCCTATATGCCGGTATTGTGCAGGCTCTTTCAATAGGAGTAGGCTATGTGCTAGCACTAGGTTATACCATCTCCGTACAATCATAATATTTTATCTTAAGAACTTACACCAGAAGGAATTACTAACACGATTAAGAAAATGTTCCGTGAGTTACAAGTAGCTTATCATGCACGCACTGTCCTCGCTGAAGGTTACTACAGCCGGAAGACTAGCGTACAATTTCAGTCAACGCATGCATTCCGCACTTCACTCTGACTGACTGCGCTGATACAACTTCAAAGACAGTGTTCTAAGCAGCGGAACAAAAATCGAACAACGAATGATGTAACCCGGTGTGAGCACATAGCCTGTTCCTAAAGCTTAACACTGTAAATGTTAGGAGCTCCTTTTTTACAGCTAGATGCGGTTCCTAACGTAACAGGACCGGGATTAAAAATATATTTTACAGCAGTGTGCCCCCTCTTGAAGCAAGATTCTAAATCGCAAGAATCTGTTTTAAGGCTAGATGCCCTTCCTGACGCTGAAAGACCAGGATTTAGCCAGTTTCCCTTCCTGATGTAACAAGACTAGAGTTTATTTTTAGGCTGCACTTGGCTAGAAATAGCCACACGAAATTATTATTATTATTATTATTATTATTATTATTATTATTATTATTATTATTATTATTATTATTATTATTATTATTATTATTATTATTATTATTATTATTATTATTATTATTATTATTATTATATAAAAAGAGAATTGCCGGCTCCTACGGTTTGGTTTATTGTGCTTGCCTCTCACCCGGCAGTCTCGGGTTCGATTCTCTTAGAACGAAGGTGCACCTCAAACACATCAATCAATGTTCTGATCATATGTTGTATCGAGTACAGTGTTCGATTATACTCTTAGTTTTTTTGGAGAAATGTAGATACCAAGCCCTTTCAAAGGTATCTAGCTAAAGAGGACCGGGCGAGTTGGCCGTGCACGTAGAGGCGCGCGGCTGTGAGCTTGCATCCGGGAGATAGTAGGTTCGAATCCCACTATCGGCAGCCCTGAAAATGGTTTTCCGTGGTTTCCCATTTTCACACCAGGCAAATGCTGGGGCTGTACCTTAATTAAGGCCACGGCCGCTTCCTTCCAACACCTAGGCCATTCCTATCCCATCGTCGCCATACGACCTATCTGTGTCGGTGCGACGTAAAGCCCCTGGCAAAAAAAAAGCTAAAGAGGGCAGCACGCTGCTCTCTAGATTAAAGATGGCGGATGATAGCTGTCAAAAAAGCGCATAGGTTTGTTTCCAAACAAGAGAATGTAGAACTTGCCGCCACCACATTTCAACTAAAGAGGGCAGCACGGTGCTCTGTAGATTAAAGATGGCGAATGACAGCTGACGAAATTGCCCGCATGATAGCAGCACGGTGCTCTCTTGATTAAAGATGGCGGATGACAGCTGTCAGAAAAAAGCACGTGAGTTTGTTTCCAAACAAGAGCACGTGGAATTTGCTACCGCTACAAAGAGGGCAGCACGGTCCTCTCTGGATTAAAGATGGCGGATAGCAAAAGCACGTGAGTTTGTAAAGCACTTCGAATTTGCCGCCACCACATAGAGTGCAGCACGGCGCTCTCTTGATTAAAGATGGCGGATGACAGCTGTCAGAAAAAAAGCACGTGAGTTTGTTTCCAAACAAGAGCACGTGGAATTTGCCACCGCCACAAAGAGGGCAGCACGGTCCTCTCTGGATTAAAGATGGTAGATGGCAAAAGCACGTGAATTTGTAAAGCAATTCGAATTTGCCGCCACCACATAGAGTGCAGCACGGCGCTCTCTTGATTAAAGATGGCGGATGACAGCTGTCAGAAAAGCACGTGGCTTTGTTTACCGATTCAAATCTCACGCTAGTGAGGTTAAGTTGGTAGCACTGAGGTTTAGGCCCGCCAAGATGACAGCACTGCGGATGACAGGTGACGAAGATGCAGCTACTGCGATAAAGAGGGCAGCACGGTGCTCTGTAGTTTAAAGATGGCGGATGACAGCTGTCAAAAAAGCACGTGGATTTGTTTACAGATACAAATCTCTCGCTAGTGAGGTTAAGTTGGTAGCACTGATGTTTAGGCCCGTTAAGATAGCAGCACTGCGGATAACAGGTGCCGAATTTGCACCTACTGCGATAAAGAGGGCAGCACGGTGCTCTGTAGTTTAAAGATGGCGGATGACAGCTGTCAAAAAGCACGTGGATTTGTTTACAAATTCAAATCTCGCGCTAGTGAGGTTAATTTGGTAGCACTGAGGTTTAGGCCCGTCAAGATTGCAGCACTGAGGTTTGCGATGCGTTGTTGTCTGTCAAAAACGAACGTGGTTGTCAAAAACACGTGGATTTGTCTCGCGCTTGTGAGGTTAAGTTGGTACCACTGAGGTTTAGGCCCGTCAAGATGGCAGCAGTGTGGTTAGCGATGCGTTGTTGTCGGTGACAGCTGTCAAAAAGCACGTGGCTTTGTTTACAAATTCAAATCTCGCGCCAAAATTCAAATTTCCCTCCAAAATTCAAATTTGCCGCGGGAGGCGGAGGCCTTTCCCGAGAGCCGGAGGTGGAGGTGGCCGCAGAACCATCCAATTATACTACTATTGTAAGCGCTTTGTGAAGAATAACGATTCATATTTCACCACGTCATCGCGAAACACTGCTTTTCTCGCAGTCCGAGACGGAAACAAGACCATTACAATACAATATTGTAGTTGGTACTTGACGGAAGAGCGCCGTGTGTCGACATTAGAGCCGAGATGTGAAATATTCGATACCTCAAGGTTACACTCGTCTCCATGGCAACGAACAAACCCTTCGTCCATGCTTTTGTTTTCACTTATCAGCTCTGATGTCGCAAGCCCCTTCAGTTTGGAGTAGAAACGTAACTGGTTACTGGACGACAGTATTAGGTCTTAGCGAGTGACTCAAAGTACATTTAAAGTAGTAACGTGTTGTGTTTAGTGTTAGCTATTGTTTTACCCCATGAGAATCACCAAAATACGATTTTGAATCCACCAGTACGCAAAAGGCAATCTAGTTTAGTCACGTTTTTTGAAAAGAAATCCAAAACGGTGGAAAGTGAACAGGATATTTCAACGGAATGTATAAAACCTGAAGCTGAAACGATTAAAAATCTGTGCGCACTAACTAAAGGCCATCAAAGATTGGACTTACCATCCGCATCCACTTCTAGTGCCAGTGAATTGTATGCAAATGCAAAGGGACATAGCAAACCTTGTGGGAAAATCTGCTAAGGTAGGACATCACACACACACAGTATTAGTACTATTATCAAACAGTGGCGGCTCGTGGCTGTAAAGTATGGTGAAGAGCTAGGACAGTGTCCTGGAGCTTCAGACTCTGGGTCGGGGGATACAACTGGGGAGGATGACCAGTACCTCGCCCAGGCGGCCTCACCTGCTATACTGAACAGGGGCCTTGGTGGGGATGGGAAGATTGGAGGGGATAGACAAGGAAGAGGGAAGGAAGCGGCAGTGGCCTTAAGTTAGGTACCATCCCGACATTTGCCTGGAGGAGAAGTGGGAAACCACGGAAAACCACTTCCAGGATGGCTGAGTTGATCTCCCGAGGCTTAGTGGACCCCGTTCCAGCCCTTGTACCACTTTTCAAATTTCGTAGAAGAGCCTGGAATCGAACCCGGGCCTCCGGGGTGGCAGCTAATCACACTAACCACTACACCAGAGAGGAGGACAAGATTTAGGAACTACGTGTTGTTTTTGGTTGTTTTGTACTCGTACCTGTGACTGCCGGAGGGTCCAGCACGTGACCACGATTTATTGAATTTAATGTTTCGTCATGAGCACGAAAAGCTAGTTCTTGCTTACTTAAATAGAGCACTGCATCAATTACCAACTGAAGGAAAAGCCTATTTAAATGTACATTTTCACTGAACTGTACAATTACAATATACAGTCTGGCCTTTTCCTTCAGGACATCAGAGATCGTATTTTGGTTTGTTTCCAATGTCTTGAAATCTAGCTGCCGTATTTTATGTTCTGCAGAGTCTGAGTGCTTATGTAAAGAACGTGTTATGTTCATAAGGGCTGAAAATCATTCTTTATTCCAAACGTTATTTTTATTGATAAAAGGCAAGCAGGCCCAACAAAACAACTTCTGTAGAGCTGGAGAGGAGCACGACCATGGAAATTCCTTAAACCACGATCGTTTGAAACTAAGATAGTAAGGTTTACTGGAATGTTTCACTTCTTTTGTAGCACAAATTTGCAGTGATTCGGTAGGGCGATCAAAACCTAGAACTTCATTCTGATCTTCGTTTCTCCAACGTGAAAATGGTGTTTATAATAAAATGCACATTATGTCATACATAGGATACATATTTAAATAAAACAGCACAACACTACGAATGAACCACGATGCGTAAGTACTCGTACTTCACACAGGATGACGCAGGGAAGACGAAACATTCCGAACTTCCGATAACTTCACTAGCACATTCCGCTATGTGGAAAGTACGCGGGTGACGTCACGGTTGTCATGGCAACCGCCAAGGCCAAGCGCTAGGAGGGAGCACTTGGGAGGTAGAGGCAGCTGCGGAATCTCTCGTCTTCACTCAGTCTCACGCGCCGTACTGTGGCCGACAGCCGGCGCTTTCGTGAGTTCCCCTGGTTCTCATCAGGTGATGAGGTGCTCCAAACGCCGTACAATAAAACATTTTCTTTCCGTAAAACCAACAAAACCGAGCTCGATAGCTGCAGTCGCTTAAGTGCGGCCAGTATCCAGTATTCGGAAAATAGTGGTTTCGAATCCCACTGTCGGCAGCCCTGAAGATGGTTTTCCGTGGTTTCCCATTTTCACACCAGGCAAATGCTGGGGGTGTACTTTAATTAAGGCCACGGCCGCTTCCTTCCCAGTCATACCCCTATCCTGTCTCATCGTCGCCATAAGACCTATCTGTGTCGGTGTGGCTTAAAACCAATAGCAAAAAAAAAACAAATGTCATAAGAAAAATAAATTTAAGTAATTCATCATGGTGAAAATAAGTGGTGAAGTGGCACTTCACCTACTTCACCTGAAAAGCCTCTCCTGTTATCAAAATAGTGCAGCAGGTCGAACTACAACCCTGAACTGCTAGTGGGTACATTTTTAGACGTTCGGAAGAGGTTATTATTATCAGTTGTTACACTTTGATGATTAATTCCATAATTATAAGTATTTTATCATTATCGAATAGTTAGAAATAAAGTAAAAAAAATTACATTCACTTATGTAAATTTTTCAGATGGATGTCGAAACTAGGCACAATGTTCTGACTGATGTTTGGGTGCCAGATTACAACTTCAAGTTTCCAGGTAGTGGCAAGAGGAACATAAAATTTCAACTCCATTGGTTAAATAGATGGAAGTGGCTAACATATTCTCAAATCGACGATGGTGCTTATTGTAGATATTATCTGCTCTTTTCTTCTCATGGAGCTGGAGTAGGGCATCAGCCCTTGGGCAAACTTGTTAAAGCTAAGTTCAATGTGTGGAAAGATGCTGTTGAAGAGTTCAATAGGCATGAAAAAACCGAGTACCACAAGAATTATATATTACGGGCGAGCCAATTCAAACTTGTCGCTGAGAATAAGAAAGACCCAAGCGACATACAAATCGACAAGAACGTGAAAAAGGAAATCGAAGACAACAGAAAGAAGATTATTCCTATTATCGAAACTATAATTTTGTGTGGCCGCCAAGGTTTACCCCTTAGAGGACATACAGACGATGGACCCATTATATTGAATTATGAAGAGCCTACTGAAAATGATGGAAATTTTAGGAATTTTCTTCGTTTTCGTGCAAGAAATGGGGATAAAGATTTAAAAACTCATTTGCTTACAAGCAGCCGCAATGCTAGGTACATTGGCCCACAAACTCAAAACGAGATCATTCACGTGTGCAATGACTTTATTGTTGAAAACATCGTGCGCAGAGTGAATAGATCACAGTGCTTCACTGTACTGGCCGATGAGATAAGTGACATTTCTGGAATGGAACAAATGTCAATTTGTGTTCGGTATGACGACCCTGACTCTCAGACACTCAGGGAGGACTTCCTCCAGTTTGTACCGATCACAGACGCCAATGGAAGAGGTTTGGCTGCCAAAATAATTGATGTGCTTCAGAAGATAGAAGTCAACTTAAATTATTTAAGAGGACAAGGATATGATGGAGCTAACGCTATGAGTGGGCAGTTTAATGGCGTCCAAGCGATAATAAGGGAGACCTACCCATTGGCTTTGTACGTGCACTGCAGCTCACATGTTCTCAGTCTTGCTATAACCCATGCATGCTCAATCCAAGGAATCAGAAACTGTTTGGGTACTGTGGGGAATATTTGTTCATTTCTTAGGTTTCCTAAAAGGCATTTAAAGACTCGATAGATGCCACTGTTCCTGAAAGTGACAAAACGAGGCTTAAAGCATTGTGTCTAGCAAGATGGGTGGAGCGCTATGACTCAATTGCAGTATTTTTAGAACTGTTTGATGCCGTCTTTGCAGGTCTTGAAAATATAATACAATGGAATAATAAAGAAGCCTCTACTAATGCTCAACAATTGTTGTGTGCTGTGCAGAACTCAGAATTCCTTGTATCCATACATACACTAAATAAAGTATTTAGTATAAGTGCCCCTCTTAGCAGATTTTTTCAAAATGAGGAGTTGGACATTGCAAAAGCATTTTCATATGCTAATGTTGTGGAGAACAGGATTACCAAGATCAGAGGAAACGCAGAAGAGGAGTTCATAAACATATTTATGCAAGCAAACAAGAAAGCTTCTCAATTGGACACACAAATTACCATTCCTCTTATAGCAAAGCGCTAAAGGCAGAGGTGCAATGTCGAAACATTTGGTAGTCCAGAAGAATATTTTCGCATATCCATATTCATACCTTTTTTGGTCAATTTCTTAGCAGAACTGAGAAAACGTTTCACATCTCATAAACTGACTTTGCAGTCTTTTATGTGCCTTCTACCTCCAAGTGACAAGAAAACACCTACTGAGGAAGATGAAGAGGCAATTAAAGTCTTAAGACAAAAGTATTCTGTGGATCTCCAATGCGGTGAAGATAGTGCTCTAGGAGAGATGAGTGTGTGGTACGGCTTGCTTTCATCTCGAGAGAAGAAACCCAAAGGTGCTTTAGAAGCTCTTCTTTTATTTGATCAAGAACGCTTTACATCTCACAACATTTTCGAGGTCACGCTGCAGTTGCTCACAATCTTGTAACTTATTTATCACTCTATAGAGAATAACATCATCCGCAAAAAGCCTTACCTCCGATTCCACTCCTTTACTCATATCATTTATATACATATATATAAGAAAACATAAAGGTCCGATAATACTGCCTTGAGGAATTCCCCTCTAATTATTACAGGGTCAGATAAAGCTTCACCTACTCTAATTCTCTGAGATCTATTTTCTAGAAATATAGCAGGCCATTCAGTCACTCTTTTGTCTAGTCCAACTGCACTCATTTTTGCCAGTAGTCTCCCATGATCCACCCTATCAAATGCTTTAGACAGGTCAATCGCGATACAGTCCATTTGACCTCCAGAATCCGAGATATCTGCTATATCTTGCTGGAAACCTATAAGTTGAGTTTCAGTGGAATAACCTTTCCTAAAACCGAACTGCCTTCTATCGAACCAGTTATTAATTTCACAAACATGTCTAATATAATCAGAAAGAATGCCTTCTCAAAGCTTACATACAATGCACGTCAAACTTACCGGCCTGTAATTTTCAGCTTTATGTCTATAACCCTTTCCTTTATACACAGGGCTTACTATAGCAACTCTCCATTCATCTGGAACAGATCCTCCGACCAAACAACAATCAGATAAGTACTTCAGATATGGTACTATATCCCAACCCATTGTCTTTAGTATATCCCCAGAAAAATGATCAATTCCAGCCGCTTTTCTAGTTTTCAACATTTGTATCTTATTGTAAATGTCATTGTTATCATATGTAAATTTTAATACTTCTTTGGCCTTAGTCTCCTCCTCTACTTCAACATTATCCTTGTATCCAACAATCTTTACATACTGCTGACTCAATAATTCTACCTTTTGAAGATCCTCATAAACACACTCCCCTTGTTCATTAATTATTCCTGGAATGTCCTTCTTGGAACCAGTTTCTGCCTTAAATTACCTATACATACCCTTCCATTTTCACTAAAATTTGTATGACTGCCAATTATGCTTGCCATCATGTTATCCTTAGCCGCTTTCTTTGCTAGATTCAATTTTCTAGTAAGTTCCTTCAATTACTCCTTACTTCCACAGCCATTTCTAACTATATTTCTTTCCAGTCTGCACCTCCTTTTTAGTCTCTTTATTTCTCTATTATAATAAGGAGGGTCTTTACCATTCCTTACCACCCTTAAAGGTAGAAACGTGTTTTCGCATTCCTCAACAATTTCTTTAAACCCATCCCAGAGTCTGTTTACATTTTTATTTACCGTTTTCCACCTATCATAGTTACTTTTTAGAAACTGCCTCATGCCTGCTTTATCAGCCATATGGTACTGCCTAATAGTCCTACTTTTAAGACCTTCCTTTCTATCACATTTATTTTTAACTACAACAAAAACAGCTTCATGATCACTAATACCATCTATTACTTCAGTTTCCCTATAGAGCTCATCTGGTTTTATCAGCACCACATCCAAAATATTTTTCCTTCTGGTTGGTTCCATCACTTTCTGAATCAGCTGTATTTCCCATATTAACTTACTTGCAATTTGTTGGTCATGCATCCTGTCGTTCGCATTTCCTTCCCAATTGACATCTGACAAGTTCAGATCTCCCGCTACAATCACATTTCTTTCCATGTCGTTTCCCACATAGACGACTATCCTATTAAATAAATCCGAATCCGCGTCTGTGCTACCCTTTCCCGGTCTGTACACTCCAAATATATCAAGTTGCCTATTATCTTTAGAAATGAGCCTGACACCTAGAATTTCGTGAGTCTCATCTTTAACTTTTTCGTATCTTACAAATTCTTCTTTCACCAGAGTTAATACTCCCCCTCCCACCATACCTATCCTATCTCTACGATACACACTCCAGTGCCGTGAGAAAATTTCTGCATCCATTATATCATTTCTCAGTCATGATTCAACTCCTATTACAATATCTGGTAAATATATATATATATTAAATTACTTAATTCTATTTCTTTCTTTACAATACTTCTACAGTTCAACACTAACAATTTTATGTCATCCGTACTTGATTTCCAGTTCCCTTTTCCCTTATCACCGCTCCCTAGGCCACCCCGTTTCCCTGAATGCACCTCCCTATTAGCCTTCCAAACAAATTTCCTAACTTATACGTAATACCAATATAAATGGTCCGTTATTGGACATTATAAATTTTCCAGCTAGCTCATTCTTGGTTGCCAGCGTTTCGCCCTCGTGTGCTAGGGTGGGCTCATCAGTTGGTACCTAGCACACCTACCAATACGCTGGCTAGTGCATACCGTGGAGGCCACTGCGTAGGCTAACTGGAGCCACCGGCAGTGCCAATGCACTAAGAGACTTTGTCTCATCACTAAAACTTGATGCCTGCTTGGCCATCAGATGATATAGATGTTGATTCCCATAGGGAATCTGAAATATTTGTCCTGAATGAGCAAATTTATAATACCAATATAAATGGTCCGTTATTGGACATTGTAAATTTTCCAGCTAGCTCATTCTTGGTTGCCAGCGTTTCGCCCTCGTGTGCTAGGGTGGGCTCATCAGTTGGTACGTACCACTGCGGTTTAAGTGAAGGCCATCTGAGCGCAGATCTCTATCTCCTACCCACCCATTAGGATCTAGAAATTTCACTCCCAGTTTCCCACATACCCGCTCCATAGTCTCATTTAAATCCCCAATCACCCTCCAGTCAGTATCCCTCCTACACAGTATTCCAATAATAACAATCTCCGCTTTCTTAAACTTCATCTGTGCTGCATTTACCAGATCCCACACATCTCCAACTATGTTGGTACTTTTATCAGCTTTCCGTACGTTGTTAGTACCAACGTGAAACACTACCACCTTCTCCTTACCCTCCTCCCTCTCTTCTACTTTCCACAACATCTGCCTCAACCTAATTTCTGGATAACATTCCATCCTGGTTCCCTTTCCTGCACACATTTTCCCCACGTGTCTAACGATGGAATTCCCCATGACCAGACCCTCAAACCTACCCATCTCATTTGATCCCCTCCCCTCCTGGTCAGCCCTATCTTTCCTGATAGATGCA